>NW_026596120.1:8808546-8844285 GCF_907164565.1 Psammomys obesus
TCTATCTATCTATCTATCTATCTATCTATCTATCTATCTATCTATCTCTATATCTCTTCTTGCTACCCATGGATTATGATGTACACTTCTCACCTACTGCCCAGCTTCAAGTCTTCCTATGTGCTGCTATGATGATAAAGAACTAAACATCTGAAAGTAAACAAATCCCCATGAAATGCTTTCTTTTCTATGACTTGCTACCATGGCATCTCTTCACAGAACTGAGCACTGGCTAAGACTCCTCCTTCCATCACAGTTCTAGTTAAATGACTTTATTTCTCCACACCGTCTATGGGGGCAGGGACAATTCCTGGTCACAGAGTGGCCAATGACAGCTCCGGGCCTGCCACATACACTTGGGAAATATTCATCAATGCAGGCATGAATGAATAATGAGAGGGATGACATTCCAGAAGCCTTCCTGGGTCCACGTGTTCCTTTCAGGGCCCCTTGGAATCAAGTGGCTGAGAATAAGTGGGTGGGGAGAAGGGGTAGGCTGGTCCCTTACCTGCCACATTCTCACTGGCTCCTGACCCACCAGAGAGCGAAACACACACTCCAAGCACTAGCAGCTCTCAGTGATCTTCTCTCTGGCTTTAGGGCCAAGATGGGATTTAAGAAAAAAAAAAAAAAAAAAAAAAAGTCTGTGGTTAAGTGATCAGGGAGCTTGCCCATGGCTCATTACCCATGCCAGGAACCCAAATGAGCTGCATTCCTCCTGCAGTTTACACGTGGAGCCAAAACGTGAAGGGCCTGGTTTTACTTTCCCTCCTAAGCCCTTATGCTTTCCCAACTGGGGGTCTTTCTGAAATCCTAGAGGTTTGTTCCCAAGTGGAATGTTCCATACGGAGACTGAAGTGGGATTACAGTAGAGATAAATAAAAGATTAGCTTCCGAGTTTCAGGACTAAATAAAGGATCAGATTCTTGATAATTGAGAGATAAAAAAAAAATTGGGGGGTTTGTTCATGGATGGACCCATTCAGAAGCAGTTCGGGGCAATGGGTAGGATCAGAAGCTCAGCTTTCCCTGGGTCCCTCCAAGCCATCCTTACTGCCTACCCTAGCCATCTGGTTCTACTTGTAAAAAAGGAAACACAGGCTAGGGCAGCAAGGAGCGCTAAAGGAGTCTGGGTAGTGAGTGTGCGAGGCGCTTCCATGTGTGATATCCAGGTAACCCTTCACTTCACAAGAACACTCTCCAGAGCACTTCCTAGCCACCAAAGACCAAGCAAAAGCGGTCGTGTGTCTCAGGCTAGGCTCACGATAACCCAAATTTCACAGTGTCCTGCTTGTCCTAGGTCACAGCTTAGAAGAGTCTCTGAAGCAGACATAGTGGAGGGGGGGAGGGAGAACCACAGAAGAACTCGGGGAGAAAAAGAACCCCAGAGACCCTCACCATGGATGGAAGGGAGGTCATACAGCTATCTGACAAGGTGTTCTAAATTCACTGCCAGAAGACCAGAGGAATGGCAGGCTGTGCCCACCGAGGCCTGTTTCTGAAAGCAGAGAGTGGATGTGAGTTCCTGTGATGGAGGCTACCTCCACAAAAGCTGCCTTATCACACACTGAAGCACAAGAGACTTCCATTTCCATCTAACACGTGGGGCTTTGCAAAGATCTCTAACTTTATTGAACAAAGAGGAGGAGGAGAAAGCTCAAACAATACATTTGCTTTTTACTTTCTACTTCTTATTTTAGGAGCCGTGTAGACAGTTATATCAGCATGTATGTGCAACAGGAGCCCCCCCTCCCCAACACACACACCAGCCAGCCTGTTCTTTTTTTTTTTTTTAAATCCTTTGGTTTATTTATTTTTTTTATTAATTACACTTTATTCATTTTGTATCCCCCCATGAGCCCCTCCCTCCTCCCCTGCCGATCCCACCCTCCCTCCCCTTTCTGCATGCATGCCACTCCCCAAGTCCACTGATAGGGGAGGTCCTCCTCTCCTTCTTTCTGATCTTAGTCTATCAGTTCTCATCAAAAGTGGCTGCATTGTCCTCTACTGTGGCCTGGTAAGGCTGCTCCCCCCTAAGGGGGAAGTGATCAACGAGCAGGCCAATCAGATTATGTCAGAGGCAGTCCCTCTTCCCATTACTATGGAACCCACTTGGACACTGAACTGCCATGGGCTACACCTGTGCAGGGGTTCCAGGTCATCTCCACAAATAGTCCTTGGTTGGAGTATGAGTCTCTGGGAAGTTCCCTGTGTTCAAATTATCTTGTTCTGTTGCTCAGCCTGTTCTTAATTGCTTCTTCTCAGGGAATATGCTTTAGGCTTGTGGCTTTAGTTGGGCAGAGTCGTGTAGGCTCCTCCTGAGGCAGCTGAGGATGAGCTGCATGGACGGCTTAGATCCTAGCACTCTCGTTTGACTTGGGATAAAGGGGCCATGCCCTGACCTTCCTGAGTGGGCTTCGCAGGCCAGGGTGAACCAGCTGAGAGCATCTGCGAGCTGGGGATCTGTGATTCAGGTAGCTGACAGGGTGTGGAAAGGAGGCTCACCCACCCTTCCCTGAGCCTCAATTCGTGGTGCAGATGCACTCAGAACTCCAAAACACTGCTTGATCCAACTCTTGGAATGCACAAACGGAGGCCTCCTCAGTGGTTAATTTCCATCTAATCCTGAGCCCATGCTTCCCACAGAGTGGATAACAGACCTTTTACAGCAGGAGTCCAGGATGGACTCCTCAGGCATCTGAATGATCTCTTTGGAGCCTTGGAATGTACGTCCTGAAAGGGCTCCAGTCACCAGTCTTATATTCCATAAAGACCAAGTATCACTTCCCTAGACATTCTTCTGCGTGGGTTTGTAGTTCCTTCCGTTTCTACAAATTCAACAGTGTACTGTGCTGCTCTGAACCAGGTCCTGTTCTAAATGCATTGCATGCAGCTGTGATGGGAACCCAGGCCCCCACCTACAAGAAAGCTACAGTGATTTCAGTCTCACAGCAATGCCAAGGAAGAGAATGTGTGCTAAAACTTCCACTCTACAAACTGGAAAGTAGAACTCAGAGAATGTAAGCTTTGTCCATGGGGACAAAGCTGCTAGTATACCTGTTCAGTTCAGGTACAGTCCTATGTTCCTCTCCCTGCCATCAGAGAACCACCAAGTCTGGTAATAGAGCCACAACAGCAGAGTTAAAAGGGTGGTTAGACAGCAAATAGCTCCAGAAATATCCAAGAGGCTCTGACTGTCATTTCAGCTCTAAGCAGTTGACAGTGATTGCCTCCATGTGTGAGGGAGGGCTCTGTGCCACATTCAGGATCACGGACGAGGATGCTGCAACTGATTCATCATGGTCTACGGTGGATGTGAAACCAGGAAGCGGCTCCATGTGCAGCACACATGCCCATTGGCCCTGTGTAGGAACAGCTCTCCTGTCTCCCTGATGAGGAAACTGAGGCTCCAAGAGACTGGACTAGGAGCAAGGCCTCCTAAGCTCTAGTTCGAAGATCTTTACACTAAACAGCCCTACCTTTTCTGTGAGACCTAGCTGATTAAACGAAGAAATGAACCACCAGGCTCAAAGAACTCCCAGAGTTAATACAAAATGCTTTGGGGAGCTCAAAGGAGGAAGAAGAAGCTTAAAAGGTGGAGGAACCAACCAGAAAGGTGGTCCCACACATTTCTCCCCTTACAAGCCAAAGGGGAGGCCCACGTTCTGAGTCCCTGCCTGTCTTGGGCACTGTAGGAAACAGACTGACATGCTCATTCGAGACTTTCAACTACCCTGTGGAGAAGCTTCACTTTGCAGCTAAGAAAACAGTTGAAAAGGTGGAGTGACTGGGTGTGGCTAAGCCAGGGCCCCAGGTCTGGGGCGCCACAACCTTTAGGGCTATATAGGGAACAGTAGTAGGTGGTAGAACACGGGCTTTAAAGTCTAACTTTAAAGACATTAGTTTTGAATTCCAACTCTACCACGAATTGACTTCAAGGTTTTGAGCTTCAATGTCTCCATTGCCTTGGTTTCTTCATCTATAAACTGGAAAAACAGGCCAGGTATTTAATGGCACACACCTTTAATTCAAACTCTCGGGAAACAGAAAGGAGTGGGTTTCTATGGGTTCATGGCCATCCTGGTCTACACAGCGAGTTTCCAGCTAGCTAGGGCTACATAGTGAGAGCCTGTTTAAGAAGGGGGAGAGGGCGTGAAGACCAGGATATAGGTTGTTGTTAGGAGTAAATAAAGTCGTATATGGGGAATGCTCAGCCACGTGCATGAGTGATAGCCGTCGCTCGTGCCCAGCACCATGGTGCCTCAGACACATCACCTCATCATCCTGCAACTTACCGCTGGCCTGAATGACTTACACGGACAAGCCCCATTCTGAAGCTGTCCATTCTGCTTTTCATTCAGAGGAAATTAAGACCCTAAGCCCCACATGTCAAAACACGGGAGTGCTGTGTTAGACTGAGGAGGGACATCTTCGGAGACATTCAGACTGGCAGGCAGAACCCGGCTAAGCAGTTGCCACAAGATGGCAGCCTAAGAAGTCAGCTGGGCTCCCTTAATTGAGTCCTGGCAGGGCTTTCGCAGTCAGCCTGCATCTCCTTAGTCATTTCACACCAGGCGGGGCCCTGGCTGAGCCCAGAGACCCTCCAAAGCAGGATGCTGCCTCTGCTCTATTGACCTCACTAGGGGTCATCTGTACGGGGGCGGTTGGAGATTTAGCCCAAAAATAAGTGAGGCTTCCTGCTTTGCCTACTCTTTGATGGCAAAGAACAATTGGTAAGCCACTGTTACACACCTCTTTGATGGAGGAAGAGTCCCAAAGAAAGTAGATAGGGTGGCATACAAAATTCCAGACGCTCTGGATACTGAGACAGGAAGATCATGAGTCCCAAGCTATCATAGGCGATTTAACAACTCCCTGCCCCAGGAAAAACAAACAAAAACAAAAATGGAGAGCTGGGATGTAGGGCAGTAATAGAGAACTTATCTACCATGTGTAAAGTTCTGGGTTTGACCCTGTAGTTTAAAAAATAAAATAAAAGCATGCTTAAATAAAGTGTAAAGAAAACAACAACTGACATCAAGTGCCATGATCCAAAATGCAAATACAAATCAGGGCTGCTGGCTAGGGATGCTGTGTCTCCTGAAGGCACCTAATCTGCAAAACATATTCTTTCTAAACCGAGAACTTGTTTTGTAAGATGGCAGGAAAGGACAATAGTCTCTACTTCCTATTTTTTGAATTCAAATGAGTGGTAAACTCAGAAGGCCTGAGAACTTATTTCCAGTAGATTCCGATGTACGAAAGCATCTCTCCTGACCCTGAACCCAAGGAGGAAGACCCCCCCACTCTGTGCATTCCACAAACAGGCTTTGCTGGTACATCTCCTGTTGCTAGGGACTGAAGTACCGGACCCCGTTCACCAAACCCTACAGAGTAACATAACCGTTATTCTCATCCCTTCTCACAGGTGAGATAACGGGCGAGTGTTACTAAGAAAATTGTTCCAAATCCTCATCCAGGAGATAAATGTAGTATCTCAAATCCCAGATGTAGTTCCTAACTTCTTCTTGGCCTGATCTCTGTCCTCACCAAGCAAGTCCTGAGCACCCTTGCAGACCAGGCTGAAAAGGAGTGTGGACTGCCTGGGTCTTCTGCCTCAGGAAAACTTACCTTCTACCTGATGGCAAGAAAAGCAGTTGTGTGCTCCCATGAAGCTGAGGAATTTCCTTGGAGATGAATTTTAGGATAGAAAGATCTAAAAGAGGGCCTAGCATCAAGAGCCCTTCCCTTTCCCCTCACCCACTCTGCCAGAATCCCAGAGATGGCTGGGATTCTGGATGACTGTTCCCTGGAAGAGAGGATATGCTCGGACTGGGCTGTTCTGATGACAGAGGCAGCACGGTGTAACTTTGACTTGACCTTGCTGGCTACCCACAACGTCCTGGTCTAGGGGAAACACAGTCTGTCACCTCCAGGAGGAGCCAATATGGAGTAGGTTTGGAATCATCATGTTTCTCCCTGAGAATAGCTCTGACCAAGGAAAGCACTTTCAGAGGGCAGCTGATGAAAACACTATTTGTTTTATTTTTCCTTTTGCCAGAAAGTCAGACATCATCAAATTAGCTTTCCTTTTTGTTGGCCCCATTATTGCAAAAATAGTGCAGAACCAGTTGTATAATTAATTCCCCAAATAAGGATGCCTACCAAGTAAGTAAACAAGAGCCTGCCAGGGACACACACAGGCATGTGTGCACTGTGCATGCCCTGCAGTGTGGCTGGGTCTCCTCTCGGACATTTGCTTCCCTCAAACCCCTCGTTCAGCCTTTAGAGACCAGTGCCTACACCCCTAGACCACAGGGGACACCCAATCATCTGAGCCTTGACTCCAATTTCAGCTTGAAAAGCAGCAGTCCATCTTGGAGAAATTATCACATCAATAACCCTTAAGTCAGCCAAAAGTATTAAATAAAGTGACTCGTTCAGGCATTCAGCACATATTTACTGAGGCTGAGGTAAGATGCTGAGAGTATAAAGCTGCCAGCCCCTGACCTCACACAGGATATAAACTAATGGGGTGAGACTCATAAGTCAGCCTGTGAGCATGAATGAATTACCAAAAATATAAATGGGACTCCTTTGGGGGTCAAATGACCCTCTCACAGGGGTCACATAGCAGATGTCCTGCATATCAGATATTTACACTATGACTCATAACAGTAGCAAAATTACAGTTATAAGGTAGCAATGAAAATAAATCTATGGTTGGGGGTCACTGTCACATGAGGAGCTGTATTAAAGGGTCGCAGTATTAGGAGGGTTGAGAACCACTGGATTAAGCAAAGACTCAGGTACAGAACTGAGCCTTAGAAAACTTCACCACTGAACTACTGAACGGGGTTGTGGTTTCGCCCCTACCAAAATATCCCAGGCATTCTCCCACCAACCAGTGCTGTGATTCCCAGCTCTGCCATTGTCTTGTATTGCATCTGAACCAGACACTTGGGCTGTCTGGGCTTTGGTGTCTCATATGTTCTTGTGCAGTATTTGATCTCTCCCCTTTGTCCACTTCCTACCCACGAGCAATCCTTGCCTCCATTTCCAACCCACAGCACACTCACCTGTTAATGGGAACGGACTTCCAGTGCCAGCTGCCTCTCTTCTAAGGAGTCTCAAGCCTAGGTGCTCCTTGGACCAACCAAAGGGTCTAACGAGATGCTGGTCCCCTGGCCTCACCTGGAGATACTGATGAAATAGATCTGGGTGGCCTGTGTGTTAGGGATTTCTCAAAGCTCTCCTGTAGTGTGCAACAGGGTTCACAATCACACACTTAAAGCCAGGAAAGCTGGAGTCACCAAAGCATGTTTCCCTGACTTTGTGCACAACTCTGTGACTAGACGGACCTCTCCAGCACTGCCTTTAGCAGCTTCAGTCAGAGAAGAATCTTCCCAGAAAGAGATGTGTGTCCCGAAACCTCAGGAAAAGAGCATTCCTTGCCTCGGAACTGGAGATCTGTGAGTGGTCGAGAGCCAGGCCATGGCATCAGAGAAGCTCAGTCTCAGTTCCTCCTTTCCAGGCCTTGGGTTTGGAGCATCCCTAAACTCCCTGAGCTTCGTTTCTCTTCTGGGTGCTGTGTAGTGTGGATCAAGAAGAACTGGCTGCAGCCTCCACACACAGTCCCCGCTCATGGGAAACAGCTGATAAACTGTTAAACATAGAGGGATTTTTCTTTAAGATGTGTTTATTTTTGGTTTTTTGTGTATGTATCCGTGTATATGCCTGTGTTCCACATGCATGCAGTACCCACAGAGGTCAGAAGAGGGTATCCGATTCCCTGGACCCGGAATTACAGACTGTTAGCCATCCTGTGGGTGGAACTGGACCAGAGCAACAAGAGCCGTATCTCTCTGGGGCCACAAATAGAATTTCTATCAGCATCAAGGTTTTCCCTACCTGCTATGGGCTCCCTCTTTCTTCTCCCACTCATCCTTTCTTCTCCGGATACCCCTCGTCTCCCCAAATGTTGGATAATCTCAACAATAAAAGTGACAGTAGGGCCAGCAACACGGCTCAGCAGGAGCGGGTACTTACTGGCAAGCCAGACAACCTGAGCTGCCTGCAGTTTGAGCTCACATGGGGGAGAAAGAGAATCAGCTCCTTTAAAAGTCTACCCTCTGGCCTCCACATATGTCTGTGACATAGACACCTTCGTGAGTATGCACACACAAAATAATACATATTTTAAGTGGAAAAAAAAAGATAACAGTAACAATACTCACAGGTCACAGTCTTTGCTAACAGTTTAGATCCTGGTACAGACACTCACACCAAATGCACTATGACAGTAATTACGCCACCCTGCTCATTTTAGGAAATGTTGATGCCCAAAAGTAACACAAGAGGCGATGGCAACCAAAGATATTCGAGGTAGAATCTTTTCTCCTCTTCATTAACTTACCAGTCTACTGGTGAACTCAGATTATGTGAAAATCAGAATCTTGGTTGACATCACAGGAGAAAATTATACTATGTCCCCAAAGGCCCCCAGGATCCACAGGGGTACCTGTTTTAGTTTGCATATAAAGTAGCTCCAGTTCCCATAAGGTGATACCTTTTTGGAAGCTTTGGGAAGTGGGACCCTGTTAAAGACAGCAAATCGCTGGGGAGAGGCCGTGGGGGAGAGGGGTCTCCCTGGGCATTTCCTGTCTTGCTTCCTGGGTGGCTAAGTAGTGAGGAATCCTCCTCAGCTCTATACTTAGTCCGCCCTGGTGTTCTCAAATGCATGCAGCCAGGAGATCAAGGACTGAATTCTCTGAAACCATGAACTGAGATCGGTCTTCTTCTAGGCTGAGAAAAGAAACCAACAAAGTCCCAAAGCATGCCTCGGGAGCCGCGTGAGGCAGCCTCTAAGAGTCTCAGCGCCAACTCCAGCCAAGAACTCTCCCTCTCATTTACGGGGGTGGGAGTGGGCGACCACAAGCTTCACAGATGAAAAAAAAAAAAAAATCGAGTTAGTTGGAGGCAAAACTCTCCCCTCCTGGTCTCAGAATGCAGAAGGCCCCAAGACCTGTGTGGCCTTTCCAATTCAGAGCTCACCCCAACGAGAGCAAGCCACCATTTCTAGAGCCCCGGGGTGCTTCCTCTGCCTGGTGGGCCACTATTAGGGCACAAAGAGGAGGTCCAACCCCCACAGACCAAGAGGTCTCGATGCCCTGTGTGTACCCCGTTCCTGGGTCATTCTTATCGACCCCGCTCGCCGCAGTGTCGAAGAGTGCATGCTCGTGCTGAGGGCCAGGTCACCCCGAGCTGCGTGTTTATTTTCCTTCCTGGACACATCGGTTGACTCGGTGTTTGAAAAGCTCTAACGTGGCTGGAATGAGAGTACACAAGAGGATGGACAGTCACCCCGAGGAGGCCTGCTGGCGATTTGGAATGTCCCTTTAGAAGGCTTTTTAATAAACTTTGTTTGTATCTGCCTTGATGAGGAACACATTTGCCTGGGACCGTGCAGAGATGTTTGGCTTCGAGGCTTCCCTTTCTTGGCCTTAGAAGTTCTTGGTGGCAGTGGCTGCCTGCAGGCCCTTGGGACTCCCCTGTGGAGCACTGACCTGCCTACAGCTTTGTCCCAGTAACTTTAGTCCTGCTACACTCCTGGACCCGATGTCTCTGATAAACTCCTCCAGAGTGCAGGCGGGGGAGGGGGGGGTGCAGCTACAGGGTCAGAGTGGGGTGGGGGATGTGGTTTAGGAAACACAGGGTCAGATGGTTTGAGAGTTCAGCAGGAAAGACAGGTCCCATTACCTATTTAAGAAACTTCCAGAGTCAGCGCTGGGATTTGCCCTTCTCAATCCACCCAGCAATGTATTTGACTCCTGTTTCTCCCAGTCCTCCCTTGGTCAGACTCTAACAACACCGGGCATTAATTTTAGTATTGTGTACTTCACACATACACACGGCAGGTTCTAGCCAAGGACCCTCGTTATAAAAGAGAAGACGAGAATCAGATGAGCAAGCCTGTAACCTTAGCACACAGTAGGCTGGGATAGAAGGGCTGTGAGTCTGAGGCCAGCAAAGTGAGAGAGAGAGAGAAAGAGAGAGAACTGGCTGTCTTTTCAGACTCTCTGCTTGAGTTAGATGCTCCTCAATGGCGGCTGCTGTTCATATCTTATTTGGGGAAAGAAAAAAAAAGTCTGAACACTCAGGTCCCGAGCGCTCACAGTCTAGGGAATGAAAATAGCGACCAACTGTACTCCGGCAAAAGGGTGGCAGCCCTCCTATGCTGACTCATTCCCATCTGGCTCTGGGGTGCCCAAGGCAGAATGTAACGTAGCAAGTAAACCAGTTCAGCTGGCTGTGACTTCAGTCAGGGAAGGGCAGAGGCAGCCAGGCACAGCTCCAGCTCCTTTATTAACGGTGACATCCGTTTGGTCCAAATGTACAGAGTGTCCAGCCCCGCCGACAGCCTTGATATAAACAGTTGCATGTGGAGAATGGCGACGAGAGGCAGGCACAGGTAAGAAGCGCATTACCTTGGTCCGGTTCACGAAGAACAAAGGCTGAGCCCAGAAGATACAGTCTACACACCACAATCTGAAGCCACGAAGGCTTGCGTTTCACATTCGGCTCTGCTCCTTCCAGGCTATATGAAATGGGGGTGGGGGGTGAGTTACCTCAACTCTCTTTGCCTCAGCTTTCCCAGCTGTAAAATGGAAAGACTTTCCTCATCGATGCTTTTCATTGTTTTCACGGTTGAAATAATATGTGATGCATCGATGCCACGAGGAGCTTCTGGGTAAACGCTAAAGTTGCATTCAGGGTGCAGAGTAATGGTTGGGATATAGGAGAGGCACGTTTGCTGCCTCCATGCATGCACGGGTGGAAGACCAGAAAAACAGAGATGGAGAGAAGATGGGAGAGAATATAACTTACCACACTGTTAGCAGTGAGCTATTGATAAATATCGACTATCGCTTGTTCCTTGAGACAGGCTCTTACTATGTAGCTCAGGCTTGTTTCCAACTCATGATCCTCTCGCCTTACCCTCCCCAGTCCTGAAACTGCAGATGTGTGTCACCACGTCTGACTGCCTTTTTCCTCTAACCATCCTGGCTACCTATGTGTATAGTTAACAGATCGTCTTCTTCAACTCCGAGGGAGAAAGAGAGTAAAGAATCTTGGTCGAGGGCTCCATGGTCTTTTCTCTTGACTCAAAAGCACCAAGAGGAGAGGAAGCTGGGTGCGTGGACCCTCTGTGGGCATTTTCATGTTATGAAATCTGAGAGAGCACTTCCTGCCATGCTGGTAGACACAGGCCTTGCTTCCCCGCTCCCCAGGAGACCCTCCCAAGGCTACAGCACCTCCCTCTTGATGCCATCCTGGAGGGGCGGCCAGATATATGGTATAAAAACACAGCAGTGGCCCCGTTTCATAACATCACGTGTCTAAATAAGTGAAGCTGTTGACTCAGGCTGATTTGATGAGGGGCCTTTCCTAAAAAGCAATCCATGTGAGGCTAAGAAAAACAGGATTCTTGGTGGAATTAGGCCTTTAATCCCCTGCTTCCCAGCCACGGCCTAGTGGATCTGGGGTGAGGGGAGCCTCCAGAGATGCCTTCAAAAGCTGGCCAGAGACTGCATTCTTCTTGCTGCCTGCCTCCAGGCTCCCGAATCCTGCCTGGACAAGAGGGCTCTGATCTCAAAGCTTCACAGAGGCCAGGATCCCTGAGCTGCAGCCAGAGTTGGTGAAGGAACCTCATATTCCCTCATCAGATTTTTTTGTTTGTTTGTTTGTTTGTTTGTTTGTTTGTTTAGACCCCAGAGCTGGATTTACAGAGTAGATGTGTGCACTCATGGTTTCTCACAGCCCACAAAGCTTGCAAAAAGAAAAGAAAACCCAGAAAGGGGCATACAGTAAATCCCCTTCAAAGTGGCTAGCTGTATCACTGAATCACACTGGCCTGCATCCGTAGCTCTTTATTGGAAATACAACGCCCTGTGTCCTCTGCATTCACAGCTCTTATTGTCCTGCACCCACAGCTATTACGCAAACACCTGGGAGCAAGGACCTGGCGGTAGTCACACGTACACCAGGGATAGTCTGATCTGATGCTTGCCCCAGCTTCGCAGATGTTAAAGGCAAAGCAAGTGAGCAAAAACATGGTGGGCACTGGAGGGAGATCTAGGCAAGAGAGGAGTCCTCCTCTGGGCACACTGCCCAGCCTCTCTGAGTCTCTAGCCACCTCATCTTTACATAGGAAGAGTTATCTTGTTGCTGCCTCACTTGGATGCACTGAAAAGTGAATCAGGAACTGCGTGTTTAACCCCCATCATTGCCCATGATGCCTGTGGGGCTAGGCAAGAGTCGGGAGGTCTGGGGCCCAACTTGAGCGAGGGAAATATCAGCTACAGAGGTGAGACAGACTGTGGGAAGAGACCCAGGTACCTTCAACTAAAAACAAGTACAATTGTAGTGATCAAGGAAGACCACCAGGAGCCATTGAAGTTCTAGTGGATGTGAAAGGGATGGGCAGGATCTAGATGACAAGACAGAGGGAGACAGGAAGCAAGGACAGTAAAAACAAGGTGGGAACCAGAAAAGAGCTTGGTGATGACAGAAGAAAACCGGGGACCACTGAGCGTCTGAAGACAAGGCCAGCCAGAGATCAGCGTGCCATGGTGGGAAGGCAGGTAGGACAGACAGCCGCAGAGCCATGGAGAGGACCAAACAGGGTCCCCAGTGCCAACTCCTCCTTCACTGACTCCACACTTCATCAACTTGGTCCAGCCCTTGCTCTTGTCTTCAGTCCCTACTACCTTCAGGGCTGGCAAAGGTCTCCCTATCTTCTTTCCCCTACTTACCCACCAATTCACCTCATCTTCCAAAAGAACCCTCTTAGTGGGTGGGAAGAATAGCTTTAGAGCCACAGAGGGCATAAGCAAGCCACTCCCTTCAACACACCTGGATATCATGTCGGCACCTGTGTAAAACGGAAAACCACCTGCCTTTGTGATGGGGATGGGGTAAGGCATGGTATCTGGGTGCTGGTACACAGCTCTCGGTGAATTCAAAGCCATTGTTCACAGAAGGTCCTTCTCTTCGTCCTATGAAACACCGACTGCCTCCCTTCCTTCTTATGATTGCAAGCATAGATGCTCCACTGTGACTCTGGCTTAACCAAAACCCTCGTGGAGATCCTCATACCTGATATCACATGACCGGCCGGTATTTCCTACACCACAAGTTGCACTCTTGGAAGGCATATCAGGCCACCCACTCTTGGGGACAGAGAACACACCACCTTCCCCTGCACCTCCTTTGCATAGAAGGTGCGCTCAGCATTCTGCCAGGAGCCAGTGCTCGAATACCCTCCAGGGCCCAACAGGTAACATGAATGAGACCGAAAGGCCTGGCCATCTGCTAGAGGATGGCAGAAATAGCGACACTGTAGAGCCAAGCTGTGCCTCATCAGTTGGTTTGCTGAGTGACAAAGGGAAGAGGCTCTACAGAGACAGAAGTCCTGGATCACTTTCTCAACAGGTCACCACAGCCAAGTGGCTCCCCCCTCCCTGCACCTCATGGGAGTGTACTGTCCGAAGAGGCCACTGGGCCCATACAGGCGGCTGGCAAGCTCTGATGAAGATCAAACACATCGGCTCTTACTAGAGCACTTTGAAAAGCCTGAGGCTCCACAGAGACCTAGGGACCGTATTCAGAAGTTCTGACGGTTTCCCAAGGCAGCCCCCAAATCTCAGATGATTATGAACAGGTGTATGGTGAGGGGGGCTTAAAAGGCCCCTGCTGCCCTGCTGGGAGCTGCCTCCTATCTCCTCAGGATCTCCCATGGCCCTGGCTCAGCAAAGAGATGGTAATTGGGTCCCTCTGGAAAACAGCAGAAGCGGCTTAGGGCAGCTGGAGGCGGCAGAAACCCTATCCCCTCCAGAGCCCTGACATTCTCACATCAGCCGAGCCTGTGCCTGCAGCCTCCTAAGACCACCTGGCCTCTCTGCCCTCCCCCATTCCCATGGCTCCCTACAGCCTTCCCCCATACAGTGGCTGGCAGAGGCCAGCGGTTGGAGATGCCATCTTCCCTCCAAGGTCCTGGTGGCAGCTGCCAAAATGGCACAATGACCTCCTCAAACTAAAGTTCCATCGTCACCCTCACCTCCTAGGGCAGGGGTACACTGAGCTCCCACCTCTGGTCCAATCTGACCTCAGACGGTGAAGCCAGGTGTCCAGGTCACCAAGACCACAAGCTGTATGTGATCACGTGTGTTCACTGGGTTCACATCAAAGATGATGTGATTGTTGTCAAGACCCGGGCACCTGCTCCTCACACAGCATTTTCCACGATCTCCCAGCCACTCAGAAGGCAACGTTTTTATTCCTACTTTTTAGATGGGAAAACAGAGAGGCCAGGGGACATACACAGAAACCACTTCTGGCGTACTACTGTAAGCTACAGGCCTGTGCTGGCAGAACTTACTTTTAAAAAATTGTCTTAATTTTTTTTTAAAGCTAGGTGTGGATACAAGTGCTGGGGGACCGGGACAAGAGAATTCCTGGGACTCACTGGCCTACCCCAGCCTACTTGACAAGCTCCCCATCAGTTAGAGACTCTATCTTAAGAATAAATGGGGGTGGAGGGATGGCTAGATGGCTCAGCCAGCAAAGGTACTTACTATACAAGCCTGATGACTTCCAAAACCCACAGAGGCGGAAGAGAGGCAGCTCCACGGGGTTGTCATCTGACTGCCACATGTGCGCCAACACACGTGACAGCACACAAATAACAATGATGATGATAGCTCCTAATGATGGCTTATAATAGTAGCAATAACAACAAAAATAAATTTTAAAATAAAACAGTAAAGAAAACTGGACAGTCCTAAAGAACAGCATTCGAAGGTTTCCTCTGGCCTTAACATTCACATGCACAGACACACATACACCCACAAAAACGAAGAAATAAGTGAGACAAATAAATGGTGGCAAGTGCTGTAAGAGAGCCAGGTCAGGATCCAGGTCATGCCTGATATTGGGTCAGAAAGGTCTTCTGAAAAAGCTTCCATTCGTTAGGTCCTCAGTCACTGCCAATAAGAGCCAGGGAGCAGCATCAGGACCCAGGGTTCAGATTACTCCTGTTGGGAATATTCGTCGCCCCTCATCATTGATAGCCATCCTTTCTCTCCTGGCATTTCATCTACTTATCTTTTTAAATAAATATGTCCTGTGTACCTCCTTATCCCATTCAATTAACTGCAATATAATTGCTTCACCTTTCCTCTTAACCCAACGTCAAAAAACAGTAAAATGTTCATATCAGTTTTATGATACTATGCACCCAAAAACGGAACATACCTCAGGTGTTCAACAACAGGAAAATGGATAAACTAGGTGCATTGTAGCCAAACAATGGAATACTACTTAACAATAAAAACAACCACTGGTTATGAGGACGGGGCAGGGAGGAGAGGAAGGAGGGGGCTGGGATCAGGTTGTAAAGTGATTAGATAGATAGATAGATAGATAGATAGATAGATAGATAGATAGATAGATAGACAGATAGATAGACAGATAGATAGACAGACAGATAGACGAAAAAGAAAAAACTACTGATTGATGCACACAGCATATATTAATCATTATTATCCAATATCCATCATTATCCTGCTGAAGGGGAGAAACCTTGCCTCAGAGAGTGCAGCTGCTAAGAATCCATTGTGTGATTATTTTTTTTTTTCTGTCACAGAAAAAAAACTGATGTGTGAGAGGATGTCAAGAGTGATTCTCTCTGGGAAGGTAGAAACTTGTCTACAAAACAGCGGGATGCCCACATCACACATGTGTGGGGACAAACACCTCATAAGCGATTGATCTCCACCCTCAGGATGGCAGACCTAAGATAGAGGCCTAGAGAACCATTAAACAGATATCTACCTCCAGTTAACAATATTCATACTGAACTGTTTTAGGAGGTCAGTGCCTGACGTTTACAGCGGAATGTGTCCTAAAAGGCAGGAGGATTGGGCTGGGGAGG
This sequence comes from Psammomys obesus, assembly GCF_907164565.1. Classification (NCBI taxonomy): domain Eukaryota; kingdom Metazoa; phylum Chordata; class Mammalia; order Rodentia; family Muridae; genus Psammomys; species Psammomys obesus. Next base: position 8,824,540 of record NW_026596120.1, read on the forward strand.
TAGTTCAGTGGGCAAAGGTACTCATTGCCCAAGCCTGATAACCTGTGTTAGGATCCCCAGTAGCCAGGCAAGAGGCTAGCTCTGGTGGCTAGCATGTGTAATACCAACACTCCCGCATGGAACCCAGAGATGGAAACAGGAGAACGACCCTGACACTCATGGGCCAGCTACCCCAGAGTACTCAACAAACAAGAGAGACTCAAGCAAGGTAGACGGAAAGAACCAACCCTCAAAAGTTGTCCCTGACCTCCACATGTTTACCAAGGCACATTTGAACACACACACACACACACACACACACACACACACACACACACAATAAGGGGTAAAGATATTAGCAGAAGGCTAAGCAAAAACACACAAACAAAAAAAATCTATGAAAAAGCAAATTTGGCAAAATGATGATTGGAAGTTTGATGTGTTTGTATGATGGGCTGTGTTTGGAGATTTCTGTGATGAAAATTCGGAGCTACCACTGTTTAAGGATTCCCTAAATGCTTTGTCCAGGAGAGTCAGAGAGTCTGGATTCAAATCCTGACCTGGCCATTTCCTCCTTGTGTGATCTGGGATGAGATTTGGACTTGGGAAGTCTTAGTATCTGAATAAATGGAAGGAAGTTGATAAATGTCATCTGTCTGGAGAGCATTCACCAAGGGTTTCCAAAAGTTCAGAGTGACCTGAAGCTAAAACAAATAGTCTTCCATGACAGACTCACAGAACATCTAAACTAATCTCTGTCCCCCCTTCTCTCTTTCTCTCTCTCACGTGTGTGTGTGTGTGTGTGTGTGTGAGTGTGTGTGCATGTGTATGGACAGGTATATTTTCCTGGGCATGAACAGGTAGAAGCCACAGGTCTATGTCAGGTGTCTCTTTCACTGTCACTCTTCACTTTTCTTTCTTTTTCTTCCTTCCTTCCTTTCTCCTCCTCCTCCCCATCTTCTTCTTTTTTTCTTCTTCTTGTCACCTCATTTCTCTCACTGAACCTGGAACATCCTGTTTCGGATGGGCTGGCCAGCTGGCATGCTCCTGGGATCCCCCAGCCTCTACACCCCCTATAGACCCCAGCCTTCCCACCATGCGAGGGATCCGAGCTCTCATGGTCATGCTCATGCAGCAAGTACCTTACCCACTGAGACACCTCCTTAGCTCAAAAAACTAAGACTTTTAATATTTAATAATACTATAGGGTGACATTTCACACACACAAATGTTACAAAATACCTAGTGGACAGGGTTTTGGCTGTGCCTAATACAAATGAATGGTTAAGTGTCTAGTGTGATAAATATGCCAGTTACCCTGACCCAGTTAACCTTCTGTTCATGTATTGCAGTGTCATGGTGTCCTCATAAATGTGCCTAATTACTGTGTGTCAACCAAAAATAAAATGCATTCAGGGCGCTACGAGCATAGCATGCACAGGGCCATGGATTCAATCTCTACTATCAAAGCAATTAATTTACTTACTTAAAAAAAAATCAGGATTGGGGCTAGAGAGTTGGTTCAGTGGTTAAGAGTGGTTGGTTTAGAGACACATATTGCTCTTGCAGAGGACCAGAGTTCTGGTTTTTTTCTTTTCTTTTTTTTCCTTTCTTCCCTTTCTTCCCTTTCTTTCTTTCTTTCTTTCTTTCTTTCTTTCTTTCTTTCTTTCTTTCTTTCTTTCTTTCTTTCTTTCTTTCTTTCTTTCTTTCCTCTCTCTCGCTCTCTAATTTGTTTTAGTTTTATTTTTCAAGGCAGCACTTCTTTTCTCTGTGTAGCCATAGCTAGTCTAGAACCCACTCTGTAGACCAGGCTGGCTACTCAGAGATCCGCCTGCTTCTGCCTCCCAACTGCTGGGATTAAAGGTGTGTACCACCACCCAGTTTGAGAGTTCTGTCCAGATAAGGCAATTCACAGCCACCCATAACTCCTGCTACAGGGAATCTGACGCCCTCTTCTGGCCTCCATAGGCACTGCACCCACATCCACAAAAACACATATATAGATATATAGATAAATAAAACCTTAAGATAAAACTTCAGGATGTTACTGAAGCTCAGTAGTAAACCTGGCAATTGCAAAACTCTGGATCCATTTAGAGGACATTTAGAGTCCTGCTCCTTTTATAGAAAAGAGGGGTTAGCTTTCACCATGCCTACCCTGCCCCACCCCACCCCCTCATCAGGCCAGAGATGTAGCTCAGAAGATTGTCTCTTCCAGGTCCCCCAGGAAACATCAAAACACTAAGTGCAGGAGGGGGCTTCAGAGTTGGACTTACAACAGTCTCTGCATTGATCCAGCACCAAAATATCAGCAAATAAACGGAAAGGACACCTCACAAAACCAGAATAAAACTTCTCTGCGAGGCTAACCCTACCATTCAGGCAGCATGACATTCCTTCAGATAAAGAAATTACCAATGAGAGGCTGAAGAGATGGCTCAGTGGTTAAGAGCACTTACTGCTCTCCCAGAGGGCCTGGGTTCGATTCCAGCTACCACAGGGTGGCTCACAACTCTCTGTAACTCCAGTCCCAGGGAATCCAGCACTCTCTTCCGACCTCTGTGGGTACTGTGCACACACATGGTGCCCAGACAGACAAAACTCCCATACACACAAATGAATAAATACCAGACATTTTCTTAAAGAACCAAATAAAGCTTCTGGAAATTAAAAGGGAATGGCCATGCTCACTTTGAAAGGACATGCACTAAAACTGAGGTAACACAAAGAACAGAACCCATGCACCAGGATAACACAGGTCCCTGAGCTCTAGACTCCTGCCTTCGAGGTAGGCTTACAGTGAATACTTTAAAATTTCTGTTTTATGCTTGTTTTAGCCTAAATAATTTTTTTTTAAATATCAGATTGAAACATAGCTGGGTGTGGTGGCCCTCGCCTTTAATCCCAGCACTCAGGGAGGCAGAGGCAGGTGGGTCTCCATCTGGCCCACAAAGTGAGTCCAGGACAGCCAAGGTGACACAGGAAAACCCTGTCTCGAGAAACAAACAAACAAAAAGATTAAAACGTTATAGACAGATCTTACTCAGGGTGAGAAGTCATCTGCTCAGCGCTGGAATCCCAGCGCCCAGGAGGCTGAGGTAGGAGGATCACAAGTTTAAGACCAACCTTGTTTCAAAAAAATAAAAAAATAAATCAGCAATATTAAAATTTGTGAAAGTAGGTAAATCCATAGGTCAAACGAAACTGAGGAGATAATTTATAAATTAGAAAATAACTGTGGGGATTATCCATAGGATTGGCAGCAGCGTGATGAGACAGCAGCATGAGAAAGACAGGTAAGGGAGGAGATACTGGGGGTGAAAAGGTCCAGTGATTCTGGAACGAGAGAGCATGAGAATGGGAAAGAGGTCCTCATCCAAGATCATCGTGAGCTTTCGGTAACAGTGAAAAAGATGAATTGTCGTAAGGATGAAGCATTTCAAACCCCAAGCAAATTAAATACAAATATCCTCATGCCTGGACACATCATAGCAAACATAAAAAAAAAAAATTCTAAAAGCGTCAGAGAAGAAACATGTGTCCTACAAAGGAATGATTAGGCTTCTTGACAGCAAGCACGGATGCCAGATGCCGGAAAATAAAGCGATGTTGTGTGTGTCTTCTACATGCTATGGAGAAATAACTGTCCTTCCCATGGTCTGTGTTCGACTACATTGGCACCTGAGTTTTCAGTCGAAAGGTTACGCCTCACGGACTTCGGTGGAAGTGCACGCCACCAGAAGAGATGCAATTCAGAAGTGAGGGATGGAGGTGCAAAGAGCCCACAGGCATATGGCTGATCCTTAAGAAAGCAGAAATTGAAAAAACACACGTATAAGTAGCTACGTGGGCTTAGCACCTAGGTGCTGGACAGACGCTCCTTGATTGGTCACTCTTGATCGTAGGAGCCTCCTCTGAGACATTATTCTGCATGTGTTTGGGGCATGCAGCTCAGAAGCACTTGCGCCTACTATGGCTGTCACTTCACATTGACTTCTTCATTTCTGGGATGGTTCACTCTTTTCTGGTCTACTGAGAATATCCCTTTCCCGTTTAAGCACAATCCCTTACTTTACCTCTTGTCGTTTTTACCATCTTCTGCTGGTAAGGGAGGGGAATCCTAGTTCTGGATACTGTTTAGAGATTCCACCGAGTAATATTTTCTTTTAACTGGAACAAAATTATTTGCACTCTTTCGGTGGTGCTTCAAGGAAAGTCGGTGCTGGAGAGATGGCTCAGCAGGTAAACGTGCCTGCTGCCAAGCCTGGCGACAATGTGAGTTGTATCCCCAGGACCCACTTGGTGGAACAAGAGAACCAACTCCCAAAAGCTGCCCTCTGACCTCCACACGTGCTCCTACATACATACACATCATACGTGCAAACAAACATGTGTACCGATATACACATGCACTCACATACGCATGCGCACACAGGACAAATAAATGTTCTCTTTTCAAAAAGAACAATTCTCGTCTGCCGAATTCTGGCGGGGAGCCTCACACGGTGACTCGCCGCTGAAGGTGAAGGCCCCAGCCACACAAACAAAGCCTGGAAGCCACACAGCAGGCAGCAGGACTTCCACCGCAACTAATATCTCCAGGCCGTCCCAAGCCCCCTGAGACTCAAGGATGGGGACAGGGACCCCCCCCCCACACACACACACACACCTCAAAGAGAAGAGCACACGACATTGGGAAGCCACAGTTTTAAACTATCACCTGCATTTGCAGCACAGCTGAAGTGAGGGGCACTTCACAGCGCGAGAGAAACTGTAAGATCTGTAACAGATGCGTACGCACTGTTCTACTCGCCTTCCCTGTTCTGTCTATCTTGATGTCACTGAAAAGGGACTCAAACTGTCGAAATGTCCAAGATCCGACAGCCAGTGAGTGGCCACATTCAGAATAAGGGTGGTCCCACCGGAAGATGTGGGACACTTTGTTGTTGTTCTTGTGAAACCAGGTCTCTTTGGAACCCTGGCTGGCCCTAAACTCGTGCTCTTCGTGCATTAGCCTCTGATGTCCTGGGGCTATAGGTCTTCGCCGTCATATCGCTATCTGCTTTTACCTACTCTGCTATCGAAAATAACTGACTTTAGTCTCACTCATTGCAGCAGCCTAGGAGGAATACAAGTAGAGCCAGCCATCAAGAGAGGGAGGTGGCATCCAGGAGCAAGGAGCAAGCAGGGCTTCCTGTGTAAACAGGAGGTCCATGGGAAGCAGCACTGTGGTGCCTGGACAATGGGCAGCGAGCAGGCAGGGCCTCCAGTCTCCGGTGAGTGATCAGGGCTGTAAGAGACCAGGCAGGAACAGCTGGGGCCCAGTTCTCTGTGGCCTGGCCTGGAGAGGAACTGGCCCGCTCCTGGCTTTCCCAGGAGGAAGTTCCCCACTGCTCCTCGGGAAGCCCTTCCCATCCCAGACCTCCCCGGGCCTCAGCTTTCTTCTTCAGGAGCCTGTTGTCTTTGGGGCTAATCTGGGAGACAGGCCTCTTGTGAAGTCCCTGTGGCCTGGGGGTGGGGGGTGGGCAAGGCAGACCAGGCCCAGATGCCAATCCAGGAGGCAGCTACTGCTGAATGTACACTAAAGAATGAGGGTGGGGAAAGCAAGAGACAGGGAGAGAGAGAGAGTCCCAGCCCAATTGTGGAAGAGCTTTGTGATCAAGGCAAGATGCTTATCTACCCAGCGTCACAACTTCATCGCTTGGAAGGCCAGGAAAATCGTGTCTATCTGAAAAACCTTGCTTGAAGATAAAGCAAAGTGACAGGCACCAAGGGTTGTATGAATGGTAACGTGAGTATGAAGAATGGAAGAACCTGAACTCTGAACCATACCTATCAGGTGCCCGAGGTGGGTGGTTTTCCTGAGACTCGAGGGAGGAGGCATGTGTCTGCGTGCATAGCTAGGTGTGCGCATTCGCCTGTTGATCACCGATGCTGAGAGAGCTGCTTCACCAGAGAGCACAGTGCAAAATGGCAGAGGTGTGTTTACAGCCGTTTCAGGAGGCCGTTCCAGTTTCAGAACTGGCAATGCTGTCCTAATCCCAAGCCACAAGTTATGGGATGCTGTGTTTTGTGGTGTGCGTGGGTGTTTTGCCTGCATGTATGCCTGTGCGCCACCACATATGTGCCTGGCACCTTTAGAAGCCAGAAGAGGGCAGACAAAGGATCCCTTGAATGAAAGGCGATTGTTGTAAGCCACCAAGTCCGATCTGCGGTCCTCTAGGAAAGCAGCCAGCACTCTGAACCATGGGGTCATCTCTCCAGCCATAGCCCCCCCACCTCATGAGGAGGCTCTCACTACGACCTTCTGGCCGACCTCCTACTCTCTGTGCGAACCAGGCTGGCTCCCAATTCACAGAGATCCACCTGCCTCTGCCTTCCAAGGGCTAGGACTAAAGGAATATGTCATCACGCCTGGCTCGTGAAAGAATTTCTTATGTAGTCGGGGCAACTCAAACAATTTTAAAGACCGAATATTCTAACAAAGTACAATCCAAGAACAGAGCAATTTGATGCTTACATGTTTAGGGCTGGCAATAAGAAAACATTTTTATTTATTTATTTATTTTTTAACGTGTGGTTGCTTTGCCTGCACCATGTCTCCCTGCCTGTTACTTGCAAAGGCAAGAAGAGAGCATCAGATCCCCTGGAACCGGAGTTAGACTGTTTAGCGTCACTATGTGGGGGCTAGGAAATCCAGCCCGGTCCTCGTCCTCCAGCAGTGCAATGAGGGCTCTTAACTGCCGAGCCATCCCTCCAGCCCCAGGAAAGCATTTGTGAAGTCTTTATTTTCCATTGTCAAATCGTTGTGTTTCTTTAAGAGCAGAAAACGTCCCTTGTACAGTAAAAACTACTTCCTAACGCGGTGATCTCCCATCTGAGCCCAACGGTTCCAGCCAGCAAACCTGCATGCTCAGAACTGAGGTGGCCAATGGAGTCTCCCCATGTGCCAGAAAGGCCTGGGCTACTTGTTTGATTTTTAGCTCTTTTTTTTTTTTTTTTTTTAAATCCTTGCCTGTCAGAAACCTTTTAGCATTGCCATCTTTTTCCTAGGCCTGACGGTCTGTTTTAGCGACCCATGGTTGAAGAAACTGTGCCCTGAAGCCTGTTCCCATAACAAGTTAGAACCAGGCAGTCCCATCTGCTCTTAATGACAGTACGCATGCCTCCATGGGGACTTTAGCTGGTCCCTGAAACTGTCCCTGCCTGGACAGAGCTATCCTGGGCCTTCCTGGCCTGGGGGCTTGCCTGCATTTCTGTGCCAGATTCAGACTCCTGGCGGAAGATGACGCCTGGATGAGGTGGAGTGGTGTTCTAAAGTGAGAAAGTATCACACTCCAGGAGCTCTGCTGGTGGCCAAAAAGATACCCACATGAACCCCTACACCAGCAGGCTTGGCACAAGGGGAGGCAGTGCCCTTGTCCTGGGACTTCCACCCAAGTGCCTGGCGCCTTTTCTCAGAGCACCCTCCCCAATTCCATTCTGCTTCTTCACAAGAGCGCCATCCTTCCATGAGACACAAAGGAGAGCCACAAATGCCATGCCAGATTCCCGCAGTTTCTACCTCTTGCCTACCTATAATTAAAATGGGTCTGGTACTAACTAAGGAGATGGCTCAACTCTCTTTCAGAGAACCCAGGTTTGGTTCCCAGCACCCACACAGCAACTCACAACTGTTTGTTAGTCTAGTCCCAGAAGATCTGACGCCCTCTTCTGGCCTCCTCAGGAACCAAGGATACACACTGTGCACAGACAGACATGCAGGCAAAATACCCACGTACATAAAAAGAAATAATTTATTTTTTAATGGGACTGGTTCATACTGAAGAAACAATGACTAGTTTTATACCTAATGTCTTCCCAGACTAAAAATTCACCTAAAATAAGAAACTCTAAATATGGAATCATAACCACGTAGTCAAAAAGTAGGTTTGGGTTTTGTTGTTGTTGTTGTTTGGACAAATATTGTACCTCAATTACTTAAGAACATTAAGAATGGGGCTGGAGAGATGGTGCGCCCACTAAGAACAATGGATGTTCCTTCAGAGGACTCTGTTTTGGTTCCCAGTACCCTAACAGTGTCCCATTCATAGCACACAGAAGCTACACATACATACACACATGCGAGCAAACCTCATACATATCAATGAACCTCATAAAAGATAAAAGAATATAAAGACGAGTAAGAGACCAAGTGTGGCAGGAGTCTCTGATCCCAGCTACTGTAAAGTGAGGCAAGTAGGTCACCGGAGTACAAAAGTTTCACGCCAGAATGGGCAACCCGGCAAGGGGAGGGTGGAAACGGGGATGCAGAGATGGGAGAGAGCTAGGCAGCCCTGCCCCCTGGGAGCCTACAGTCTAGTGGAAGGAGACAGACAAACTAATGAGTAAATGGCAGACAGGACAGCACCTGCTCAGTCAGGTAGGAGAAGCACAGGCAAGGAGCGTAGGAGCCCAAAGAGGCCCAGCCTACTGCCATCCCAGAATGGGCCAGTGAGGCCGCCAAGAGGTGCAATGGGACAAAGCATCTGAGGGGCTTTCTGGACAACCCTGGCAACCTGTTTGATCCCTGGAACTGACATAAGGATGGAAGAAAACCGTGAAGGCAACCAGAAGAATTCACCCCCCCCCCGTTTCAAGGTGACGGGGGAGGGGTGTATCCAGAAAGTGGAGACCCCGAGATACCCACCCATCCTCCTGACGCAAGGACACCTTGTTAAACCATACAGAACATGTGAGTGCCACAGGGACAATAAGACCTTTGCTGACACCTCCCAGAGCACGCGGTACCTACTTGGCACCTACTTGGCACCTGTCAGCGTGTGGGTGATAGTCTCCTGGAACGGCCACACTAGCTCCTCCAAGACATTGGGTGTGACTGCAGCCCCTGCTGCCTTCTCCTCTTGAGACCTGCCTCTCGCCTGTGAACCACCTCAGACTGCCCAGTCTCAGGGCCTGCCCCCTGTTTTGTTCACCTTTCTCCACGCAGCACTAGAATACAGGCTTGGGGAGATGCAGATAGTGGTCCTGTCACCTGGAACTCTTCCAGGCAGAAAGGCCTTACCCTCGCACGCTCAAAAGAGCCACGCAGCACACGTCGGCAAAGAAGCCAATAATGTGATGGGAAGTTGGTGTGTTTGCTAGTCATTCTTTTCCTTTGCCTTCTTCTTGGGCGGAAGATTCTGCCCAACCTCCCAGAACCCACGAAATCAGCGATTTCCCAAGTGACTATTTGGAATCCCATTGTCATTCTTATAGACATAAGAAAAATTCCCATTTGCCTGCCCCAAATGGTGGTTATTGGTTGTCTCTCTCTCTCTCTCTCTCTCTCTCTCTCTCTCTCTCTCTCTCCTTCTTTCTCTCTTTGTAAAAATTCCTTGAGAATGGTAGAATTAAATTACCACTGTTTTTGCAGTCCCTAATGAGTAATCTCTCTGTTAAAATCTAAAAGAAAAATAATGCAGACCCTAGTGTCACCTGCCATGCCCTCCCCTGAGAAATTGCACACAATGAGGAAGTGTTCTTTTTAATTATTTTTTATTAATTATAGTTTGTTCACTTTATATCCCAACTGTATCCCCCTCCCTGATCCCCTCCCAATCCCACCCATCCTCCCTCTTCTTCACCCATGACCCTCCCTCAGTCCACTGATAGGGGAGGTCCTCCTCCCCTAGTCGATCAGGTCTCATCAGGAGTGCCTGCATTGTCTTCTTCTGTGGCCTGGTACATTTACACAATGGAATACTACTCAGCAATTAAAAACAAGGAAATCATGAAATTTGTAGGCAAATGGTGGGATCTAGAAAAGATCATCCTGAGTGAGGTATCCCAGAAGCAGAAAGACACACATGTATATACTCACTTATAAGTGGATATTAGACATATAATAAAGGATAAACATACTAAAATCTCTACACCTAAAGAAGCTAATCAAGAAGGAGGACCCTGGGTAAGATGATCAATCCTCACTCAGAAAAGCAAACAGGATGGATATTGGAAGAGGGAGAAAACAGGGAACAGGACAGGAGCCTACCACAGAGGTCCTCTGAAAGAGTCTACCCTGCAGGGTATCAAAGCAGAGGCTGGGACTCATAGCCAAACTTTGGGCAGAGTGCAGGGAATCTTATGAAAGAAGGGAGAGATAGAAAGATCTGGAGAGGACAGGAACTCCACAAGGAGAGAAACAGAACCAAAATACCTGGGCCCAGAGGTCTTTTCTGAGACTGATACTCCAACCAAGGACCATGCATAGAGATAACCTAGAACCCCTGCACAGATGTAGCCCATGGCAGCTCAGTGTCCAAGTGGAAGGTTCCCTAGTACTGAGAACAGGGGCTGTCCCTGACATAAACTCAGTGGCTGGCTCTTTGAGGAAGTGTTCTTAATCTCTGAATTAATCTGAGAGAGCCTGTAGCCTGCTGTGTTAGCCTTCCATCACCGTGTCCTCAGGTACTCCAATGAACACCCTAGACGAATCATCTTTAAAGGGTTGATTTGGCTCCTGGTTTTGAAGGCTTCAGTCCGCAGTCTTTAGCACTGTCACTGTGGGGCTGTGCATCATCGTGATACAGGGTATCATGAGAGCGGCAGAAATAGGAAGAGGCCAGGCCTGATATCCCCTCACAGGCACACTACCTGAATGGGTTTTTACTTCTTTTCTGTTGCTGTGGTAAAATGCCACGGCCAAAAGCAACTTAAAGAAGAAAGAGTTTGTTCTGGCTTCCAGCTCAGGGCTCCAGAGGGATAGAGTCCATCATGGCATTGCAGCAAGACCAGGAAACAGAGATCACATTTCATACACACAGAGACACACCGAAGGGGGCGTGGGCAAGGCTATAAACCATCAAGGGCCTGCCCTCAATGATGTACTGCCTCCTAACGGTTCCATAACCCCTCCTAAACAACACCACTAACTGGTGACCAAGGGTTCAAATACATGAGCTCATGGAAGACATATCTCAGGCACCTACACACACACCGTAACCTGGCTTTATCCCATTAAGGCTGTGCTACTAAAAGCTCCATCACCTGTAGGACTACAGGCTGGGCCTTTGGGGAGATACTTCTGACCCAAACTATAGTAGATACCAATGTGAAGGAACAACAAAGGTCAGAGGAGGTGGCACAGGGTATAGCCATCAAGATCCAATTGTGCTGAACTACGGAGAAACCGGCCTCTGCCTTTAACAGATGTACTACAAGAAGAAGGAGAGGTTATAGAATAGCACAGTGCTGAAGTGCTCGCCATGTGAGCATGAGGACTTCTGTTTGACGGCCAGAAGCCATATTTTAAAAGTCAGGCATGGTGGAACATGCTTGTAGTCTCACTGATGGGAAGGCAGAGAGAGAGAAGCAGATTCCTGGGACTCACTGGCCAGCCAGCCTGAACTAACTGGTAAGTCCCAGGTCCCCGTGAGAAACCGTGTCTCTCTAAACACAAGGTAGATAGTTCCTGAAGAACAACACCCAAGAGTGACCTCCAGCCTACAAGCATTCATAGGGGGACCCTGGAGGAAAAGTGAGAAACACAGGCAGAACACAGCAATGCTAACCACAACCACTCTTGATGCTATTGGTGTGTTCGTAATATAAGTATACTTAGATGCTACCATCGCCATCACCATTTGCATTTGCATTTGAGAGAACCAAGTCACAGAGTGGCTCAGAAACTATTCCAATGCCACCTAGCAATATATCACAGAGCCAGGACGTCAGTGATATGGCTGAAACCCAAGCTCACACCTTCTCACTGCTCCACCTTGCCTGTTGGCTCCGGCAAGATGGAGGTGCCACTGGCAGCAGCTGAGTCTCTGCTGGGTGGTAACTGGGCAAGTTACAAATGTCCGTCACCCTTGACCCAGCACTCCTACACTTGGTAAACTGCAGCCCATGCACAGTAGCAGCCATGTATAAGAAAGCCCAAAGCAGGGCTACGAGCCACAGCAAAGACTAGGAAATGATCCAATGCCTCTCAACAGGAACACGGGTAAATAAACCACAGCGCATTCATACAATGGAATAATGCCACACAGGGGTAATGAGCAGCGCTTGTCTTTGTGTATTGACCAGGAACTTTTCCACAAACATATGGTTGAATTAAAAAAGCAAGCACGTGTCCTTTAGAACAGCTGGATTCCAGTTATATAAAGCTACGAAGCTCAGAACTTAATTTATTGCCTAGGAGTACAAACACATGTTGTACACATGTCATAACAGGTACAGGAATGTTAAACACCAAATTTACCACGATAATCACTCCAGGAGGGGAAACAGACAGAAAGGAACCAAAGGAAGATGCAGATGAGTCCTCAGCTGATCTGTAAAATCTCTACCTTGAAAAGAAAAGATACAGTGGGTCCTGGTGTCACACACTCAACCATCCCAGCGCTCAGGAGGCAGAGGCAGAGGAGTCACAAATTTGAGGTCAGCACGGGCTCCATGGGAAATCCCTCCCCTGCCCGAGAAAGTGTGTACTGAAGTCGGGAAGGAAGAGGAATCTAGTTCACTGGTGGTAGGAGCCTCTACTGGCTGTCCTAGGAATACTTACCAAACTTGCAAACGCAATACCATTTGACACAAAACTCCTAGAAAATTTTGCTTTCAAATATAGGAATGCGGCTACAAAAGTAAGTATACAGGACCGTACACCAAAGTACCGCTTGTGAAAACAACGGCTTAGACACAGCCTAGACATCGCTGTATTAATGAACTTCTTAATTATTGCTGTGTGAAAGTATTGTGACAAAAAAGGCCAGAGAAGTGGCCTGGGGAACAAAAGAAGTTACTGTTCTCCCAGAGGACCCAAGTTCTGTTCCCAGAGCCCACACTGGGAAGCTTACAACTGCCTGTAACTCCAGCTCCAGGGAATCTAACACCCTCTTCTGGAATCCCTAGGCACTCTCACACATGTGGCATACAATACACACACACACACACACACCATGGGGCTGCGGAGGATACATACCTGAATGAATAAAAAAATAAAAACAAATCTTGAAAGAACTTTATAGACAGACGATAGATATCTGACAATAGCCACACTGGGCTCACAGTTTGAGGGGATAAAGTCCATCAGAGCAGGGACAGCATGGCAGTTAGAAGCAGGGGCAGATGGTCACATTACCTCCACTTTCAGGAAGCAATGAGATAAATACTGGTTCTCTATTCACTTCCTCCTTTCTCTTTTTTAAATTCAGTCCAAGGCCCCAGTCCGTAGTATGGAAACTCAAGCACAGACATGCTCACACGTGTGTCCTAGATAATTCCAGAGTCAATCAAGTTGGCGGCGAAGAGGCACAGGTACAGCCACTCGGCTCTATAAAGAAAATGTATTGAGATGGGATGTCATGACCCGTATCTGAAATCCGAGAGTCGAGAGCCGAGAGCCTACAGGAGGAGTATCCCAAGTTTCAGGGTAGCCTGGGCTAAGAGAGAGACCCTGGGGGTGGGGGGATGGTTCAGAAGGATTTCTAACGTGCAGAATATGGGGCAGTAGTTGCTTCCATGTACCGAAAGTAGCAGTGTGCAGGAGAAAATGGGTATAGGCATAAAACATGTGATGAGGGCTGGAGAGGTGGCTCAGCAGTTATGAGCACTGTCTGTTCTTCCAAGGGTCCTGAGTTCAATTCCCAGCAACCACGTGGTGGCCCACAACCATCTATAACGGGATCTTATGCCCTCTTCTGTCATGCAGGCATACATGCAAACAGAGTGCTCAAATAAATAAATAAATAAATAAATAAATAAATAAATCTTTTTTAAAAATAGCATGTGCCTGTGAGATGGGGACAGAGGAAGAGACTTTGGACTGCAAGCCTTCTGTGTTTTGTTTTATTTTGGTTTGCCATTCAAAACCTGACAAAAAACGTAAAGCTCTGAAGTAAGACACGGTTCCGTAGCTTCCCGGGCTGATACAGTTGAGAATTAAACGGAGCCCTTTGTCATCTGCCTCACTGTAACGGCTCCCAGCTTGCCAGGATAAAAGACTGGCGTGCAGCTTGCTGGCACATACCTTTTCTACCAGCAGTCAGCCGGCAGAAGCAGGCAGACCTCCGCCAAGGCCAGCCTGGTCTACGGAGAGAGCCCCAGGACAGCGACGTCTACACAGTGAGACCTCTCTTCAGACAGACAGAGCCAGGCGTTCTGCAGTAGCTAGGGACCTCTGGCGGCTAACTGCCTGTTTCTGGGTTCGAGTTCCTATCATCACACGACAGTACCTTTCCTGTTCTGACGCGTTACTTCTCCTTCACTGCGCTGAAAACGCGAAAGCCGAAAGGTACCTGGAACACCGGGATCCTCAAGTATCCTCTCTGGGGGACCCCAAATGCAGAATATTCGTACCTGCTTGTACCACCCCAGCAGCCTGCCAGTAAGTTCACCTAGTGACAAACCCAGAGCCCAGCAAGGCCTCACTTGGTCTACAAAGGGGCCTAAGCAAAGGTGGGCCGCTTGGAGTGTAAAGCCTGCACCTATGACCTCTGCGGAAAACCGGTAAGAGGTGGTCCCTCGGGAGGTCCCACTTCCGGCTCCCTGTCCAGAAACCCACTTCCTGCTCTCTCACGGTCCACAAATCCTCCCTGCCTCCCACTTTCCAGGTCAAGGTGTAGCATCTTCCAGCCGTTGGCCATCCGTGGACAAACTGTAGAGAGATGCCGGGCTTCCAGAAGGCATCTGCTGTCTTCCCTGCGGTATGGAGAAACGCAAGGGCCCCTGGCCTGATCTGCGAATGTCCTGGGAATACACAGTCTGTCAGATTTTCACAAAATGGAATCCCCACACACACACAAGGAGCAAGTGGCCCGGAAGCCATGAGGTGGGAGAGCGCGCTGCTAGGTGAAGACGCCTGGAATCCAAAAGCCAGTTTAACACATCTCCACCACACCGCGCAGGATCTGAACCAGGATGCGCAACAAACGGGGGGGGGGGGGGGGGGGGTGGATTTGGAGTTGACAGAGAGAGGTGGACAGGGATCACCGTGCGCGTGCGCGCGCTAGAGGGGTGCGGGTGCTTGAGCCGTGGGTGCGAAGCCGTTGTGCGCGAAGGAGGTGAGGCCCACCGAAGCTCTCTCTCCAAGGCGGTGCAGGGGCGGCTTGCGTGGGAGAGGGCTTCGATCCCTGGCCTCTTCTCTCCCGGCGCGGGGAAGGGAAGCTGGGACTTGGAGAGACAGATAGGAAAGGGGCCCCGAGGGACCGGTAGCCATCCAGGTGGCTGTGCGTCCGAGCGGAACGCGCGGCAGACCGCGGGTCTTTTGCGGCAGTTGCTGGAAACCGGGTCCTTAGAGAAGCGTCTTCATCAGGGACCAGCGACTCCCTCCCGTCGGCAGACGCAGTCCAGCGCCGGCTCAGCTTGCAGAGCTGCTGCGCCGTCGGCGGCGGGGCTCGCTTGCAGGACGTCAGCAGGCATTTCTCTGGAGGCACGAGGGGCGGGAGGCGCCTGAAAACCCCGGCCAGAGAACCATGGAGCCTGTGCCTGGCTCGGGACCACGGCCTCTGGAGGTGGGCGCAGGCCGGAGGTCACCAAGCGAATACCCTGCGTTGCCAAAATGAAACGGTGAAACCAGGGAGCCCACAAAACAGGCCTAGAGGAGCAGACTCCCCCTCCAGTCAGGACAGAGGACCCTACCCAGCCTGCCTGAGGGGGTGTTGTAGGAGTGAGAGGTAAACCAAAGTTGACCCAGCCGCCTCCGGCTGGACCCCGGTGCAGACAAGCGCCATAACCCCATTCTTCTCCTGCCATTAGTGCTGGCTGCTCACCACAGCCCAGACGAGCAGGGGCCGGAAGGTGATCCCCGTGGCGCCTGCCGCTGTTTCCCAGCCTTGTGCGTACTGGAGGCACCCTTTCTTCACCTGGGATCGGGGTGCTGATCTTGCAAAGGACAGCAAGAAATCAATTCCCAGGAATGCATGACTCCGATTTCCACTCGCAAAAAAAAAAAAAAAAAAAAAAAAAAAAAAAAAAAAAAAAAAAAAAAACAAAAAAAAAAAAAAAAAAAAAAAAAAAAAAAAAAAAAAAAAAAAAAAATCCCATGGAGAATCTGTCCTACACACACACACACACACACACACACACACACACACACACACACACACACACACACACGGTTCTTTAAAGACTGAAAAGGGAGCCGACAGAGGAATTCGGGGAAGTGATGACACACGTAACAATGCTGTCACACCTGGCTGCTGAGGAGCTGAGCGGCGGAAATGGAGCCGTGGGGGGGGGGGGGAGAAACCCAGGGTCAGCTTGGGTGGTCGAAGAAGAAGAGGAAGAAGGAGAAGGAGAAAGAGAAGGGGAAGAAGAGGAGGAGGAAGAAGGAAGGAAGGAAGGAAGGAAGGAAGGAAGGAAGGAAGGAAGGAAGGAAGGAAAAGGAGAGAGCGACCTCCACCCTCTTTGGAGAGGGACCAAAGCCAGATATTCTGCCCCTTCCCGGACAAGCTCCTAGCCACAGCCTGGGCACGCCTGATGTTGAGGAAGAGGACAAACACCTGCTTAGAGGGTGGCCACGTTCTGAAGAAATGCCGTTTGTCTGGGGTGTGCTCCGGACGTGACAGATAGCCTAAAAAAACATCGAGGCCGCTTGGGGGTATTTTCAATAAGGGCTGGAAGCGGGTATCTTCCCAGGAAACTAAGAGAAAACTAGCTCCCTCTCACCCTGGTGGTTAGGCCGGATTTGTCCTGTTGGCCTTCCTAGAGTCATCTTCAAGATGTTAAGAGTCCAGAGCCTACACCCCCCCAAAAAAAAAAAAAAAAAAACCACGCACACTGTCCTTTTCCTTCACTCTCGGTGTGGGGAGCGCACAGTGTCCGATCTGCGGTCTTCTGGTGCTGGGGTCAGTCGCCACTGTGGGCTCCTGGGTTGCTGGAGAATTCTTGAAGACCAAGCAGCAGTGAGGGAAAGAGGTAAAACAGGCACTGGCTGGCCACCTAGACATGCCAACCACTGAGGCGCCCTCGGGGCACTCAGGTCACCATCTTCCCCGGTGTCCGGGCACCTTCCACAGCGCTCAAGGGCCTGGAGGTTTGAAACATTCGCCTCGTTCACACTTGCAGGCTGCAAACCGGCGTTCGGGCTGAGGGCGGTGGCACACCTGAATCTGGCGCAGATTCCCTCCGAGTCCGGTTCTGGTCTTGCGGATGCAACCGGATCCCCACCAGACTTCCGTTATCATGTGAAAACCTTTGGGGTGCGGGGGGGGGGGGGCGGAGAGGAGAAGAAGATCAAAACTACTGTCCATCACGACCGAGGCACGAGCAAGCGCCTCCCAGCCTGTTGCTTTCCTTTCAAGCCGGTAATAAAATTGCCTGCGCTGAGGGGTGAAGATGCAGGTGAGGAGGAAAGCTCCTTGGGGGCGGGGAAGGAAAGAGAGAGAGATCAGGAGACGGTATTTCCACAGACCCTGTTTACCCCGGCGCCGGGTCCGTGCGCCTCTCTGGGCAGAAAACGAGCAAGCCCGGCGCTCACGGCCTGTCCGCGGGCACCCGGTGTCTCCGAACAGCACGCTGGCACTTGCGCAGTGTTTTGTACATCCCAGGGACAGATCTCGACCCTCCACACCACCCCACGGGCCTTCCACGTGCGACACCTGTGCACCCAACAGTCCCCAAAGCCCCTCGGCGACCACCGAGCCGGAGCGCGAGAGACGCCGCCCGATCTCTGAAACGCGGGACCCGGGGGGCTGCAGGGCGGATGCCGAGGGGAAATCTGGTCCCCGCGTCCGCCCCCAGCGCGGGAGGCGAAGGGTCGGCGCCCGCGGTCGTCCCGCTCGCCTCTCCCCGGCGATCCTCTCTCCCTGGCGCTCGCCGGGCCCAGAGAGCCCCCGGGGCAGAGCAGGCCGAAGCTCCCGCCTCCCCGCCACACGGAGCCCCGGGCCGGTTTACCTCCGGCCGCCGCCGAACCCGCCACTCTGCCCGGGTCCGGCCCCCTCGCCATCCTGCCCCTCCCCAAGCCTCCGGCCACCGCTCTGGCCCCGGCGTGGCCCGAGGCTCGGGGCGCAGGGGCCCGATCCTCTCACCTGTGAGCCGCCGGGAGGCTGGGGTGGCCTCTCCTCGCCGGGGGACCGTGCTCCGGGGGGCACCGGCGAGGGTGCGGCCGGCCCCGACCCGGGCCTCCGGCGACGCGAGCACAGGACTCCGGAGAGCGGGTCGGCGGGGGCTGCGCCGGCTCCGGAGGCCGGGGAAGGCCGGGTCCAAGCTCCGCCGGCCGTAAAAGAGAGAGAGAGAGAGAGAGAGAGAGAGAGAGAGAGAGAGAGAGAGAGAGAGAGAGAGAGAGGCTCAGAAGACGAAGTCGCCCGTGCGCTGCCAGCCGCCCCGGTGGAGGGGCGAAGAGGCCCCTGACGCAAGCGGAACTCGGCGGAGCCCGTACGGTTCGGGACGGAGCGAGCGAGGCTCCCGGGGCGCCCCGGGGGTGGGGTGGGGGACTCCGAGAGGCGGCGGCGGCTGCGCCCCAGACCCCCGGGTCGAGCCTCGGCGGCGGGAGGGGGGAGGGGAGGGGAGGGCTGAGCCCAGAAAACCCACCGAGGCGGGGACTGGCCCGGGCGGGGAGGGGCGGCGGGGCCGGAGCCCCCACCCCTCCTCACCCCCCACCCCACCCCCCCACCCCGCCGCTCTTGGGCAGCTTCCCGATGGCCAGAGGCTGACTTCTACTCCCGCCGACCGCTCCCCGGGGGTGGGGAGGGGGGTGGAGGGGGGGGGAGAGAGAGAGAGAGGAAAGAGGAGAGAGCGAGAGCCGCGCCAGGCCTCCCGGCCCCCGCAGCCCTGCACCAGTCGGAGGCTGCGCCGCCAGCGCGCACCCGAGCTCCCGCCTGCCGGGCCAGCCCGCTCCGGGGACAGCGCAGCCCCGGGTGCCCCCGGGGGCGGCCCGGGCCCCGCAACAGCTCCGGGCTTTTTTTTTTTCCCCCCCTCGGTCACGATGGCCAGCTACCCGGAGCCCGAGGACCCCGCGGGGACCCTGCTGGCCCCGGAGGGCGGCGGGCGGACGCTCCAAGAGCCCGAGGCGCCACCGCCGCCGCCGCCACCGCCGAGCCCCGGCAAGGGCGCCTCCTCCGGGCCGGCGGCTGCGGAGAAGCCGGACCCGGCGCAGAAGCCCCCGTACTCCTACGTGGCCCTCATCGCCATGGCCATCCGGGAGAGCGCCGAGAAGAGGCTCACCCTGTCCGGCATCTACCAGTACATCATCGCCAAGTTCCCGTTCTACGAGAAGAACAAGAAGGGCTGGCAGAACAGCATCCGCCACAACCTCAGCCTCAACGAGTGCTTCATCAAGGTGCCGCGCGAGGGCGGCGGCGAGCGCAAGGGCAACTACTGGACGCTCGACCCGGCCTGCGAGGACATGTTCGAGAAGGGCAACTACCGGCGCCGGCGACGCATGAAGAGGCCCTTCCGGCCGCCCGCCGCCCACTTCCAGCCGGGCAAGGGGCTCTTCGGGGCCGGGGCCGCGCCGGGGGGCTGCGGCGTGGCGGGCGCCGCGGGCGCCGACGGCTACGGCTACCTGGCGCCCCCCAAGTACCTGCAGTCGGGCTTCCTCAACAACTCCTGGCCCCTGCCGCAGCCCCCCTCGCCCATGCCCTACGCCTCCTGCCAGATGGCGGCCGCCGCCGCCGCCGCAGCCGCCGCCGCAGCAGCCGCCGCCGCCACCGGCCCGGGCAGCCCCGGGGCGGCCGCGGTGGTCAAGGGGCTGGCGGGCCCCGCGGGCTCCTACGGGCCTTACCCCCGCGTGCAGGGCATGGCGCTGCCCCCGGGCGTGGTGAACTCCTACAACGGCCTGGGGGG
>NW_026596120.1:8844685-8858691 GCF_907164565.1 Psammomys obesus
CGGGCCAGCTCAGCCCCGCCAGCCCGGCCGCCGCCGCGCCCCCGGCCCCCGCGCCCAGCGCCGCGCCCGGCCTGCAGTTCGCCTGCGCCCGGCAGCCCGAGCTCGCCATGATGCACTGCTCCTACTGGGACCACGACAGCAAGGCCGGCGCGCTGCACTCGCGCCTGGATCTCTGATGGGGACCCGCAGGAGCCGGGCCCCGGGGGTGGGAGGGCGCGGCCGCCCCCTCGGGGGGCCGGGGGAGCGCGCGCTCCAGGGACGGCCGCGGCCCTCCAGCCTCCTCCCGGCTCCCGCGACGACGACGCCGGGTCGCCTCCGCGGCCCCTCCGCTCGCGGCCTCGGCCCTCCGCGCCCTCCCGGCCCGAGGACGCCCCCTCGCTCCGCGCCCTCCGCAGGCCTCTCCTCCCCGGAGCCAGCGCAGCGAGCGAGTCCCCGGCCCCCGTGCGGCCGGCTGCGGTGCCCGAGGCGCTGACCTGGTTTTGGGGCCTTCTCCTCCAGGGTCGTCGGTTGGACTCCAGCTCGATTTTTTTTTTATTTTTTTTTTCTCCCCGCTCCGTCTGCGGCTGGAAGCGCCGGGGCTGCTCCGGTAGCGGGGCCCACGCGGCCCGGGAAAGGAAAGAAAATACTAAAAGAAAAGCGTGTCTGGCCGCTCCGCTGGAACTGCTCAGAAGCCGCCTGCCGAGGGGCCCGCTGGGCGGGGCGGGGGGGGGGGGGGGGCCCCGGGGGGGGCGGGGGCCCCGCGGGGCGGGGGGGGGGGGGGGGTGGGCCCCAGGCTGGAGCAGGGACAGCCTCGTTCCGGGGGTCTTGGACCCGGGTTCACATCCCCGCGCCCCGTGAGGCCGCCGC
Organism: Psammomys obesus; assembly: GCF_907164565.1. Lineage (NCBI taxonomy): Eukaryota > Metazoa > Chordata > Mammalia > Rodentia > Muridae > Psammomys > Psammomys obesus. The sequence continues at coordinate 8,845,532 of NW_026596120.1, forward strand.
GCCTCCGCAGCGCACCGCTCCGGGCCCCTCCAGGCCGGGTTGGCTGGCTAAAGTCTTGCTGAGAAGATCCGTGAGGCGTTTGCAGATATCAAAAACTACTTTTTAATGAGGGGGGGAAAGGGGAGAGAATAAAACATTCATCGGGAGAAAAGAAAAAAAAAAAAAACAACGGAGAAGTGTTGTGGCCTTGGAGTTTGCTGAAAAGAAAAGAAAGGAAGGAAAAGAAAACCAAACAAGATCAAAAGCTTTAGTTTTTCTTCGTCGTCCCTGCTGGGAGATCTATGTAGAATTCCCGTGTTGACTTCAGAAGGCTGTGTTCAGAGGCGGGAGAAAAGAACTAGCTAAAAAAGATGGTTTCCACTACAAATCGGGAGCTTTCCTCTTTATTTAAAAGTGAACTCAAAACAAAATTTCCCCGGATCTTCCGATTCTGGCCCTGGACACCAGGAGAGGTCACTGCCTGGCCAGCGCTCGGGGATGAGACTCCCCTCCCGGATTTTTGTTTTTCAAATATCTTGCCTCTTCCACCTTTGGGATGGAGAAATGTGAAACTCTCCACGGCCGGCCGGCCCACACGGCCTGGTGGCCCCAGCCGTCTGGCTCGAAAACCAGTGACCTGGTGGGTTAGTAATGTCTTTCGGGGGACCAAATATTTTAGAGAGAGCTAGAGCACTTTTGTTGTATCTGTATGTGTGCGCGCCCGTCCCTTGTCGATTCCCAAATAAATTTTGTTTTGTTTTGTTTTGTTTCTTTTAACACGGACTTACATTGTTTCTTTTTCGCCCCCCACTTCAGCAGCTAGCTAGCTAAAAGGGCGAGCTCTTCAGCAAAATTGTGTTCTTTTAAAAAGTGACACAAATAAGAGTTGAGGGCAACCGGGGTGGCAGGCGCTTTGGGCTGTCGCTACTGCTTTGTTTTTCTGGGGATTGTTTGTTTTTCTGTGTCATCGCTCGTCTGTTGCGGCTGTTTAACACCGGCAAAGATACAGGTCCCTCGCTAGAAGCTACTGTAGGCAAGGTTTGTTCTATTTTTGCCTCCGTGTAAGTTTACGTCTTGCCTCTTACATAACTGTACTAGGTATGAGCACTGCGTTTTCATTATTATTCTCAAACTTCTAAGAGTTTTTTTTTTTTTTCCGAATCAAATATATTACAATTTGCTTTCTGGGTTTTTTTTTTTTTTTTAATATGAAATACTGATTGCAAAAAGTCTGGAAGCTGCAAGCTTTTTTTTTTTAACAATGTAATAGAGGATTTGTTATACTGTTGTTTTTAATAGTCTGCATTCATTTATCTTGAGATAAGGGTAGGAAATGTGGTGCTTTTCGGGAGGTGGAGTGTGGAAAATGAGCTTTTGTTTTCTCTTTACCGAGCCCTAACGAATTAAGACCCCTGCTCTCATGAAGATGCCAAAGGTGTTTGACCCGGTTGTAGCCTAAATCTCGCCGGTTGATTTGAGGTGTCTTGCCTTCAGTTTTCCAATGGGGTGACAGATATTGGATCTCTTGCCTCGGCTGGGGGCTGGTGCAAGATCCCACGTCCAGTCGTGCCTTTCTCCACCTGTCCTTCTCCCTCCCTAGATAAGAGACAGGTCCAGAGGCATAACCTGGGAGCAGCTGGGAGTTTGGGGGAATGAACCTATAGGTCAAAGTTTCAGCCAACTGAAGGTCTTAACCTTGGGAATGTCGGGGTGGTGTCTAGATTGTGCGTTGCTGGGATTGCGGGGAAGCTGACCAATGCCCTCTCCTCCCCAGATATCTCAGAAGGAGGCTGTAGAGTAAGTGGAGGAGGTTCTATGACTCTCACTCTGCCCACTCACTGCGGGTAGGCTGGAAGGTTGAGGTGGGAAGCCGGGGAGACTGACCAGGTCCAAGGGTGCTTCTGTAGCCCAGTGTCTCAACTGTCTGGTTAAGGGGAGTCCCAGAAAAGACAGTGTTCTGTGTGTGCTTCTTTGCGATTTCTACCTTTCGAATATGCACGCTGTGGATACTTGTCTAGTCTGTGCCCGGTGTCGATGAGTTTATAGAGTCTGTTGTTTACCGGCGGCGGTGGAGTTGGAGGTGTGTGTGTCTGTTATTCTGCAGAAAGCGTGGATCAGATAGGTTTAGGACGCTGTGCTAACCATATGTCAGACATTAGGGAGTGCTCACCAGACCACAGTAATGTTACACTCCTACTTCGGGCTGAGGTGTGCAGTTGTGTTCTGGGTGTATATCTCTGGCCTGCTGAAGGATATGTGTCCTTAATTCCATCTGGCAGAGGCTCGTGGTTCTGGGGCTAGCTGTCAGCACCCCTTCAAACTGCCATCCAGGGTAGAAAACAGGAGGACAGCTTCTGAAGCAGGGCTCTAGGCAGCCAACTCCAGTAAGGAGAAGCAGAGCAGGGCCTGCAGTGGAGAATGTCTCTCTGCACCCAAGAGCTAACCAGCCAGAAACAGCCACAGCTGGGGAGGCTTTGCCAAGTAAGGGAAATTAGATGAAGGAATTACGGAGCTTTCTGGAGTCTGCACAGTGGTTGGAGAAGGTAAGAAAGAGGAGCCACTTCCCCATGGATGCCTCCAGAAAGACATCTGTCTCTAATTCCAGCCCTAAGGGGTTCTCCAAAGCGCTAAAATTTGGTCGTTTTCCCTAGTTGGGGACAACAACAGACTTTCTTCTTCGTCTCAAATTTCCTTCCTCTCTCTCCCTCTTTGCACGTTTGAATTTGTTGGAGAATCTGATTCAGATAATTCCCTAAGTGAAAGCAAAGGTATTCAAGAGTGTTCTGGTGCAGAACAATTATGCCTTCAAATTACACGGCCGGGCTTGGATAGCTAGCAGGCCATGTGGCTGTGTGCCTATGTGTTTGCAGTGCGTTCTATGAATGCAGCATAGAGTCCGATGCAAATATCCTGCCGATATTTAAGGTTCTGGGTAATGAGTTGTTCATCACGGTATTGAATAGTGGGGGGAGGGGGGAGTTGCTTGTGTGTCTGAACAACCTAAATACTGACAGAATGCAGCATTTGCTCGCTTTTATGTTCAAGCTCTTACAGTTATCTTTGTTTTTCCTAAAAATCCTCCAGTAAGTGGGTCGGTGGAAGGGATATCCAGTTCTCTAATGGGATGAGGGACATGTTTTCAACAATGCAAGAGTTACGCTGAGGGATTGTGAGTAGGGGACCTAGGTGGCCATCAACATAGCTCCCCATTCTTGTCCAGTGTTAAGGGGGAGGTATTCTCCGCTTAGGCACCAGTAGAGAGTTCTTGTCTCTACATCCCTGCTTGATGAGCAAGATATCCCGGACCTTTCACCTGAAGTTAGGGGCATTCAGCCTTTGTAGAGAGCCCCCTGGTGGTGGGTAGAAACTGGGGGCAAATCCAGGCTTCATGAAGCCAGGAGAAGATGGGTTTGGAAAGTACCTTGGTGAAGGCTTTCCAACTGCTGGCTCAAATTCTTGCCCCCTCCCGCCCCCTCCAGAAAGGGGTCCCACGGCCTGGGAGTTATTTGGTCAAATTCACAATTTCCACAGTGTCCCCCACTTTATTTAAATAATAGTTAACTATGTGTCCCTTTGGCTGTGTCACCACTGTATGGCAGCCCCCGCTCCTCAGACGACCTGTAGGAAGGGTTGAAATCAGGAGCCAGAACTTCTCTCCCTCTCTCATGTGATAGAACAGAGACCAGGGGCAAGGAGCTGACCGAAGTCCGAGCTTAAGCCCTCCCTTCTGCCCTAATTCTTCAAACAAAGTAAGCCAGGGACTGCGTGCTCTCTGCACAGAGAGGGTTTGAGGCTGTCTCAGAGGAGTGTCTGGATCCAAACTCACACAGCTGAGTGCTTGAAGTAGCCGGTCACAGGTCAGTGCAGCCCCAGAAACCCTCAGAGGAGACCTGAGCAGGTGAGACCAGCTGCCTGCTTGGCTCTGAGAATCGCTCATGCAGGAGAGACACGGATAGGGGCCTCTACATTGGGGAAAGCCCAGCATGGGACCCAGGTGTTCTCCTTTAATAACTAACCCTGGCAAAATATTGATTTCAGGTGTCCGCTCTCTCGTCCATAGAACAGAGGCCATGAATGACACATCTACCAGTGTTTTGCAAATAACAAAATATCTAGTTGAGTGTTGCCTAGGGCTCCAACTCCTGGAAGGAAGGAGAAAGAGTTAGGCCTTCCGTAATAACTCCAGAGGTGCCACCAGCTGTGACTGCCAAGCCACCTATGGACACCGCAGGCACCCAGACAAGACAGCACTTACCAGGCTCCAGGCACAGCTGATGGCATCTGCCTTGCCCAGACCGCCGACCCTGGTGGCATTGAACGCTTGACCCTGAGGGCACAGATGATGAGCTCTTGGACTCACCCTGGGAATCTCCTTGTTGCATCTTTCAAGGCCTTATTTTTTTTTCTTTCTGATATTCGAGGTTTCCTCTGAGAATCACACTTTTCCCACCATGGGTCCCCCTCCTCCCTGGTGCAGGAATGTTGGATTTTTTATTTATTTATTTTTTATTTTTTTTCTTTGCCTAGGTCTCTGTGGAGAAACCGGGGAAACCCGGCAGAGCGGCAGGGCGGGGGACGCGCAAACGCAGGAGGCAGGCTAAACCGAGAGTCAGTGGAAGACGCTGGGTTGCGGAGGGGGAGCCCGGGGCAGTGCGGGACCAGCTGCTGGGGTAGGGGGAGAAGGGGTCCTGGCCTTCTGGGGGTCGCCTGGAAGCTCAGACCCTCAGGCTTGGGCTGAGACACTCCGGCTAGTCCTATGCGGACCGTGGGGATGGGGGGACGAACGGTTTAGCGGGCGACTGGGAGCTAAGGTAGCCTGCAGAGTAGGGCAGGGGAGGGAATCCTGCAGGAGGGCTGGAGAGCCCACCGTGGGGCGGCAGCAGCAATCCGACCCCGGGCGCGGAGGGAGACCGAGCAGAGACCGCAGCCTGATTAACTGCCTTGGGTAACCCCACTAGCACGTCTAACCAAACAACGCCGATCCCTGGCTTCTCGTCTGGGTAAAAGGAGCCTTGTCTGGGCAGGCAAACAAAAAGCTCGGGGCCCCAGGACACGTTGGTCCCCGTGGACTAGGGCGAAGGGGTATTGGCCTTATGCTTTTTTTTTTTTTTTTTTTTTTTTTTGGGTTGTTTGCTTCTAGAGGGGGGGGGGGAGGAAATTCGGCACATATTTTTGAAAGATCTTGCTCAACTACTACTAAAGGCTGTTCGGAGGGAGCAGAGAGTCAGGAAACCGGGCCTTTGTCCTCTTTCCTGAAGCCCCCGCGACTGCTGACCGCGCTGAGATAAAGGCCGGGTCAGGGCCCTGTGGCATCCCAGGGGAGGGGGCAGCGGGTCGTCCCCGATGGCCCCTTTCAACTCCGCACGGAGAGTTGACAATTCCAACCCGCTGACCTCGTGGGTCCACGGGACAGGGACCAAAGCCCGCCTCTGCCCTGTTCCCAAGCCGCGTCTGCCCTGGGAGATTTCTGTAGGTCCTCATTCTCACCAGCACTTTTATTTCTCTATTTAGAGATTGGGACGGGGAAGAACCATGCTCCCGGCGGACGTGCTCCTCTCAGGAGAAACGGTGTTTGGCCTTTGCGGCCACTTGCTAGGCTTACAGGTCCCTGTATGATCTGTCTGGCGTCCTCGCTGCCGCCACTGCGGGCTTGCTATCCTTTGTCTCTCCCCAGCCGAATTTCAGATAGTCTGGACAATGTCTTCCGTCCTCCCAAACCCTCCGCAGAGAAGGCAAGAGAGAGAGAGCCTCTGAGCCTAGGCTCCCAAGCGCTGGAGTTTAGAAAGCCGGGTCTCTGCAGAGCTCGTGCTTGCTGGAGGAACTTCTGTGACAATGGCCTTGGGCTCCCCAGGGGACCCTAGCCGCACCTGAGTTCCCCGCTGCTCAGAACCCCTTGGAAGGGACGGGGGGGGGGGGGCAACCGGCTGGTGTGGAAATAGAGAGCTACCCTGAAGGCTCGCAGAACACAGAACCAGGGCTGTGCGTTCAAGCCCTGTAGCGTCTGAGCCTCCTCAGCCCCAAAGGACCCTGGAGCCACATAGTCTCCCAAGTCACCAAGTTAGTGCTACTTCCTCCAAGGAGACTGAAGGCTCCACACAATCTCCTCTGCGCTCATCCTCTGCACGGTTAGGGGGCGACACACACAAGAAGAGAGGCCCAGGGCACCCTGCGCCATCTCTTTCTCTGGCTTCCTTGCCCCCATCAACCAGCTTCGGAGGGTCTCTGTCCCCAAAGAAACTAGAGCTGCCCACCTCTAGAAGATGAAAGAGAAAGGGAGAGAGGAACTCGGTGGCACTAAGTTGCACTGACCTATAGACCCTGACCGTGCCTTTTCCGAACCCCAGAGTGGCACAAGAGACCCTACTTCCGCGGGGCCATTGACCTGGCTGGGAGAAATAAGTCGCCTGAACCATGTATACACCTACCTCCAAACGCAGACCTCGACCTGCGAAGAGCAGCGGGCTTGCTTGCGGGAGGATGTCCTGTATCTGTGTCCTTGTGCGCATTTAACTCGGGAACGATGACAGTGGGTGCGCAAACAAACGCATTGATTAGAGCACCTGTCCTGTTATCCCTCGGGGAAAACTTTACACAGGTAGTAAACGGGCTCAGCCACTCACCGTTAGGCTTCTACGGGTTCCAAACACAGTTTTCACAACAACCCTGAGACTTGCTCTCCTTTCCAGTTTCACAGAAGGGGGGAAAGAGCCAAGAGCAATCAAATAAGGCCAGTTTACAACCAATCTGTGAGAGACGGAAGGCAGCCAAAGCTCCTGGGATCCTGGCTGCCGAAGGTGGGTGTGTTTGTCCAGCGCTCTCCGAAGTGGGTTTTACTAGTGTTTTCAAGGGACTCCAGCAAGGGAGGCCCTTCCGTCCCTTTGACGGGCTTCTTTGGAGACCCACCATACCAAGCACAGATTTATTTTTTTCCCCCACTCGTTTGCAACGATCCTTTCCATATCTGGGTGACCCGAGTGCTAATTACAGAAGACTTCCAGGCTGGCCTGAAAGCTGCTAGGGGGCATCCTGGTGGGTTCAGGTGGAGGCCTGACCTTGTGCAAATGAACCCCAAAACCCCACGTGGGTTTTCTGAGGTAGTAACGGAGAAAGGCTCTTTTCTCCCGAGTCAAGCCATACCTAGCAGCTCTGTGTTGAGCCAGAGTCAGAGCAGGAAAACAAAACAAAAACAAACAAACAAATCTTGAATTCATTTAGCTCCTGCTGTCTAGAATCCACAGCTTAAAACCTGGAGCCGAGGATGCTCGTTTCACAGCGGTGGTTACTAGGCTCCTGCAGCTCAACGCCCAGAAAATGGCCAGAGGAAACGGCTAGGATCCCCGTTAGGTTGGTCTCCCCTTCCCCAACCCCCGACCCTAGGTCCTTCCGCTCCCGGAGCAGATCACCTGGTTATCGATTGCTACGTGCCTCAGCGTTAGAGCCATCCCGCCATGAGCCTCTGCCTTCCCTGCCTAAGGACGCGAGGTTTTCCCTAGCGTTCACTAACACAGTAAGAAGAGCTCTGCAGGCTTGGACTCTGCTGCGGGATTGGGGGGGGGGGGGGGCGGGAGAGGCGGACACGTTTCCTGGGTGCAGACTTCGCTCTCTTCCCTGCAGCAATTAGTCGTCCCCCCCCCCCCGCCAGTGCCCGCTCCTTGCAAGCCCTCGTTGCCGCAGAGCGAGCGAGGCTGACCGAGACCGTCGCTCGGTCAGCCTCTCGCGGGGTGCCCTTGGGCCTCAAGAGTCTGGCTCCTCCGTCAAAGGTGGCTGCTGCTCCGGGAGCTCCAAGGCCACCTGTGACTCTGCGGGGTCGGGTCGCTGGAACCCAGCCCGAGGTCCGGCAAGGTCGTGGTTCGGCCTCACGGCCTACAGGCTGCCCTCTACTGGCACCAAACGATATCACCGCCAACTCCTTTCTCCACTCGGGAACTGCAGCCTCCAAAGAGCGCGGGGGGGGGGGGGGGCACCCCTACTGCCACTGGATCGACAAAGTAAATGTCGCGCGTTCAGCCACCGAACCCTCCCATATCCGAACCCATCAGCCATATGCATCAGCTCCCATAGATGTGTGACTCGAGGTGTTCAGATTAGGATCTTTGAAGTCCACCGCAACTGGGGGCTGGCAACTCTGTTGCTTTGTGGCTTCCGAGGGGACCCCGGTACAATCAGCCCTTCCCAAGCTGCAACCCGGCAGCGCCCGCCAGACCCTTAGCTGCAGGCCGCAAGAGGTCTCCAGGGAGAGCCGCAGGCTGCGCTCCGGCCTTTCAGCCACCGGAGCATCGATCTGATGAACCTCAGGCGTCCAGACCGTGCTCCCCAAAGCCTGGCTAGCTCTAGCATATTAACACCAGAGACTTTGCCTCCACGCTAGCGCCTCCAAACTCTTGCAACGCATTTGTCTCCCTCCCCCCTTTCCCCCCACCCCAGCAAATGGGCAGCGCTGCCGGGCCAGGAAGGGCTCCTCTCTTTGCCTGCACCCCTCAGGCCCATCTCTGAGTTTGCTGACAGAACTGATTTCAGACGTCTCCTCCAGGCTCTGAAGAGACTTTGGCAGTGAGGCGGAGAGTGTTCCACCGACTGCAATACACGCCGCCTCCAGCTGAAAATTGGAAAAGTGGAGTTTTAAGATTCTCTCCCTATCTGTCTATCTGTCTGCCTATCTATCTATCTATCTATCTATCTATCTATCTATCTATCTATCTATCTACCTTTTTTCTTTATCTCCCTGTCTCTATCTCTGTTTTTCTCTATCTATATCTTTATCTCTGTCTCTGTCTCTCTCTGTCTCTGTCTTTCACACACACACACACACACACACACACACACACACACACACACTTACAGCAATCCCAGCCATCCTCCAGTGGCGATAACCACAGCTAACATCTTGGTAACATTTCTCTTGTTGTTCGTTCATATGTTGCAATACAAGTAAGTCCAGTTCCCTAATTAATAGGCTGTAATTTTTATAGAATTTACAGACTCTTGGTATGTATGTAACCCAGGCTGGCCTCCTCCTGTCTCAGCCTCCCAAGTGAACATTTTCAATTTTGTGTCCTGATTGTCTTAAAGTTTGTCTATAAGGATGTTTCCAGATCTTGTTTGAAAAAAAAAAAAAAAAAAAAAGGCTGCTTAGTAACCCCTCCCATGGATGAACCATCAGTTCTGTTTCCTGACCAAGAATAGTTCCTTAGCCACACTCCTTCGGCCATTCTACACACAACTGGTAGTTAATCAGTAAATATTAACTCTTTTAATAATCTAATAAAGAAAGCTAGAGTCCAATTCTCAGGTCACAAAAAAAAAAAAAAATCCATCCCAAAGCAGGCACAGTGGTGTATGCCTTTAATCCCATAACCCAGGGAGGCAGAGGCAGGTGGATCTCTCAGGGAGTCCAGAACAGCCATGTCTACACAGAGAAACCCTGTCTTGAAAAAAAAAATCCACCCCAAAATTTGCGGCTGCCCTGCTATGGAAGAGAACCTGCAGCTGGAGACCCAGAGACCAGGTCTGATGGAAAGGATGGCTTGAAAACCAGCAGAAAATCAGCATTGAATTTAAACACCCATCCTAGGCTGCTTCTAGGACCAAAGCCGGTAAACTAAAAGCAAAACAGTGTCTGTGACCTGGCTTTGCACAATGCCTTGTAAGGGATTAGAGGTCAAACATGCATTCACTTGACCCTCAGAACAACTAATACTCTCTGAGCTGCTGTCTGCAAATTCCAATAATAGTGCCTTCTATATCAAGTGCACAGTTACCCTCTTAGCCCGGTGCTGTACGAAGAAAGCTCCAACATGTAATTACCCCTCCTCCCGCCCCTGTCTCCATATCAGCTTTGGCTGCTGCTTCTGGCGGTAGCTACGGCTTTGGGATCACTGTAGTTGCCCTCTCTCTCAACTCCTGACCCCATTGCTACTGCTAAATACAAGCCCAAATTCTGGCACAAGGCCGGGATGCAGGTTCTCAGGGCTCAGGCGCTTGTTTCCAACGCGCTGGCTGGGCTGCTCATGACCTACTGACAATCAGGCCTGGGCCTGGGTTGTTAAAACAGGAAAATATGCAAACCCTTCATTCACAGGGATCCGGCTATTGTTGGGTCAGAAATTATATTTTTGTTTCTAAAATAAAAGGTACATTTGCTGCTTCACACACACACACACACACACACACACACACACACACACACACACACTGCTTGCATGTCTCTAGCACTCAGAAGCCAAATGATCTGATTCATTTCACCAGCTCAAGTAGCCAGGCTGAGTTTATTTATGTCTTATGTACTCCAGTGAGGCTGAGCTTCACTGGATTCTGTTTTTTTATGTCCACAATAAGAACGGGCTTTGACCCAAGCGGTAGTGGCACACACCTTTAATCCCAGCACTCAGGAGGCAGTGGCAGGTGGATCTCTGAATTTGAGGCCAGCCAGTTCTATAAGAGGGAGTTCCAGGATAGCCAGGGCTACAAAGAGAAACCCTGTCGTGGAAAAAAAAAAAAAAAAAGTAGGCTTTATTATTCTGCCACACACTACTTCCCTCTTAGAAAGAAACTTGAAAATAATTTAATCAGTATTTTGTGTTGTTGTTTTTGTTTTGAGACAAGGTTCCACTATGTAGTGTTGGCTGGCCTGTAATCCACTATGTAGACCAGGTCGGTCTCATACTCAGAAGTCTGACTCTGTCTTCCAAGTGCTTGTCTTAAAGGCGTGTGCCACCACACTGGGCATAAGTTTAAAAACTTTAATTTAGTCCCACGTTTGGTGATATGATCTCAGCATGCAACAAAGACAGGAAGGGGGATCCATATGTTTGAGGCCATCCTGGGCTACATCAAGGTAGGGCAAGGTCTCTTGGCAAGACCTTATCTTCAAAACAAAACAACAAAGCCCAATTTTTAACTCAACCAGTCTAATCTTGTAATCTCAAATACACCCAAAAAAATCTCAAAGAGAGTGGTTTAAATCAAATAGATGAGTAAATAGATAGTTACATAGATAGATAGATAGATAGATAGATAGATAGATAGATAGATGGATAGATAGACAGGTTACAGCTGAGCAGATAGACAGATAGATAGGTTGGAGTTGAGACAAAGTCTCACTTTGTAACCCAGGCTGGCCTGAAACTTACTATATGATCCATTCTAGCCTTAAACTCATGGTATCCTCATGCCTTAGCCTCCTGAGTGCTGTCCTAAGAGGCACTGAGCCACCCTGCCCGGCTTTTTAGAGACTGTCAATGCCTCTAGAAATGCTTTGCAATCTGGGAGTTCCTCCCCAGGATGCTGGAGAAGCACGTGAAGTCGCATCAGGAAATAATTGATGTGACTAATTGAAGAGAAGATTGAGGTTGTTCTGAGTGGCCGCTGGAAAATAGACATTCCAAGGAAGTCTCTGCTGGAACCTTGCAGATTTACTAAAGTCCTGAGTCCAACTCCCTGATGTGTGTGTGTGTGTGTGTGTGTGTGTGTGTGTGTGTGTGTGTGTGTGTGTGGTGTGTGTGTGTGTGGTGTGTGTGTGTGTGGTGTGTGTGTGTGTGTGTGTGGTGTGTGTGTGTGTGTGTGTGTGTGGTGTGTGTGTGTGATGCGTGTGTGTGTGTGTGTGTGGTGTGTGTGTGTGGTGTGTGTGTGTGTGTGTGTGTGGTGTGTGTGGTGTGTGTGTGTGTGTGTGGTGTGTGTGGTGTGTGTGTGTGTGTGTGTGTGTGGTGTGTGTGGTGTGTGTGGTATGTGTGTGTGTGGTGTGTGTGTGTGTGTGCATTCGCATACACTCAAGCACGTGTGTGTATGTGTGAGTGAGTGCATGTAGATGCCGGTAAGTGCACATTTTGTTCCTGTGGACTTTGGTTATGCTGTTGTCTTGGTACGTGACAGGTCATTTTAGTCACAAGAAACATGAACCTGCTATAACTGACTTAACCAAACTGTGGATAAGGGATAGTTCTAAAAATTTGCAGGTGATCCAGGAGCCCCAACCAGAGTACCTAAAAGACTGGACGAAAGGCTGAAGGCTCTTCAGAATTAATTTGTAGGTAGGTGTGCTCTGCATGCCTGTAATACCAGCATTTAGAAAGCAGAAGCAAAGGGATCTCTGTAAGGTCAATGCCAGCCTTGTCTGTATAGCAAGTTTCAGGCCAACCAGGGCTACATAGTAAGACTCTATCTTCAAAAAAAGAATTAATTTGTTTTGCTGAGTCTGGTGGTGCACCCCTATAATCCCATCCACTTGGGAAGCTAAAGCTAAAGCTGAAAACCAGCCTGTGCTATGTAGCAAGCAGCCTAGAAAACTTAGTAAGACCCCTTTCTGAAAATAAAAGGTTAAAAGGTGCTGGGAAGACTAGTAAATGGCACGATTTAGCCCTAAGCTCAATTCCCAGTACAAACAAACAAACAAACAAACAAACAAAAACAAACAACAAACAAAAAAGAACAAATAAGGATAACTTCACTTGTCTCCCTACTTTGGCCAGTTCTTGTCTCTGCTCTTTACAAGAGATGAGCCTCAATGCCATTCTCCTATTTGAGAGGACCTGACTGGTCCAGCAGGGTCAGGTGCTATCCTGGTTCTGTCAACTGGAACTGTTGGTGAGGAAAATGGTCCAATTGTAAAGCCCTTCCAGAAGGCAGAGAACAGTTAGCTCTCATTAGAAAGCAGGCAAGCAGAAACCACCTAACGTCTTACTTTCTTTAGGCTGGAACCAATCCAAGCATGTACTTGCTGTGGCAGTTTAAATGAGAATGGCCCCTGTAAGCTCATAGGCTTGACTACTCAGTCCCCAGTTGGTGAAACTGTTTAGGAAGGACTAGGAGGTGTGATCTTGTTGGAGGGGTGTGTCCCAAAACAAAAGCCCGTGCATTTCTCAGTGTCTCTCATCTGCCTCCTGCTTGTAGATCAGCTGCTCTCCAGCCATGCCTTCACTCCACCATCCAAGACTCTAACCCCTGGAGCTGTAAGCCCAATTAAACCCTTCCATTTTATAAGCTGCCTTGATAATGGTGTCTTATCACCACAGTAAGAACAGAACTAACACACTTGCTCAAGAGTTTCTGATCCTAACTGCTGTCTAAAACTATTTAGGTGGCTTTAAAAATGACTGTTCTCAGGCTCCACATGTAGAGTGTAGCCAGGGCACTTAGGGTTTTCTTTCTTTCTTTCTTTCTTTCTTTCTTTCTTTCTTTCTTTCTTT
>NW_026596120.1:8858701-8889270 GCF_907164565.1 Psammomys obesus
TTTCTTTCTTTCTTTCTTTCTTTCTTTCTTTCTTTCTTTCTTTCTTTCTTTCTTTCTTTCTTTCTTTCTTTCTTTCTTTCTTTCTTTCTTTCTGTAACCCTGGTGGTTCCAATATAGAGCTGAAGTTGAGTTTCATAGATACAGAACCAGATACAAAGCAATAGCCAATTTAGCCATTCCTTAACAACGTGGACTCAAAGCAACCAAAATTAAAAGGAAGATTAGTTAAAATATGGTTTGGCATTGGAGAGATGGTTCAGAAGCTAAGATCACTGATTGCTCTTCCAGAAGATCCAGGTTTGAGTCTCAGCGCCCACGTGGAGGCTCATAACAGTCTGTAACTCCAGTTTCAGGAGATCTGGTGCCCCCTTCTGGCCTCCTCAAGCACCAGGCACACAGATGGCTCACAGGCATACAGGCAGGCAAAACATCCATACACATAAAAATAAATAAAACATTTTAAATGATGGTTTTCACATAGCTTATTCTCCTCTAGAGACATCTTAATCTAAATCTAAATTAGCATCTTAATCTAAATTTCAAATGATGTGATTATTCACTTTTACTATTTTCTAAGTCTCTTAAATGTTGTGTTGAATTTCTAAAGACAGTCACTTTTCTGAAGAGCTTGGGCATAATATTCCCTGTCCTTTTCTGGGATCTCTTGTTGGGGCACTCCCAAAGCTCTCCAAATTGGACAGTGTTGACCTCGATTGCCTCCATCCACAGTACTAAACTCCAGGATGCCTAGGAAAAAGTTTCTAACCCATCTCCCTGCCTTCGGGTCAGAGGGAGACCAAGCTCACATTCACACTGGGAGACAGCCATCCAAATCTACCCCCAGTCCCTGGAAATCTGAAGGGATATCTCCATTTTCTTCTTTGTTTTGTTTCCTCTCTGGCAGTTTTCCCTAAGGAGTCAATCAGCCAGCAGATATGTCAAAGATGTCTGGACGCACAGGTCCCTGCCTGTATAAACAAGGAGACATCACCTCAGAAAGTGCATTATCTGCCTGCTCCAGGCTTGACTTTGCAGGGACCCTAAGAGGCATGTGAGAGGGATCTATCCTCTCCTCAGCTACTTTCCCCTACTCAAGGAAGGGAGAGGGTAAAGGGGAGCAGGGAGAAAAGTTATGGGGAATGGAGAAAAGGAGGTGTCCCAGAGACTCTATGTCTAAGGCATTGCCAAGTTTTTGGAAATCTGAGCAGGTTCCAAGAAGCCACGTATATAGCTCCAATTTGACAAGCCTCAGCAAGAACTGCCGATCTTCAGCTGGCTGCCAGTCGCCTTGCTCGGAAACTGTTCCTTGAGTTACTTGTGGCCCAGGCAGGGGAACACGGGGCCAGGAAACGTCTCTAGCAACTAGAATGAAACATTGCCAGGAGGGGTTGCCTGGAGGTCTTGTTCGGTTTCAGGGGGGTTTGGCAGTTGCTCAGAAACCAGCACAGGCTTCAGGGATTAAGTCCCACTGGGTTCATTCTTCATCTGGGACCCATGATGTATGTATGTATGTATGTATGTATGTATGTATGTATGTATGTATGCACATATGCATGCATGCATGTATTATGTGTGTGTATTCATCAGCTGGTGGGCCCTTGTGTTTGGGGGGTGGTGGGGAGCAGGTATTGGATAAATAGCTTACTGTAGAACTCCCTAGAACTCATCCATCTGAATATGGGGTGTAGGAGTGGGTGGGGCAGACGGACCCAAAGGCAAGTTGCTCACCTGTCCCCACGTGTCAGATGGCTCTCATAGTGATGCCTCAGTCCCAATTACCTGGAAAACCCGCACATCCTGGCGCTCCACCCTCACCCCACCATGGCACCAGAAACTCTAGGGGAGGCACTGAGCACTTCACAAACGGCTCTGAAGCTGACTCAGGGTCTGCTGTAGCTTCCAGCACAGCTAAGAGTCGCGGGTCATCAGGCCCCGGGGGCCCTCCAGCGGAGGCTGGTGGTGGAGAGGAATGACGGCCGTGAGATTCCGCCCTGACTGATTTTGTTCCATTCCGGGAGGAATAATTTGTTTCGTATTGGAATCAAAGCGCCTCTCGTGGTTCATGCGTTTTATCTCGGCCGCTCTCGGGCCCCGTGGGAAAGGGCTTGGCCGCCGCGCTGCGGCTGCTTCCCATTAGGCCCAGCATGGTCCCGATTACGCTCCCACTCCGTGCCGAGCCTGTCCCCGCTAACTGGACGCAGCTGACCCGCCTCTGCGTGGCGACACCCAGGACCCGCCCCTCCCCGCCCGGTTACAGATGGCCCCACAGGGGAGAGGAAATGGGTGGCAGGAGGCCACAGAGCCCGCTGTCGCCTCCCAGGCTTTCTTCTGATCGGACGCTGTCCCCCCCCAAAGGACACAACAGACACCTGTCCCTTGGGTGGAAGTGAGTTTACCGGCCTCTTGACTTTAGTTCTGGGCCTGTCCGACCGGGCAGGATAGCAGGCATCCCTAAATCCAAAAACAGTGACTCCCCTTCACCTGTATGCACATGCAGACTGTGTAGGCTATTTTTCTCCTTAAGAGGCATCCGTTTCATGTAGAGTACCAAACACCAGAGAAAAGCCACAGCCAGTCCCCTGCCCTAACATCGCTGGCAGACCTGAGGACAGCCCCAGACCCCACTGTAAAGCGGGCGAGTGGCCACACGGTTTGGGCAAACTAAAGAGCTGTGTCTTCCACTTTCTGGCTTTCAGAGAGGCAACGGGGGGAGCCTTGGGGGACTGCCTGGGATGTGAGAAACAGCTAGCTCCTACAGCTCCAACCACAAGAGAAAAGACTAGACCCCCAAAGTCACACATGTTCTGATCGAATTTCACAGTTATTTTCTTTGATTTCATTAACTTTTTTATTGCAAAACAATATTGTAGTAAATCATGGTAACTTATAAATAGGATAGGAATTCAACAATCTTCCAGTCTAACCACTAATAAAGCCGTTAATGTATTCATTTTTCCATGTGGCTACACAGTTCTTAACCATTTAACAACTGCAGCCGGATCAACCGTGCAGCCTAATTTATTCAGTTCCCCCACTTAGGGGGCTACCAAGTTTTCTATTGGTATAAAGAGAAAATGTCTCAGTGGGCATTTTTGGTTGTGTCTTTTCTTTAAGTTATTTATTAAGGAGCTCACAGTGTTCTCACGAGTTTTATGTGATTGTGCAGGCAGTGTTTTGTTTGTTTGTTTGTTTGTTTGTTTTGGCAGGGAATTAAAAAAAATAAGAACATTATAAAAATGTAAAAATTAGCCAAGATTCCAATTCCTGTTCTGCTCATTAAGCTTTTTTTTTTTTTTTTTTTTTTGGTCCCGACTCCAACAGCAAATGTTCCCATTACTCCTGCAGTTTGTCTGTTTTATGTGTCCCGTTTTGCTCTGTATTTCATGCTGCCTTTTCTGGGCTCCGTAACTGTAATATGACTAAAGCAGAGCTCATGCTTCTTTCGTTTGGATAATAACCATTATAGCTAGTTCGTATCGTGTCTTGGGTATGTTCCAGCCACAATACTTTATCTTGCTTAATTTACAAAAAAATATATTTTTGTTTTCTTTCAATGTACAAAGAAAGTAAGACTGATAAAAATGAAACAGCTTGTCAGGGTCCCCAGCTTGGAAGTAACAACATGGGGGCAGAAATGGATTACACATCCATGTACTTTCTGGGACGTAATTCAGAATTACACTGTACATAGGACCTCTAAGTCTCCTTCAGTTCAGGATACATTGATCTAGTTGTGATTAATAACTACGATATCTTTGCATCTGTCACTTAAATGATGGAGACTTTTTTCTTTGTCTCACAAAAAAGAACATTCTGAGATCAGTGGTGCCAGCCTGATATAGGAACTAACAGGCCTGCTAACCAGCCATGCTGCTTTGACCTCCTGAAACTGCAAATACCCAACAGTAGGAGGAGCCAGCTCCCCTGGGATTTCCCTTAGGAATCTGAACCACGTTCCTGAAAGCCCACTGTGACCCCTGAACCCAACCAATGGGGACGGGGACATGCTGGCTCAGGCTCACTAAGGTATTGTGTTAGTGGACACCAGGTTGCTATGGCGCTTGAGTTACTTAAATCTCTGAACAAAATCAAGGTTCTCCAAAGAGAGAGGCAGGTAACACTCTAATCTTGAAGGGAAATATATCCACCATTCCTGTAATCTCAGCACTTAGAAGGCTGAGACAGGAGGATTACAGTCCAGAATGGTCTACAAAGGAAGTTTCCAGCCAGTCTGGACTTTGAGACTCTGTCTCAGAAAATAACTAATGTATGTGAGCTATAAATTAAGCAATTTAAATTTTTCTTTCAGTCACTTGGAGTATTTGTATGTGTCTTCAGACACTTTAATGTGTCAATAGGAATTAAACCAGTTAAATGAAAACTTTCAAATTAGTTTGGTTTCAGATGGTGAAGCTTCTTTGAGAAGAGAAAAGAGATTTCATTGTGTGGTCTTGAGACTGGGTACCCACGGTACCAGGGGTTTCTCTGTGGTCTGGCTGGTCCTCCCTCCTGGGCAGCAAGCTGCTTCTCTAACATCCACCATGGTCTGCTGGATCAATGTCTTGCTCTCTCCTGGAGCTGGTGTGCAAGTGGCCTCCAATGACCCTCCAGCCTCCACCACCCCCACCCCCCCGCCACCTCCACCTTCCATCCCCGCTGCAAATTGACAGCCTCTCTGGGATTTGGGGTGGGCTAGGGTCTTGCTTTGTTTTCCAGGCTGGCCTTGAATTCCCAGACAAAGCAATCATCTTGCCTTAGTATCTCAAGTAGCTGTCTTGCACCACCATGTTATATTCAACTTTTCTTCTTTTCTTTTCTCTTTCTTTCTTTTTCTTTTCTTTCTTTCTTTCTTTCTTTCTTCCTTTCTTTCTTTCTTTCTGTCTTTCTTTGTGTATTTATTTGTGGTTGGGGCAGGGAGGGAGAATGTGGGTAAGGATTCTTCTCACTAAGTAGAACTAGTTATATAGAGATGAGGGTGGCTTAGAACTCAAGCTCTTCCTGCCTCTGCCTTCTTGCATTCTGTATGCTTGGATTACAGGCATAATCTACCACACCCAGGGCCTTTCCTCTAGTCTGCCTTTGTCTTCTTAGTGCCAGTCTCAGGGCCTGGCAAGTAGTCTACCACTGAAAAACACTCCCAGCTCATCTCATAAAAGTTCTTAGGTCCAAACCCCAGGCAAAGAACCCTCTTCATGGCTGTATCTTAGTCGCTGTCTAACAAGCCCACTGGTAGTACTGCCCAGCTTCCTGGAGCACATAGCTCCTGTGCAATGGCTGAGGATAGCCGTTGTTTAGGTCTTTGGTCTTCTTGCCAGCACAGAGCATCTGGGGTTATATACCTCTGTGGTTGTGCACTCTCCCCTCTAGCCAGGATGCTTGTGACCACACGCCACACACTCCCTTCCACAGATGTGGTCGAACAGTGCTGCGTGAGTGTTCCCCATGGCTCCATGCTCTCCAGACCACTCATCTCGGCTGTGTGCACAAATTCCCCTGGGCTGAGTAGCATAGCCATCTAAGTTGATAGCAGCCTCTCCGTCGCAGCTAGGATTGGAGCTAGAGGCTGAGATGGGAGAGCCAGTAGTTACAGTGAGATCTTGCCTCGAACATGTAAACACAAGGCTAAAGATGTCCCTCACTTGAATGGGTGCTTGCTTATTATGTGTGAAGCCCTTGGCTAAGCCACTAAGGCTACATAAGCCAGGCATGTTGACACAGGTACATAATCCCAGCTTCCGGGAAGCTGAGGTAGGAGGATCCATAGTTTAAGATCATAGTGAGTTCCAGGCCAGCCTCCATCACAAGAGAAACTGTCTCAGAAAGCAAAACAGTACAAAAACAAGGCCCTGTTCCTCTACAAGAAGCCCATACTCTGTGCCAGGCATAGCAATCATCACAAAAACTGTGTGTCGTAGCCATCATGCTCTCCATTATATAAAAGACAACACCAAGGGCTTAAGCCTACAGGAAGGTGTAGACAAGGTCTGGGATCCTAGGCTTCCCTTCTCATCCACAGCTTTCTCAGCCTCAGAACTGCCTCCTGCTTTACGAGAGTACAAACGATGCTTCTAGCCACGACACACATTAGAATCACCAGAAGCATTGCCTAGACTCCATCCTTGGAGATTCTGGCTGAAGTGATCAGAAGTAGGTTCCTGAGCATCAACAGTTTTACTTCAGCTAGGTGGTTCCACTGTGCAGCAAGCTGCCTGAGAATCTGGGACCATGAAAAGCATGGGTACCTTCCCTCTGCACAGTGTTGACTACTCAGTCAAAGCTACAAGGCCTACAAGGAGGAAACCAAGTTGCTATAAAACAGCCTTGGGGGAAGCTATTTCCTCTTCCAGCATGGTATTAGTCATTTCCCCTCTCTTTGAAGCAGTATACAGCGAGTATTTCCTTTGTTAGTTAATGGGAGATACAGAGAGATAGAGAGATTGGGTTTGATTTATTGATGAACTCCCTATTGAGTGCTTGGCAGCCAGCAGCCATGTCTGAAGAAATTTCTGTGTTTAGCTAGCTAGTCTCACTAGTACAGGGGCAGCGAGACCCATGTACCAATACAATGAGTGTGATGACATAGCTCCAAACCGAATATTCTGGAGTCCATACACTGTAAGGATGAAACACCAAGTTTGGGTCTATGAAATCTATTTTCAGAAACTCACTCCCAAAAAGGATAGGCCTGAATGTTGAGCCCCTGGGAACTCAAGGCAGCCAGCCCTGTGAAGGGAATCAGGAGGGACCCACAGATCCATCAGGGTTCCTGATGGTCTCTGCCTAGACCTCTGAGTATTAGTGTCCTCAGGGTGGGGAGATCTCATTTGGAAATTATCGGAGTTAAAATATCCCTTCCTAGCTGTGATACACATCTAAAATGACAGCACTCAGGAGGTGAAGGCAGGAGAAAGACCAGAAGTTCAAAGTCATCCTTGGCCACATAATAAAATCAAGGCCAGATTGTGCAATGTGAATCCCTGGTTAAAAATAAATAAATACAATCTCTTGTTTTCTGAACTGCCAATATAATCTGTCTTTGCTAACGTCCTGGTCAGCTACATCAACTGACATGTCTATACTGTCTCCTCAATACTTCAAGGGTTCATAAAGTCCAAAAAAAAAAAAAAACAAAAAAAACAAAAAAAAAAAAAAAAAACTGGGACCTGCCACACTAAATAATGGTTTGGGGTTCACTGGAGCAGGAGAGCCTTAGCTTGGCCACTGTGATTTGCCCTCGCTCTCTCTTTATTCAGAGTGCCAGGGGTGCCAGCTCTTTGAAAACTGATGCTCTGTGAAGAACTGTTGAACTGATATCAGCCTTTAAATGGTTAGAAACAAGTGAACACAATTTTGTACTACAGAATGTAGAAAATAAAGAGTGCATATTTTTATTTTATTACTGAAGTCTTCCCTGCTGGGACTTCACATAACTGGCCAGGATGCTTTGCTAGGACTACAAAGCCAGGTGACACACTTACATTGGCTCCTGCAGGCCTCACCAGGCGCGGGAGCATCGCCTCTGTGCCTCTGTGCACGCCAGTGAAGAGATGCTGTCTGTACCCGATCCAGAATCCAGATTTTAGCCGTTCCATGTGGCCCCAAAGCCCTAGCATCTGGCCGGGGTGGGGTGGGGGGACCGCGTCATAGACTGCCTGAGAGGAGGAGGGGAGAAAGATGTCACTGAGGTAGGGTCTGGGGGAAACTAAAACCTACCAAAAATGAGCAGTCGTCGCCCTTGAAGAAAAGGGTCTTCCAAGTGACACCGAAGAAGGCTCAGGAACCCGACCTTCTTCTCGGGGCCCCATCAGCCTCAGCTTGCACCCCACCCGTCCCAATCTTTTCACCCTTTGCACCTCCTGGAAAGCAAAACCCCTGAAAGTCTCCGGGAAACAGCTGGAACGCGGACCGGTGTCCGGCGCGTGCGCAGAAGAGCCACCCGCGCGGCTCAGGAAGATGCCCGTCAGAGGGCGCTTGCCTGAGACTGGCGGGTAACTAGTTAAGTAGCCCTAAAACCCCAGGCTGACTGTCCCAAGCAGGGAGATGTCAGCGAACTACAGCAAAGCAAAAGCATAGTCTCCTGACTTTGTGGACCGTCCAATTCAACTTCAGGGGAGGCAGCCATAGTAAACACATGTCAGAAATGCACGGATGCCACAGAGAGCGACGAAGGGGAGGGGGAAGGGGGAGGGCTCGGTGAGTGGAGAGCCTCGCTCTGCACTTGCTGGCCAGGTGGTCTTTTCTGAGGACAAGGGTATGATAGCAGATCCTCGCTGGAAGGGAGAGGTCAGCCAAGCAGCTGTTGAACGTGAGAGCACAGGGGGGAAAGAACTGTGTCTATGTTAAATTTAGCAAGCTTTTAAAAAATTATATATATTTTTTTTGTTATTTATTTGCAAAGGGTGGGGGGGCATTGTGGGTCTGCCACAGTGAGGGAGCAATTTGTGGAGATGAATGTTTCCCAACCACTATGTCGGTCCCAGAGATCAAAGTCAGTGTCCGTGGGCTGGCCAGTGAGAGCCTTTACCTACTGAGCCGTCTCATCAGTTCTCCAATGAGTGAGCCTCTAAAAGATGTCTCTGCTGGGATATACTAATGTACATAATGGGTTTTGTTATGACGCTTTCACACATGAATAGTGGTGTTTTTTTTTTTTTTTTATTATCACATTTAACTCATTTCTCTCTCTTGCCCCTCGCCATTTCCACTGATCTCTTTCCTTTTCTCAGTTTAGTCCTCTTCTACTTTCCTGTCTTGTGTGTGTGCGTGTGTGTGTTTATCCTAGTGAATTTCACTGCATTTCCTTACAGAAGTATGAGTGAGATGGTCCCAGGCATCATACCAGATTACTGAAGAAATCTCTCTTCCTCCCTCAGTAACTGTCTTAGGGTTTCATTGCTGTGAAGAGACACCATGACCACGGCAACTCTTATAAAGAGACACATTTAACTGGGGCTGGCTTACAGTTTCAGAGGTTTGATCCGTTATTGCCATGGTGGGACATAGCAGCGTGCAGGCAGATGTGCTGCTGGAGAAGGAGCTGAAAGCTCTACATCTTTATCCACAGGCAGCAGGAGGAGACTGCGTACCACAGTGGACATAGTTTGAGCACAGGAGACCTCAAAGCCCTCCCCCACAGTGACACACTTCCTCCAGCAAGGCCACCCCCACTCCAACAACTCCTAATAATGCGGGGGGGCGGGGGCTCCTGAGTCCCTCCTCATCTCTGACAGGGTATTGACAGGCAGGATTCTGTGCAGGTCTTATGCAAGTATTCATGGCTGCGAGTTCAGGAGGGCTGTGGCAGCTCTTATTCTCTCTGCCATCTCTTCTGTGGTGTTCCTGCACATTGGAGGCAGTTCTACCGATGGCCCCACTTACAGCTGAGCATTTGACAGTCACTGGCTCTTAGCATTTTGACCAGTTCTGAGTCAATGAGTGAGCTCTGAAGTCCAGATAACAAACTTTAGATGCCTTTCCATCTGGTCTATGTTACTCTCCACATCTGTCCACTCCCCTTCATCCAGCTGTTCATCCATACCACCCCCCTTTGGTCAGCATTTACTTATTCTAGGCAGGGTTTGAGAAGAGGTTTATTCAGTGTGGTTCCCCTGGGAAGAGGAATAGATTTCTGGCTTTAGGGCACTAACATGAGGTTTAGGCTTAAGTAGAGGGCAAGAGGCATGTACGATTAAACAGTTTTGGTCATGGTGTGGTCCTATCCAGGCGGATCTTTATACTGGGTGTAATTCAGCTCTCTGTGTCCTACTCAGACACAGAAATGTGTGTGTGTACTTAAAGGGGAGCTTTGGTGTGTGGGTGTAATCCCTGCCCTGGGGAGAATGAGCAGAGCTTTGGAAGTTCCAGACCAGCCTGGGCTACCTAGTAAAAGTATGTTTCAAACAAACAAACAAACAAAAAAAGCAAAAGTAAGATAATTTCATTCCTACAATGGTGGAGCCAGAGAATGGCACAGATATTTTAGAGACCAACAGACATGGCCACCTTACACAGAAGGCCAATTTGACCTGAATGTTTCATATCTTGTCTGGGGCTGCTATCTGGATCAAGATGGCTGGGTTTTAGGTCCAGCCCTATCTCTTATAAGACCTGGATCCTGGGAAAATCTATTTGTCTGTGTGTTTCAGCTGTCATGCTTATAAAATGAAGCCAAAGCCAGGTAGCAACCTGCCAGGTAAGATGTATCCACTAGGTACGATTGTGTCATGAAGGTTTGTTGTGTGACTATATTCCTGGATAGACATAAGCAAACATCTGCTCTACTTACCCTAGATAAGGAACCGACAATGGACCAAGGAAGGATACCGTGAACACCTAACTTGGTAAAACATGAGTTTTATTGGAATTACCTATAGGACTATGGGTCCCGTAAGGGATTACTTACGGGAGCAGAAATTACTCAAACACAGCTGTATCACTAAAGCCACCCCAGCATGGCTAACAGCTCATGAAAGCTAGAAACCTGTTGCTCATGGCACAGCTTGCAAGCAGCTCAACAGACTGAAAAGCATCTCTTCCATGCATCTCAGGTGGTCTTAGCCTCTCCCAGGAAGCACAGCTGCTCTCTGCCTTTTCTGGGCAGCTCACCTGGTCTGAGAGATTGTCTCTCGGCAGCTCTTACTGTTTATGTATGCTTAAGGAGAAAGACAGACAGAGACAGAGAGAGAAAGAGAAAAACCTAACATACCTTGCTCAATTTCAGGGACTTCCTGAAGCCTTTGAGTTGTTTACTTCTTGAGTTTAATGACCTTCCCTGCAGAATGGAGTGTTTCACCTCGTTTTAAAACATACTGTTGTTTCACCTCCCTTTTTACTTCCTGCATCTTAACAAGCTTACCTTCTTCCCTCCAAGATAGAAGGTTTTAATCTAAGAAGAAATTGCTATACAACAGTTATGAGGGTGACCGACCAATTTCCGATTGTATTTGAGGCCTACTCCACAGAAGGGAATTTGTGCCCAGTACCAGACACCGGGTCAAATCCCCATGACTAGGGGGGTCATAGGCCCTAGTGGGGGGCCTACTATTATTTCGCTAAAACAACAAGGTGTCCAACTGCCTTCTAACTATTTATGCTGATACCCATAGACTGGTGCTGCCCTCATGCTCCTTTCTGCCATGGCAGCAGTTGCTTCTGGCACTCATGACTGGTCACAGAGCTAGTAAGTGATTGCTGAGTGCTCAGCTCTACATGGGACAGCTGTATCAACCCTCTCAAGACTCAAGGGCATCGGGGAATGTTACCTTAACAGCCACCGATGTAATTGAAACGTGTGGATTTATGACTTTCTTTGTTATGCTACTATGAAAATATCACGAAACTGGTACCACATTGGAACATGGAATTTGGGGGAAATGTAAATTTGTGTTCTGGGGCTATAGTCACATTGACTCCATAATAAACTATCTCTTATTCCCTCTGAGGTGATGTGTTCTTGTGTATCACATTTTACAGTTAAGGGGTTCAGACAAATTACTCTCTTTCATACCAGACACTGTATCAATAGCAACCCTACCTCTCTCTCCCTCTCTCGTGAAATAGGGTATACTGACGTAGCATAGGCTCACTAACCTGGGTTCCAAGTTGAGAGCTTCCTGCCTCTGCTTTCCATGTGCTGAGATGACTGGTGTGCCACCACACCTTGCCAACGCATTCTTTGTTGTCGAAATTTTCTTATAAACCAATTGTATTTATAAATCTTATAAACACTTGTTATCTTCACACTCAGGAAGCTGAGCGGGGGGGGGGGGGAGCTCTTGAATTGGTTGCCAGCCTTGACTCCATAATTAGGTCTCTACTCAAAAAACATCTTGCGTAGTAGATGTTAGCAGTTGGATTTCTGACCTTTAAAAAGGACTATTGAATCCAAGTATGGTGGTGCTGCCCTGTAGTCTCTGCGCTAGGGAGGTAGAGGAAGGAGGACCAGGAGTTTAAGACTGTCTTCAGCGGCAGAGCAGCGATTAGAACAAGCTGCATTTTAAGAGGGATCTAACCGCAGACAGGTGCCCTGAGAAAGCGAACCAAGCGGTCCCAGCACTGACGTTAACCTCTCAAATGCTCAGCTACAGTTTTCCTGCCACTGGCGCTTAGCGGCATAGATGCTTGCATGGTTACTCATCTTAGCAACTCTGGCTTTCTTTACCTTCTAACTTTTCTGCTCTAATTGCCGCTTGTCTGTTGTCCTAAGGTGTGGGATGGTGAGAGTGAGCCAAAGGGAAGCACTGATGGAAATTTGGACTATTTTAAAGAATCCCAAGGAACATGACAGAGAATGTGAGAGAAAGACTTAAAGCTATCTGGATGCCTTCACACTTTGAAATCTATATGCTTCCTTGTATAAACAAAGAATCCTGAAGGGCCAGTGGCCGAGGGAAGCAAATGCTTTTAACCGGGAGGCTTCCATGAGTATGTCTTGCTACAGCAGCAGCTGTGTCTTGGCCCCATGGGAAGGATAAAAGGTCCCTGGCAGCCATGGCATGTTTTCACACTGTGCTGTGCTCTGCTTGGCTGGGTACAGCCTGGGCACACACCAGGAAGTCTGGACAGTTTTCCTAGTGTGTAGCTGTCTCCTCCATATTTAAAGATTCCTTATGGAGGAAATCAGGAAGGAGGAGGTTGCTCAGGAGACTCTCAAGGGAGTCTGGAGAACTCAGAAGAAAATCTTAAGACTCACAAGGTGTGAAGCCCGTCACTGAGGTTATGTGAGCAATGAACAATTGCTGGGGGAGAGGAGAATGTCCTGTGGAATTCCTTGCAAGCTGTAAAATGAACCTTCCCACCAAGCTAGATATAATTAGACTAGTTTCTTTGGCCAGCGCCCGGTGCACTACCTGGAGAGAACAGATGTTCGTTCACATCTCCCCTGGAAAAGTCATAGAACAGTCTTAACAGGAAGGATGCCTTGTACCACTTATGATTTCTCATCAGCCAGCATGAGCGAGATCAGTGCCTGTGGCACATAACGTTATATGGCTCGTGAGAAAAATGGTTTCTTTGTGATGTGAATATTCTACCAGCCCAGCTCCTGCTGTTCATCTGTCTGTGTGTGCTGGCGTGGTCATTCCTTCAGCATGCATCCACCGAGTTCAAGGTGCCTGCTGTACCAGCTCCCTATTGCTACTCTGACAGCCACAGACTTAGTAGTGGCTTAAAAGAAAAGAAAAAATAAAAGCATATTCTCACAGTTCTACAGGATGTTCATCTGACATGAATGAGCTGGCAAACCCTGCCCTGAGCCCTCTGAAGCTTCTAAGGAGGAATCTTCCCAATTTCTGCCTATTTCTGATGACCACTAACAATCCTCGGTGTTCCTTGATTTGTGGCTACATGGCT
Organism: Psammomys obesus; assembly: GCF_907164565.1. Lineage (NCBI taxonomy): Eukaryota > Metazoa > Chordata > Mammalia > Rodentia > Muridae > Psammomys > Psammomys obesus. The sequence continues at coordinate 8,872,052 of NW_026596120.1, forward strand.
CCAAGTGCTGCCTCTGCCTTCCGTTTCCCTGCGTCTATGGGACACAGGTTAAATTATGCCCCGCTCTCCAAAGTCATATGTTGAAGTGCTAATTTGCAGAACCACAGACTATGACTTCGTTGCTAGAGTGCTTTTACAAAGTAAGCTGAAAAGAAGACTGTAGTTGGTCTAAATGGTCTCTAGGTCTACTCACCTTGCAAGTTATAAAGAAAGAAAATGGCCTACATATATGTGCAACAGGCACACACATCATACACACAAAGAGGCACACACAGACGCACACCATACCACACACACCACACACCATTCACACACACATCATATATCCCACACGACATACATACACTCACACAGACCACACACATGCATGCATACACACCACACATATAAACACCCACACACTACACATGCACACCACACTCACATATACACTACACACACACACACACACACACACACACACACACACACACACACACGAAATGAAGGCAGAGACCAGGATGATGCTGTTATTAACCAAGGACTGCCAACGGTAGAAAGCCAGCAGGAAGGCTCTACCCTCTCAGCCAAAGCAGCCAGCACCCTGATTTGGGACTTGTAGCACCCCAGACTGTGAGGGAATACATTTATTTCTCTTGTTTAAGCCAGTCCGTTTATATGGTCATCATCCCTTTGGTGTCTGTGGTGAATCAGTTCCAGCAATTCCCAGTAGATACTAAAATCTAAGGATGAAGGACGAAGGTTTAACTCGGTGGCACACACACGTATGCCCAGCATGTGCGATGCCCTGGACTTAATCCCCAGCACCTAAGAAAACATCCAAGAACATTAGCATTCCAGATATAATGTCCCTGCATTGGCTCAGATCCTATATGCCCAATCCCAGACACTTAATTATTACTGGATTATTTGTAATACCAAATGCAGTTGCTACATAAATAGTCATATTGTATTTATAGTCTAGAAGACAGTAATAATAAATCTGCATATAGTTAGTACAATTAAAATATAGGTATACGTATTTGTGCATACCAAGTCTTTGTTGTTTTGTAGTGTTGGGTATTAGATTGAGGCCCCTGGATATGCTGAGACAACTGCTCAGACCTTACAAAATCTTTCTGAGTTTCAGTTGTTTGAGTCCGTGGTAAGCTTAAATATTTTTCCTAAGTGTTGGAGATCAACAGAAGGTAAGCTCTTTTTAAATTGGCCATTTCTATTTCCCGTGCTTTTAATATCCTACTTGTACGTTTCACCAATAACTTAAAAAACACCATTTGGTATTTTAAAAACATATTAATAGAAACTCTTTTATGTAGGTGATACAATGTGTCTGCCATCTGTTCTGTCCAGTTCTCTCCCATTTGTATTCTTTCCTTAAAATATTTATTGCCATGTCAGTCAGAATTGTCAAAATATTAGGTAGGCCAATAGTCTTCAATGTTGTAGATATCCTGCCTGAAACTACTTCACTAAATTGTACTACTTTGAAACAAGGTTTAGTTATAAAAAAAGCTCAGGCTAGCCTGAAACTTTCAATCTTCCTGTCTCCGCCTCCTGAGTGCTGGGTAGATAGGCCTGTGGTCCAAGAACTGGGGAGACTGAGGCAGGAGGGTCTGGAATCCCAAGTGTGAGGCTGTTACGGATCACATAGTGAGGTTCTCCTAAACATCGACTAAATAAGCACAAAATACTATCAAACTAAGATCTTTATAAAACTTTTTTTTTAAATAAATTCTCTGCATTCATTAGTTCTCTTTACGAGGCTCTAATGGTAGATTGTATCCGAGACTACTCAACTGTTTGCCTCAGTTTTCACAATAGAATTAGGTTACACTAGGGACAGTGCGGTGGCTGTGTGTGTGCGCGCGCACGTATTATATACATTAAAAAAAATAATAAGGAGCAGCCGGGCGCGGTGGCACTTGCCTGTAATCCCAGCACTCAGTGAGGAAGAGGCAGGAGGATCTCTGTGAGTTCGAGACCAGCCTGGTCTACAGAGTGAGTCCAGAACAGCCAAGGCTACACAGAGAAAGCCTGTCTCGAAAAAACAAATAATAATAATAATTAATAATAATAACAATAAATTCAGGACCTCACCCACGATAACTAAGTGCCCTATTATTCAGCTCTATCCCCATACCCCAAGGTTTGGCTGTCAGTAAATGAAATTCAAATGTCTCCTTAATTGGTAAACAAAAAGCTCTGGACTACGTGCAAGGTTCGACATCCAAACGTCACCTGCGATCTTGCAGAGACGAGCTCGTTTCAAAGGCTGGACTCTTCCACCCAAAATGATCATGACCGTTCACATCTCAGGGAATGGAAGGGCAGCTGGGCCGTGGGAACCGAGGGTGTCTGTGGCGGAGCTGCCGAACCGGGAGGTGGCTACAAGCAGAGGGCTGCAGAGGGTCGCCGGCCCCGCAAGCCACCCAGAAGCTACGGTTCGCAGGGCCCGAGGTAGCAGCGGCGCGGCGGGGCGCACCGCAGGATGCACGGCAAGAGCCGGATTGGCTCCGGAGCGGAGGGTGGGCGGGGCCTCTGGAGGCGGACACTGGGAATTGGCTCTCTCGTGGAGGGTGGGCGGGGCCTCTGGAGAGGACACTCGCACTTGCGCAGGCTCACTCGGGCGGTGGGCGGGGGTCTCGCTGGGCCCCGGAAGGTAGTGGGGAGGCTGAGCGCCCGGCATGCGGGTGCGACTGCGGGAGCTGCCGACTACGTAGTGGGATCGGGAGCCGGTGGCGGCGCGCGGGGCAGGTGAGCGCGGGAGGTGGCGCTGGCGGCTCGGGCCGGCCCTTCCTGCCCGGGTCGGCCGAGCGGGCTCCGAGGTGCGCGGCGGCAGGCCTGGGTCGGCGGACTGCGAGCCGCGATGGGTTCGGTGCAGGAGGCCCTGGAGGGTGCAGGGCGGCCCCGCTGGCAACGGTGCGGATGCCCCGCAGCTGCAGACACTCCCGATACCTCGGAGCAGCGTTCGTGGCGCAATCGGGGCTCTCGGGCTTCGGGCCAGCGAGTCCAGCCCGTGTGCAGCCGCTGACGCGTCCCGGGTGGCCTTGGTCAAAATACCCCTGGGAGATTTGAACCGAGCGTACGCACCTCCCCGGGTTGCGGGAGGCCGAGCTAACCCCTCCGTAAGTGCTCTGTGGACCGGAGCTCCTGGGAGCAGCCCGCTGCAGCATCCTTGCTGGCTCTCGCTAGTTCCAATGCAGGTTGGCATTGGGGGCAGATTTATTCCTGTACCGCTCTAGGGTTGCGGTAAGCTCAACTCGAGTTGCTTAACGAAGGAGCCTGTTATCTTACAGCGTCCAGAGCAGGATTCTGTAGTCCCTTCCTAGAATTCTGTAGTTCCTCTCTTTCTGTAGTGCAAAGGCTTACTTGGAAACCTGCCTCGGGCATGGAATGACGGTTTAATGAAACCCAGCGAAATCACACTTTACTCAAGGTGGGAGATGGTAGGACAGGTAACGAGTTGTTTTGCTGTTTTACGATCTGACGTGGCATTCAGTCAGTCACCTGTATGTAACAGCATGTAAACACAAGAGTATGAAAATCGTCTTGCATTGCAACCAGTGCTCATGTAAATATCATCGTGGGCGGTGTTACTGTCTGGTGAACTCATCACAATTAAATTAGATAAGTACCGTGTCTGAAACACTGAATGGATGTTTGGAAATACAGTTTCTAGTTAAATTATCTCCACGGAGTCTGAGTACTTAGCAAGTTGTTAGTCATTTGGGGATTTATTTTTTTTTTTTAATTTATTTGATTTTTGTTTTCCGCAACAGGTTTTTGCTGTGTAGTGTTGCCTGTCCTAGACTCGATTTGTAGACCAGTCTGGCCTTGAACTCACAGAGGTCTGCCTGCCTCTGCCTTCCAGAGTGCTGGGATCTCAGGCTTGTGCCACCACGCCTGGCTCATTTGGGGATAGCATGGACAGAGAAAAGTGAAATATTGCTAACTTTCATTAAGGCAGGCTTTCTCTTATTTGACCATATCTACAGAAAACAAACATTGAAACTAATTTTGTATTGATTTGTGAATATGGGTTTTTTCAGTTTGAAATGCACAATTATAAATATAATTTGCCAGGTAGCTGCTTACTCTGACCATTTTAGGTGCTTTTCTCCTAGGATATGCACTCTTCAGTTACTGGAGAGTGAAACATCACTAATTTCTAAGTAGTCTGTGAATTAATTGTTGCTTGTATGAATGTCTGTTGATAGTTTAGAATGGGTTTTGTTTTGTCTTCCTTTTTTGGTTTTTCAAGACAAGGTTTCTCTGTGTAGCCTTGGCCATCCTTGGACTCACTTTTGTAGACCATACTGGCCTTGAACTAATAGAGATCTGCCTGCCTCTGCCTTTAATGTCGTGGGATTAAAGGGGTAAGCTCTACCACCGGCATAATCTTGGTTTTACATCATGTGTATATGTATGTGGGGGTATGGGCATGCACTCAAGTGCCAGAGTCTCGAGGACATCAGACCCTCTTACTGCAGGAGTTACAGGTGGTTGTGGGCTGCCTGACTTGGGTGGTGGGAACTGACCTAGTGTTCTCTGAAAGAGCAGTCATGTTCTTAATCACTGAGCCATCTCTCCAGCCTCTGTGCTTTATTAGCGCATCTTAGTAATGTTTGGAGTTCTTTCTACTACAAAATCCTCCCACTTTCTCAGGTTTGAGAGATGAACTTCTTGGAACACTCTAAAAGTTGGATAGCAAAATTTGAATGGCATTGTCCCCTGTGGTTTGCAGAGAATGCCCCCAGCATTATATTATACCACTGTGTGCATTCTGTTGCTATGCATAGAAACCTTTATTCTGTAATCTTTTGGAAGCAGTTTGTGGCACCTGACTTTTCTTCCAGCAGAAGGGGTTGGCAGTCTTCCATTGTTAGCGAAGGGAGCGCACCCTTGGACATCCTGGCAGGGAAGGCACTTATTGAGGAGAGTGCTAAAACTGGAGTAGGCCTTGGGAGCAAAACACAGTCAAATTTATAAAAGCTTTGCAGGAGTAGGCTGCCCACTGTAGCTTCCTCGCGTGCATCCCCTATGCATGTTAGCATGTGTCTGCTTCTGAGTGTTCTTTAGCTCCCCAGCCTTCTCCATGTAGTGTTTGCTGTGCACGGAGGCCTAGGCGCACTTCCGGCTTGTGAAATGTAACTAACACTGAAACAGTTCCGTCAGTGTTTGGAGCTGATCTCTGCTTCTGAACTGATTGAGTCCTATAACTGAGGACTTAGGAAAATGAGTGAATAAGCTTTGCCCCCACAGAACAGTCTCATATATTCCTAGCTACTTCACACAAATTCACAATTTCACTGGAGGAAAATGTTTTAAATTATGTGTTGGCCTTCAAACTATACTGTAAAGCTTGGATCTTAAATGTCACCCTGAATATGGATGCCGCCATCATGCTTCACATATTGGCTTGGAGTTTCACATACTGGCTGAGTAAAGCTGTTTATCTTAGCATTTGACTTGCTTCCTAGAGCACAGCCTCAAACCCTTGGGGCTTTCTGTGTTCTAGGCGAGACCTCTGGGACAGGGGCGGTTCCTTAGGCTCCTGCATGATGTAATATTCAAGACAAACTAGAATTTATTCCTCTGTTTTTTTTTAAAGGTTTATTTATTTATTATTTATACAATATTCTGCATGCATCTGTGCCTGCATGCCAGAACAAGGCACCAGATCTCATTATAGATGGTTGTGAGCCACCACGTGGTTGCTGGGAATTGAACTCAGGACCTCTGGAAGAGCAGGCAGTGCTCTTAACCTCTGGGCCATCTCTCCAGCCCTATTCTGATGTTTTAAGAAATTATAAATGAGGCTAGAGAGATGGCTCAGAGGTTAAGAACACTGGTTATTCTTCCAAAAGTCCTGAGTTAACTCCCAGCAACCACATGGTGGCTCATAACCATGTATAGTGAGATATGGTGCCCTCTTCTGGCATGCAGGCACACATGCAGGCAGAACACTATATAAATAGTAAATAAATAAATCTTAAAATTAAAAAAAAAAAAAACGAAATTATAAGTGCTTGCCAGGCAGTGGTGGTACACACCTTAAATCAGCACGTGGGAGGCAGAGATAGATGGATCTGAGTTCCAGGCCAGCCTGGTCTACAGAGTGAGTTCCAGGACACCCAAAGCTACACAGAAAAATTCTGTCTCAAAAAAAAATTATATATATATATATATATATATATATATATATATATATATATACTGTAAATGTTTAAATAGAAAAATGGAATTGGCTTATTTGTATGCTCGAACTATCTCTGAAAACAAAAGCTTTCCCCTCTACTGTATGTAAATGCAACTTCATTGGAACATGCAGGCAGTTAATGAAAGGATCTCAATGTTAAAAACAAAAAAAACCCTTTGTAGTCATCTTTGCTGCTTCCAACCTGTCTCTGCTGCATTTCTGCTTTTCTCTTTCCTGGCTGCTAATTGGATTGCAGACTGTGTTGCTAACCATGGCATCTGGAGATGACAGTCCTATCTTTGAAGATGATGAAAGGTAAATGTCTTGTTTTGAAAGTTCTGGGGTTGTCAGGATAGGTCCGGAGACTTCTGTGTCTGTTGGGGACACGTTCTGTGTCACTGCAGAACGCATGCTCTGCTTCCTGACTTAGAGGAGGTTAGTGAGTCACCTGTGTGGATTCGGCCACCGTAATCCTCCTCCATAGCACCTTCTCAGCCCAGAACTCTCAGCAGCCACTAAAAATGATTAAGAGAGTAGAACAGGCAAAGGGGGAGATTCAAGAACGCAGTTGGATCCAGCAGACTTGCAGCCTACTCCTTTTACCACTTATTATCATCGTGACAATAAGTGCCCCCTGGTTAAACCTTGGGGGCTCTGTGCCCCCTCTGTAAAGCAAGGGGACTGACAGCCTCCATCTCCCGGAGAGGAGCCCATGTTTTACTGGCAGAACCGGTTCCTGGAGAGCACCGGCCAGCTGCAGTCAGCTGTGACCCCCCTAACTGCCGTAACTACTCAGAGCTAGTTAATCATCTATCCTCAACATCAGATTTCCTCCATGATAGCTCTTAATGTTAGATCAGAACACTTTTTTAAATTGTTGTTGTTGAAACAAACCCCCCGTCAGTGGTTCTGAAAAGTTTGAAGAATTCTTGTTTGGGATCAATCTGATGTAAAACAAAGCAAAACTGCTAATTTCTGGCCTTTTTGTTGTTGCTGTTGTTCGTAGAGTAGTGACTCTAACCTTTCCATGTACTGGCCCAGCCCAGAGTGCTATCCGGGATTAACTGTTACATCTTAATCTTATTAGTATTTAGGTGACTTTGGGATTATAGACTACACCTCTGCATAGTGTCTTTCAAGGGAAGAGCCCGGGAGAGAAAGCAGTTACATGCCGTGTGAGTGGGGTATCTTGAGGAATATCACTTTATCATTTTGTAGTTGTAAGGACCTTGAAAATCTGGCCTTTTCCTGGTGGAAGGAGTGACTAGTCATTCTCCCACTCTTTTGGCCCCTTTTAATGGCTCTGTTTTATTCCTTTAGCCCTCTTTATAGTCTGGAAAAGATGACAGATCTTGTAGCTGTTTGGGACGTCGCATTAAGTGATGGCATCCACAAGATTGAATTTGAGCATGGGACCACCTCAGGCAAACGTGTTGTGTACGTGGATGGGAAGGTAGGAAACACGTGACTTTGTAAACTTGACAACAAAGCTTGGTTTTGTCAGTGCAGCCTCTCAATAAGTAAAATCAGGGGGTTTGTGTTTGTCTTTGTTTTGACTGTGGCTGTTTCTCACGGTTCTATAGCAATCTGATGGTCATTACAGAATACATAGACAGCAACTTCTAACTCTGAGGAACCTCTACACGAAATAATAAAAATACAGCTAATATTGTCATTTGAACAGTCTGAAATTTTACACTACTTTTAAAATTAAGTATTAATTTTTCTGTCTTGCGTTTCTTAAACCTTTATATGTCATCATCCAGGAAGAGATAAGAAAAGAGTGGATGTTCAAATTGGTGGGCAAAGAAACGTTCTACGTCGGAGCCGCAAAAACCAAAGCCACCATAAATATAGATGCTGTCAGTGGTTTTGCGTATGAGTACACCCTGGAAATTGATGGGAAAAGCCTCAAGAAGTACATGGAGAACAGATCAAAGACCACCAACACCTGGGTATTGCATTTGGACGGCAAGGACATGAGAGTTGTTCTGGGTAAGTCGGCTCTTTCTGCAGAACCTTCTGGCCATTATGATGTCCTGCCCTACAGACTTCTGTGGTCCCTTTCCTAAGCGGAGAACCGCAAGCACAGCTGTCCTCCTCCTGTCCCGCAGAAACGGCTGTTCATTCAGCTCCCTGGGTTTTATATGCGGTGTCCTAATGTCACATTTGATAAGGTTGGATTTGAAAATTAAAATCCCGGGTTTAAGAAGTAATATTAATGCAGACATCTATTGTTTGGTATTTTTCTTCATAAATAAAAAGCACTGAGCCCTCCATTCATTCTTGGGTCGTGTCTGTGGGAGAGCAGGAGATTCTGGCCTTCTCCGGTGTGGCCACCTAGGCTCATTTTCATGAACAGTAGTAGTTCAACCAGTTGCTGCCAGCTGTTTCCAATTTCATCTTGTTACTGAAGTACATCTTGAAGGAATTATTTCTGTGGTCAAGGAAATAAACTTTTTCTTGGCTTCTAAGTTGAGTTGCTGTTTTTCTTTTCTTTTTGTTTGTTTGTTTGTTTGTTTGGCTGGTTTTTTGAGACAGGGTTTGTTTCTCTGTGTAGCCATGGCTGTTCTGGACTCGCTTTGTAGACCAGGCCGGCCTCGAACTCATAGAGATCTACCTGCCTCTGCCTCCCGAGTGCGTGTGCCACCACTGCCCAGCTTGCTGTTTTTCCTGAATACGGCAAAATAATTTCCCCTCAGAATTTATGAAGTCCTTGTTCTCATATTTTCTGTTCTTCACTGTTTTGAATGAGTTTTGTGTCTGTGTGACTCTCATTTTTTTTTTTTTTTCCTTCCTAGAGCTTTTAATAGTTTGTGCCAACCATCTTTCTGAGTGTCATCGTGATGTAGCCGGGGATGTCGAGACTCACCGCATCCTACCACTTATTTAGCTGTGAAAGGTTTAGAACAGTAGTTCTCAGCCTGTGGGTCGTGGCCCTTTTAGAGGTCATATATCAGATATGTACATCACAATTCATAACAACAGCAAAATTACAGTTACAAAGTAGGCACGGAAATAACTTTGTGCTTGGACGGAGGGGAGGGGTCACCATAGCCTGAGGAACTGTGTTAAAGGGTGGGAGCGTTAGGAAGGTTGAGAACCGCTGGGTTAGAGAGTCGGTGCATTTGAGAATGTGGGCCTTCCTTTGGTTTGGTTCTGAATGCTGAGACAGCCTTGCGCCACAGCGCTGGTTTGTCATTATGTGACATTGCTGCTCCACGCCCATGGTCTCTTCAGTCATGCAGATTTTGACAATTTGTCTTCAGGTGGAATCTGTTTTTCTTTAATGGCTTCTGGATTAGCCATATTCCCCGGCAAACCTCTCGAGATAATTTAGATAATCTGAATATGTATGCATGTTCAGTCGATAGACTTAATTACCTACCAATTACCTACTTACTTAATTACTACTTAATTACCTACCGTGTCCCACTTCCCCTGTCACTGATCTTAGCCCTGGATATTCAGCCGCATGCTGTGATCAGCTGGGTTTCCCTGCCTCTGACCATGCAAGAATCATATCCAGACTGCCTTTGGGGTGGCCCTACATATTACCTTGAGGCCACCACTGCTTTCCTTTTGTCACATTTAGCCCTCCTCAAAGGCTTCCTACAGCTTAAGCCGGGGGCCCGTCTGGCTCAGGAAGTGGGGAGAAGAGAAGCCCCTTCACCTTGTGCCCCTACAGTAGGTGGCCTGCCGGAGTCACACCCTTGGCTGGACCCTCAGACATGACCCCTGGGCAGGATTTTGTCCTTGGATCCTGGTGCCTGTGCAGGCCACAAACACAGGCTTGCTCTCTGTGTCTCTGTCTCTCTTTCTCTCTCTTTCTCTGTCTCCACTTCCTCACCTGCCTCCTTGGTGACCACAGTCTTCCATCCAGTTTTTAGGACACCAATATTGACAGGCTGAGTTGAAGACTCCCACTGACAGGGAACTCTGGTAGCAAACTGCTGCTTAAGGCTGCTGCTGCGGCAGCATTGCGTTCCCTGTTGTTCCATACTGTAGAGTCCTCATGCTAGTGCTATGGCAGCATTGCATTCTCCGTGTTCTGTACTGTAGAGTCCCCGTGCTAGTGCTCTCCCTGTGTTCCATACTGTAGAGTCTGTATGCTTGATCTATTTTCCCTTATAATCTAGGAGTTTTTTTCGAAAGTAAAACCACTATAAAAATAGGATTATTTTTATAGTGTCCAGCAAAAAAACTAAAAGTAAAGTTCCTGCTGTCTGCCTTCTCTAAACCCCAAGGCGGATGGTCTTCCTGCCATCATCCGTTTAGCTCTGTCAGTGTAGGAGGCAGGAGAAGTCATCTAGTCCCTGGTGCTCACCACATTCCCCATGAGTAAGGGTTTGTAATTTCCTCACCCCCTTGTTCATTTGTTCATAAACTCTTGACAAAAATTGTCCTTCAGAAGTTGCTTTGTTTAATTAGACTTTTATCATATTCTGACAGGACCCTCTTAAAAGATTTCAAAAAAGTCTTTTGGTTTCATTGATGCACAAAGTTTCTTCAAAATTTTGGGAGCTTCAAAGACATTGAAAGTGTTGAGTTTTAGAATGTTGATTGTAATCTAGACATATATGCATATCCAACTTTAAAAAAGGAGTTAACCTGAAATCTAGAATTATAACTTGAAGTTTATGTTGCTTTTACAGAAAAAGACACTATGGATGTATGGTGCAATGGTCAAAAAATGGAGACAGCAGTAAGTTCCCTTCATTTATTATAGTGTGTGTGAGTGGACACCCCCCCCACCACCACCTTTTTCTTGAGCTAATATGGAGGCAAGAGGTCTGAGTGTGGGGAGGATGAGAGCTGTAGAAATCTCTCAGTCAGTAAACTGCCAGGGCATGCCCAGGAACCTGAGTTAGGATTCGAGTGCCGTGTAAAAGCTAGGCACGATCACACACACACACACACACACACACACGCATGTACACTCGGCTGGAGAGACGGCGCACTGGTTAAGAGCGCTTGTTGCTCTTGCAGAGGATGGGTTGGATTCCCAGCACCCATAGTCATCTACAACTCAAGTTCCTGGTGATCCAGCACCCTCTTCTCCCCTCCGCTGGCACCAGGCCCACTGTGGTCCGCAGACAAACCTGCGAGCAGAACGTGCAGACATATACAATTGAAAAATCTAAAACAAATGCTTTTGCCTTGTTTGTTTGTTTGAGGCAGTGCTTTTCTGTGTTGCCCTGGCTGTCCTGGGACCTGCTCTGCAGACTAGGCTGCCATGAACCCAGGGGTCCACTTGCCTCTGCCCCCAACCAAGTGCTGGCCTTAAAGGTGTGCGTGTGCCACTCTGCCTGGCTTCTGAAAATAATGTTTAGTGAAATGGAATCTTAAAACAATAAATCAAGGCTGGTGTTGTAGCTCAGGAGTAGAGTGGTGCACTTACCTAGCATGTGTGAGGCCCGAGCTCCTACCCTCAACGTGCCAAAACTGACCATGATAAGGTAGGTTTCTGGAAATATTACCGTGTTGTCATTTGCGCAGAATAATGGGTTTCAGTATAAGTGCATGTGGCTTTAAGTAGGGTAGAAACAGCATTCATCTGGGATGGGCTCGTTCTTAGTAACTGCCTGGAAGCCAGTGTGAAGACAGCCCTCTGTAACCACGTTGCCTGCTTCCGCTATGGCGCCAGAGTGGCGTGGGCAGCTTCCCTACCTCGGCCAGCTCCAGTCTGTGCACACCCGGGGCTGCTCCCGTGCAGCACACATTGTTTCCTCCCCCCGTATCATCACTAGCGTGGGAAGTTGCCAAGAAGCAGGGTTCTGCTGGGAAACCTTGTCTGGCCCTCCAAAGGTTTCTTCCAGGTCTCAGTGCAAAGTGCCCAGGACAAGCCTGGAGGAGCACATTGCACTTCCTCTGCAGACCACCCACCGGGGCTGCTGGGAGCCCAGGACGCACTTCCTCTCATGCTCCCGTGCGTGCGTGCATGCTGTTGCTGAGAGAGCAGACTCCAGGCTTGCTCACTCTGTGGATCTCTGCAGTGCCCAGGAGCACAGTGAGGACCAGCAGGACCTCTAGCACCGAGCCACAGTCCCTGCCTCTGCCAACAAGTTCTGAGTCTGATTGTGCTTCCCTTGCTTTCTGACACACTCCACTTCTGTCCTCTAAGTTCCCGTTAGTACCGCTCCACAGAAATATAATATGAGCCAGTGAGACTTGGATGTAATATCACCTTTTCTAGTAGCAGCGCTAAAAGGAAGTTGAAGGTGGGTTAATTTTAATGTTTAATTTAAATCAAATAGCAAAAATGCCATAAGGACAGGTGTGGTGGTACACACCTTTAACCCCAGCACTCAGGAGGCAGAGGCAGAGGCAGCCTAGTCAGAGCCAGACAGTTCCTGGCCAGTTCCAGGACAGCCAGGGCTGTTCGCACAGAGAAACCCTGTCTCAGAAAACAAAACGAACAGATTAGTCAAGGGTGTGGCGCTCAGTGATCGGTGCTGTTGGTTACGCTGGGTGTGTGTTAGCCTTCCACCAGAGGCAGCTGATTTGTGGTGGGAGCCCTTCCGCCTCTTGCTGGATGGGCCTTCAGGAAGTTATTAAATATGTTGCTCTTCAATTTCTGTGTCTATAAAATGAGTATAGTGATGATCTCTGGCAGCTGTTGTACTCAGTGAAACGGTGTCCGTAAGCTGATATGGATAACCGAGAAATGTTTATTGACGTGCTCACCATTTTTAGTTTTGCAAACGTTGTCTGCACTGTGGACATAGAATTTTCTTCTCCCAAAACTTAAGACCCCTCAGGCTTTTGGAAATTACAGCAAGGTCTCTAAACATAATCTCTGGGCTCTGACGTCGCAGAGTTTGACATCATGACCTGTACTTTTTCAGAGGGTATTGTTCTCCAGCAGAGGGGTTTCTGCGACACTGACGCCTCCTGCTCTGCTGTCCTAGGGCGCGTTTGTAGATGACGGGACTGAAACACACTTCAGTGTTGGGAGCCATGAGTGTTACATAAAAGCTGTCAGCAGCGGGAAGAGGAAAGAAGGCATCATCCATACGCTCATTGTGGACAACCGGGAAGTCCCAGAGCTCTCTGTGTGACGGCTCGGTAGTGAGGTTCCGAACCAAAGAGGTGACATCAGGACTTGCTAATGGCTGTGGTCATTAAACGTGTTCAGTATGTACATATCGGTAGATTTAGTCTTCGATGTTTTTATTTGTATCTTTTGTTACTTGAAACTGTGATGTTCCAATGGTCAAGAAAAAATGTGGACTCAGACTCATAAAAATTTATTTTTAACTAATGTAAAATGTTTCTAATTCAGATGGAAAATAAAATGTGGACCCAAACCACTAACATCTCACAACAGTAACCTTAACTGTGATCGTGAACACTGTAAAATAAACTGGTGCTGCTGGCTGTGTCCCACAGTGGGTTTGTCTTTGTGTGCTTCTCACCTCTTCAGATAGGCTGGCCTAGCATTTGAAGCCGCTAGTTCACAACGATGCAATTGGTGGAATCAGAGAAAACAAGAAGCATCTTCTATCTGAAAACATGAAAAAAACATCCAATAATGCCATATAATCATTTGATTTAGGCCAGGCATGGTGATGCCTGCCTTTAGTCCCAATACTTCGGAGGCAGAGGCAGTTGGATCTCTGAGTTCGAGACCAGCCTGGTCTACAAAGTGAGTTCTAGGACAGCCAAGGCTACCCTGTCTTGAAAAACCCAAAGAATTTGATGTAGGCGCTGGAGAGATGGCTCAGCAGTTAGTGCATGCTGCTCTTGCAGAGGACCTGGGTCCAATTCCTAGTATCTATGAGGTACCTCACAGCTATCTGTCAGTCTAGGCCCAGGGGATCCAGTTCCTCTTCTGGCTCCCATGGCTCTCAGATTTGCATGTGGCGCACATATATCCATTAAGATAAAATAATCATACACATAAAATGAAAATAAATCACTTACACCTTTAATCCCAGCACTTGGAAGGCAGAGGCAGGTAGATCTCTGAGTTGTATGTCAGCCTGGTCTACAGAGTAGAGTTCCAGAACCATTGGGGCTACACAGAGAAACCCTGTCTCAAAAATCAATCAATCAATCAAAAAGTGAAAGGATTTTAATTTATGTGAGTGTGGTGTTAAATGTCTTTAATCCCAGTGCGTGGGAGGCAGAGGCAGGCGGATTTCTGTATTTTGAGGGTCAGCCTGTCTCGAAAAACAAAAACAACAAAAAAGTGATTTAGAATGTGGGTTTCTGAAGGTGTTTTGTTTTCATCATTGTGTGTGTGTGTGTGTGTGTGTGTGTGTGTGTGTGTGTGTGTGTGTGGAGGGGTGGAGAATACAGAGAAAAAGAGGACCTCCATCAGAGGGAGGACACTGTTTCTGTGCACAGCACCACACAGGGGCCCGTTGGCAGAGGAGCTGCTCCAGGTCCATTCTCATGCATGGTTCTGCTCTTCTGTGGTTTGGCCCCCGCTCTTTGAAAGTCTTTCATGGCCAGTGCCCACTTCCCACTGCCCACCTAGGGAGGTCAGAGGACAACCGCAGGTGTGGTCCTTCCCTCCCCCTTGATCTGGTGCCCGGTACGGTCGGCTGGCTGGGCTGTGAACCTCCCTGGGTTCTCCTTTCTGCCACCCATATCCCTGTGTGGGTGCTGGGATGACGGAGGAGCGCTTTTGTGTGGATTCTGTGGAAGGAAGATCATGCATGTAACCCACTCCCTAGCCACCTCCCAGGTTGGTGGGGAGAATAAGTATGTTTTCTAGATACCATTCTGACAGTAAAATTTTAATTCTTTTTGGTTTTGTCTCATTGCCCAGGCTGGCCTTGATCTTCTTGCCTCCATCTCCTAAGCGTTAGGGTGACAAGTGTGCATCACTTCTATGTAAGACCCAGAGACAGGAAAAAAAATACCCCTTACAGATGTAAAGCCTTAGAAGTCCCCACAATGCTCACGGTAGGAGGGAACGAAGAACCAGAAGTGGCAAAAAAGAAGTCTCAGGGCTGATGGCTGTGTTCTTCATCTGAATGCTGGCTACAAAGACAATTTATAAAAATTAATATGCCTAAACACCATTTACTTTTCTGTAACATATATGACAAAATGAAAGGAATTAGTCCAGGTCTTTGAGCAATACCACCCCGATTAAACAATGTAGAGACCCAGAAGAACAGGTTGGATTAGGAATTAAGAATCATACTTTTGCTGCCTCTAAGAAACACACCTTACCATCTCCTTAGGCAGAGAGCTGGAAAACAGTTCTCCAAGCAAACGGAACCAAGGAACAAACAAGTAAAAGCTTCCCCCGGCATCTGCAGCAGGACGCTTGTGGTCTTTGATTTCAGACTTTATATCTCTACAACTGAGAAGAAATTTTGTAGCTTGAGCCACCAAGCTACAGTAATCCATTATGGCAGCTGATCTTAACATACCTGTGTGATCTCAAGTGGGAGGAGGGGGAAGGGAGGAGACAAATTCCTTTTTGTCTTAATGCAAATTTGGAAGCAAGACTATCATGCCTGTAGTTCCAGCAACTAGGGAGGCTGAAGTTTGATCATGACAAAAAGAAAAGACATAGAATACACACTATCCACACACACATACATACACACATACCCTTGCTGCCCAGCCAACTTACCACACCCTTCTTGTTTCTTGTCTCCTGTCACAAACATTCAAGTCCACATTTTCAGAACTTCTACAACATCCTCTTGTCCGCCAAGCATTCAAGAAATCTGATGACCCCTCCCTCTATTCATATTCACAGGCCTGTGCAGTGGGACTTCTGCCCCTGATACCACATCCGCCTAGTAAAAGTGAGCAGGCACAGGGCATATTCATCATGCAGTCCACTACCTCATTTTTGGGTCCTTTAAGCTGCGTCCAGTCAACGAACAGTGGTCCTTGGTCCTCAGGGCTAAGGTGAACATACAGTTTCCCCTTGAACTTCCTGAATCGTTCGCTCTGGAGTAGTGGTGCTCACACCCCAATGAAATCTGGAGAGAGAAACATGTGCTTGACACTGGACATCTGCTGTCACTCACTGGCTGGCTCCAGGATGAAGGCCCTCAGGAGACAGGATGAGTGATGATGTGGGTGAGACCCAGAAGGAGGCAGCCCCACCCACAGAAGCCTTCATGAAAGTGGAACGACTGTGGACATTAAGTCATCCTATATGATTCCCTTCCCGGCCTTACCTCCATAAGCTTCTGACAGCATGTGCTCACTCTTCCCAGCAGATGCAGACAAGTGAACTTCACTAGAGCGTCTGGGAAGTCAGTGTGGCCTACAAACGCAAAGCCAGCCTGATCGATGTTAGCTGCAGTGCCACAGGTTCCCTGGAGACTCTGTGTGCTGGACACATAAGGGTAACTTTTGATGTATTTTCTGTCAAAATGTCTTTAATTCTAAATTTCTATGAAGTTTGATTCTATAATTTTTACTGATACTTTGTTGTGGTGGCAGGGGTTCTGATGACAGAAGCTAGGCCTATTTCTATTAGGCAATCAGTCTACAATGGGCTAACATTCCTAGCCCTGAATGGCTAAAATTATTTCTGAGCAAGAAATTTTGATGAGGACAGTTTATAAGGAAACACTGCCAGGTTTCATACATACATACATTTATCATCATCATCATCATCATCATCATCATCATCATTAGGTTCTTTTCTACTGTTTTGGTAAAAGTCCATGACCAAGCAACTCGTAGAAGGAAGTGCTTGTTTGGGCTTACAGTTTTGGAAGGATAAGGATTCAGTGCCATCTCTGGGGAATGGCTGGCACGACAACTTGCGTTGGCAGCTGGAGCAGCAAGCTGAGAGCTCACGTCCTAGACAAGAAGCAGGAAGCAGAGCGTGCAGAGTGAGTGATGTGGTGCTTTTGCATCCTCAAAGCCTACGGCCAAAGGCATACTTCCTGCAGCTGGGCCACACCTCCTTAGCCTACCCAAATAGTGCCACCAGCTGGGTGCCAGACTGAGCCTGTGGCAGGAAGTCTCATTCTAACTGCTGCATATATATATATATATATATATATATATATATATATATATATATATA
>NW_026596120.1:8889280-9005892 GCF_907164565.1 Psammomys obesus
ATATATATATATATATATATATATATATATATATATATATATATATACATACATACATATATTCACTAAATGGTTGGCCTAGGTATTATGTTTAAGACATGTCTTAATTCATCTCCTTTCCTAGTTCCTTTCTGAAAAGGTTAATCACATTTATTTTAATATTTCTGAGAGGCCATTTTAAACCGTTACAACTTATTCTGAGATTTGTATTCTGCAACACTTGCCTTTAAGGCAGGCCCGGTGGTTCAGTGACTAAAGGAGCTCCCAGTGCCAGCCTGGCCATCTGAGCTGGGAACCTAGAAACATGAAGGTAGCAGAAGAAAGGCAACTCTGCGATGGTGTCCCGCACACACACACAGTCACAGTCACACCGCACCCCACTTTCCCATCCCAGCACCCTAAACACCCAGCTCTTCGCTGTAAAAATCTCATTTGTCTTTGTGCAGCTAAAGCAAAAGCTCAGAGCGCTCACACGCAGCTCTGAAGGGGTAACCCTGACAGGTACAGCGATAATAAAGCTTTTTCCACTACATGTCTCAATACACATGGAGTAGACCGTGAACCAAGGGAATGAAATGTATTGAATTCTCTGGGCAAACCCAGAAGACGAGGTTCAAAACGACAGTGACAATGATGATACAGATTTGGAGTATGGGCGCAGAGTTCTTTCTCACATAATAAACCGCTTCGTTTATTTTGAAAATTGTCAAGAACTTTGCAAAGAAGTCAGTTGATTCTTTTGATTCTTACTTTTCTTATGAAAAAATGTGATAGTTTTACATTTTATGTTATGTGAGGACATTATGGATACCTCATAAGTTTAACATTATTATTTTAGGGCTAGGGGTGTGTCTCAGTGGTATAGAGCTCTTTCCTAGCAAGGATGAGGCTCAGGTTTCATTCCTAGAAATGAATAAGTACAATTATGACTGTATAAGCTAAGTTTGTCTTACATAAATGCTGTGACTTTAGTACTGTAACCTTTCACCTGTTACTGAGAAGCCATTCTTTACCAACCATAATTACTTAACAACAACTGTCAGCTGAATGGTTGTCTCGGCAACACCAGGGGCTTTTTTTCACTTTGCACTTGTAGGTGTAACTGGCTGAAGGCCGAACATTTCTTATTTTTATGGATTCGTCACCAGACACAATGCCAAATAGTTGTAAAATGGACCCGTCCTTTCAGGTCGTGACCGAAGTCATAATAAATTTTATCTGCAGTATACAAAATAATCTAAAATCCAAAACAGAAGGGAAAAATAGCCAAAACAGAAAAAAGTAAGCAAAAACCTAGCTTATTAAACATCTGTAAATATCATGTTGCCACAGTATCAGAAAGAAAGGAGAAAAAGAAGCAAGGATGCAGGGAGGAGAGGAGTTTTCAGGAAAGAGAAATGGAGGTGCAGGGGGTGAGGAAACCTACAATATTCAAAGCAGAAAATGACAGAGTAGAAATGCATCCATAAGGTCCATTTCAAATGGACAACTGGAGGCTCGTCCCCATAACAAATAGATGGCTTCATAGCAAGAACTGTTTGGTTAGATGGGACAGGAGCAAACACTTGCTCATTCTTGAATGCTCCTGTTTTTCAGCTGCCTCAGAGGCTGCAGTACACCACCAAGTACAAACAAGAATGTTCCAACCGTTCGCTTCCAAAGAGGGCTGATCATAATTTACCTGTGGGATCTGATAAAAAGACAGGTTTCTTTCTTCTTGACAGAAAATTGGAAGCCAGGCATGATGGGACACACCTGTAGTTCCAGCAGCTAGGAAGACTGAGGATTGTTCATGAGTTCAAGGCCAACACAGCAAGCTCCAGGCCAGCCTGAACTATAGGGTGAGTGATTGTCTTAATAAGCTAAAAAATAAAAAAAAATATATATATATATATATATATATATATATATAATAATACCACTGAGCTGGAGATCTGGCTCAGAGGTTAAGAGCACTGGCTGCTCTTCCAGGGGGTCCAGATTCAACTCCCAGCACCCAGGTGGCAGCTCACAACCATCTGTAACTCCAGTCCCAGAGGATCTGATGCCGTCTTCCGGCTTCCGTAGGCCATGCACACAACAACCATATACATCAACTAAAAATAAACAAATCTGAAAAAAAAAAACACCCCTTAAGCACTTGTAACTCATAATTACTAATAAAAAATTTTTTAAAAGCAGCTGCTTCAGACAGTTGTAAAAAGTTTAAAAACAAACAAACACAAAAACCAACCTTCCCCCAGAACTTAAATTTGTCTAAAGCATGACCCTAATGCCAATAAATATTTCAGGCTTTTGCTGTTGCAGGCATGGAGGGCGACAGCTGAAGACAGATTGAGGGGGCAACAAACACTGTGTTAAGTTGGAGTCAGGAAAGAATTGTAATGATCACCTTGATAATCTCTAAAATTAATTTAACATATCTTGTAGTTTTCACATTGCTAGCGACGTCCCCCTTTGGAGAGGCGTAAGACCTGTAACGGCAGTGCCCAACTCATTACCAGGAACAAGGATTCCCCCATCTTCCAGATACCTTTTTAATTGGCCCTGGTGATGGACAGCACAGAGTAACTGGCATCCAGGAAGATGGTGCTCCGGGTGGGCTCCGTAGGAACCTGTTAGGCAGCGGGGCCGGGGTCCCTGTCTGTATGTCATTCGCTCTAGCTGATGCTCACCCAGGCCATCTGGAACTCTCCTTCCTCTGCATACACAAAACTACCTTTAGTTTAGAAGCTCGGATGTGTGGCTCAGCTGGGAGAAGGCCTGCCCAACACACGCCTGGATTCTGTCTCCTACACTGATAGAACTAGGCGTGGCAGTTCACACCTGTAAACCCAGCACTCAGGAAAACGAGGCAGGAGGATCATGAGTTTAAGGTCACCCCCAGCTAACCTAGCATGTTAGCGATCAGCCTGGATATGTGTGTGTGTGTGTGTGTGTGTGTGTGTGTGTGTGTGTGTATACATATGTATGTATATATATGACCCGACTTAAAATTAAACTAACTAACTTAACACTGCCTTAATAAGAGTCGCCTGTGTGTATAAAGTATCTGGGAAGATGGGCGCCAGATTGTTCACAACAGTTATTTTTAAGAGATGAGACTTTGAGAAAGATTACTTCCCAAGTTCTTTATTTTTATTTTTATTTTTATTTATTTATTTTTTTTGAGACAAAGTTTCTCTGTGTAGCCTTGGCTGTTCTGAAACTCACTCTGTAGACCAGGCTGTCCTTGAACTCACAGAGATCTACCTGCCTTTGCCTCCCAAGTCCTGGGATCAAAGGTGTGTGCCACCATTGCCCAGCGATTTTCCAAATTCTTATAGGCACAGTGCTTAAGAAATTTCAGGATTGCCTTTTCAAAACAAACAAACAAACAAACAAACAAACAAACAGACTTAAAACCAGCTGTGGGAGGGCTGGAGAGATGGCTTGGCGGATAAGAACACTGTTTGATCCTCCAGAGGTCCTGAGTTCAATTCCAGCAACCATATGGTGGCTCACAACCATCTATACTGGAATCTGATGCCCTCTTCTGGCATGCAGGCATACATGCAGATAGAGCACTCGTACATTAAATAAGTAAGTTTAAGTAAAAGCTTTTAAAAAAAAATTCAGCTGTGCTTCATTGTGAATTAAATGAATTTAAACAAATTCAAGTTTCAAGATCATATAGATTTCCCTATTGGGTTTCTTAGCAACAGTAAAGGGCTTCTTTTCACAGAAGTGATATAGGCAACAGCAACAATTGTACAGGACAAAAGACAGTAGCTTGACTCCCTGTGTAATGTCTGTGAGAATGCTTTACTTACACTATCCAATGTAATTCACCCAGCAGACCTTAGTGATATATATTTGAAAGATTTATTTTCTGAGTACGGGTGTTTTGCCTGCATCATATCTGTAAACCATCTGTGTGCATTGCCCTTGAGGCCAGAAGAGGGTGTGGAGCCCCTGAAACCGGAGTCATAGATGGTTGTTAGCCACCATATGGGTGGCGGGAATTGAACCCTGATCCTCTGGAAAAGCAGTCAGTGCTCTTAACTGCTGAGCCAGCTCTTCAACCTCACTTCAGTGATATTTTAACTCACTGATGGCTGCTTGTGGGCTCAAATACTGTCCAAAAGGAAACGAAACACCAATCTTCTTACTGTTTTACTCCAGCTTCTACTCAGAGTGTGGTGGAGCACGGAGCAATGATTACGCCTCAAGTATCTGTGGGACCCAGTTAGTGCGTAGCGCTGAGATTATATAAACAACAGACTCAGCCATGTCCCGGGCTAGCAGTGACTGAAATAACAGTCCCTGTCTTCTGCTTCCTTTCATCTCCCACTTCAAGTCACTTGGACCTGAGGAGCTCCTTTCCCGGCCAGCCTGTCTTGCATTTGGTCATCAAAGTGACAGGAGTTCACCCAGGAGCAGTTTTTGGCCCTTGATGTCACTTCCCACTGAGACTTGAGAGAGTCTGTTTCTGCTCCCAAATGGAGCGGCACTGGAGATGAAAAAGAGCGAGCGAGAGAGATAAGGTTCTGCAGCCAGGAAGTGACCTCATTTCTCTAATTAGGTTTTTCAAGTTTAAGCTGCTTGTTGGTCTGGGCCCTTGGCGCCCTCCTTCTTCTGCGAGCCTTCAATTATAGAAGTTAGAGCCCACAAAGAATTTCCTTTTTTTTTTTTTTTTTTGAATGAGGAAAATCTTAGAGAAAAGTAGAAAAGAAACCCAAGATCAGTGAAAATAAAATTGTATTTAAAAGTTTTAGAAAGTCATCACTTGGCACCATTTAGTCAAACCACAGTAGTAATCATTTCAGGCAAGAGGCTGGAAATTGGCAAGTAGGAAATGGCAAAGATCGGGGCATAGAGCATAGAGCATTTCTACAGATGATAAGCACGTACTAATTACTAAGTACTAATTAATTACAGTGGGAAAGCCAGGGACTCCCCGCTGGAGAATTCTGACAGACAGCACCTAAGTCTGATAATCAAAACAACCTGCCTCAGGGCAAGTGGCTAAGTGGCCCCAGAGTGTGTCTCGGCCAGGATCTTTCTCTTTCTTCCTTTCTTCCTTCCTTCCTTCTTCCTTCCTTCTTTCTTTTTTTTCTTTCTTTCTTTTCATTCTTTCTTTCTCTTTCTTTTTCTTTTCTGTTTTTGGCTTTTCAAGACAGGGTTTCTCTGTGTAGCCTTGGCTGGTGTAGCCTTGGCTCACTTTGTAGACCAGGTTAGCCTCAAACTCAGAGATGTGCCTGCCTCTGCCTTCCCAGAGTGCTGGGATTACAGGCATGTGCCCCCCGCACCCGGCTGAAGTAGATGAATTTTTAAATGCACTTAAGTGAAAGAAGGCAATCTGAAAAGGCCACACACCACGATTCCAAGACAGCCTGCAAAAGGCAAAACTAGAGAGTAAAAGGACCGGTCGCCGCCAGGTTTAGTGGAGAGGGAAGCTGGAACAGGAGTAGAGCAATGAAAGCCCTCTGTATAAATGGTGACTACTTATTATAATAGATTTATCCAAACCCGGAGGATGGTTGGCACTAAGACTGAACCCTGGGCTGGAGAGATGGATGGGCTTGAGAGGTGAAGAGCGCTGGCTGTTCTTTCTAAAGGTCCTGAGTTCAGTTCCCAGTCAACCACGGGATGGCTCACAGCCATCCACAATGAGATCTGGTGCCCTCTTCTGGTGTACAGGCATACATGCAGGCAGACTACTGTATAAATCATAAATAAATCTTAAAAAAAAAAAAAAAACCCTAATGCAACATGGGAACTTGAAGAGGCACGCATGCGTGAAGGGAGGCACATGACCCCTCAGGGGATACCGTGTGTGAGCGGAGGCAGAGGGTGCAAAGGGGCACTCTGCACGTTTTGCTCAATTTCGCTGCACAACGCTAAAAAAGTGCGATGTGTTAAGGGGGAGGGACTTCCACCTAACACGGCGGGTGAGATGCTGCCTCCGTGTGACCCCCTTAAAGAAAAGAAGAGTCTCGGGTTCTCAGGAAAGCAGACACAGCACGGCAGACGGTACCAACGGGAAAAGGTGGATGCTCCACAGAGAAGCCAAGCTTGGCTAAGCTCCTCCCACTGGAGATCCTACCCTCCAGACCAGACGTCGAGCCTTAGAGGTCTCACGTGACGTGGCCAGGTGAGACGCTGGCAGATGGCTCAGCCACGGAGAGGAATCCGGTCTTTTCCCTCCGTGTGACTTGGAGAGAGGGACCTTGGAGAGAAAGACCTTAGAGTCTTATGGTCCCCGCATGGCGTTAGCAGATGGACTGTCTGGAGTCAGCTCTCTGCCGCTCACTGCTGTCGAGTCTGAGAACTGCGAGGTTCCAGGACAAGACCTGACATCCACGGCTGCGTCCCTCAGCAGGAAAAGCAACATTTACCAGGTTGGAAACGACGACCACGGAAAGGTTCTCTGCCAACACAGTTCTCCACGCTGTAGTTTCTCCCATCCCAACGGGCTTTGGAGACACTCCTCGGCTGAAACAGCTCCCTCGGCGTGTTTAGACTGAGCAGTCTTAGGAGGGTTTGGTACCTGCCCAGTCCTCAGACGGAAAAGTTAAGTGTGGCCCGGTGGAGGCGCCTGGTGTATGGAGAAGGGAGGCTACTAAGGAGGAGACAGTGGTGGCAGGAAGGGGACACTGGTCCATGAGTCCACCTGTTCCCTAGTCACACCACTCCCGTGCAGATAAATGGCAATCTGCAACTTTCAGGGAGCAGAGAAGCTGTTCCAACGCCTCATGTTCTGGGAGCGGTTGTTTTGTTTTGGAATATTTTCTTTCTTTTTTTCTTTCTTTCTTTCTTCCTTCCTGTATGTATGTATGTATGTATGTATGTATGTATGTATGTATGTATGTATGTATGTATTTTGGCTTCCGTGCTTCTCACTTGTTTGTTGTTTAAAAATTTTTTTTTTCACCAGGCAATGGTGGCACCTGCCTTTAATCCCGGTATTCAGGAGGCAGAAGCAGGTGGATCTCTGTGCATTTGAGACCGGCCTGGTCTACAGATCAAGTTCCAGGACAGCCAGGGTTCCGCAGAGAAAACCCTGTCTCAAAAACCCAAGAACAACAACAGAAGATTTCTTTTTATTTTACACGTACGGGCGTTGTGCTTGCATTCCATGCGTACCAAGTGCATGCAGTGCCTGTGGCGGCCAGGAGAGGGCATCAGATTCTCTTGGAGCTGGAGTTTTGCAGTTACAGTTGTGTAGGAGATGGGATTCAAACCTGAGTCCTGTGGAAGAGCAGCCATGCCCTGTCCGGTGAATCACCTCGCCAGCCCTCCCACTTCTTTCTTTCTTTTCTTTTCTGTTTTTTCTTTTTCAAGACAGGTTTCTCTGTGTAGACTTGGCTGTCCTGGACTCGCTTGGTAGACCAGGCTGGCTTCAAACTCAGAGATCTGCCCACCTCTGCCTCCCAGAGTGCTGGGATTACAAGTGTGTGCCCCGCACCAGGCTCCATTTCTTTCTTTTTAACTACACTTCTAGTAATATTTTCACTTTACTGCATTAAAAATTGTTTTACGCTTTTATCTTCTATTCTCCTGCACACATTCATCTAATATTGTTTATCTATTTTTTTACATTATTGGGAACTCCTTTTCCTTTCATTTCCTTTTTTCTATTTTTCTTTCGGCTACAGCTTAAATAGTATTTTTTTTTCCCACTGGTATTTATCTATTTAGGTTTTCATTCTTGTTTCTTCAGACAGGAAGGATGTCATATAGAGTGGCCTCAAACTCCTGATGCAGCTGAAGTTACCTTGAGCTCCAAAGCCAATGAACATTTGCTGAAGGGAGCACAACACATTGTGTAACAGTTTCCTCTGTGACTGAAACATTCTAGCCGGCAGTAAGCTCTTTAAACAGAAATAGCAACAACTCAAAATAGCTTCAGGAAGTCCCTGAAACTGACCAGATTTGAGAGCCCCCCCCCCCCCTAAAATAAACAATAAAGCTGTGGAGAGTCACCCTCAGAGAGGGCAAGCTTCTTTGACACCAGACCAGCTGCCTGGAAGTAGAAACCAGCCGAGCTGCCTGCAAGTTTTAGACTAGGGTCACTTGCAAAGGTCAATCTGCAGCCTGCTGAGCCTACGGGAGGGCGGGGGGGGGGGGCACACCCGTGGGAAAGAGTCTTTAAGAGTCTAATCGTGGTGTTGCTGCCCGGGTAGGCAGCAAATGGTGTGTGCCAGGGGCTGCGGCAGATCCCGTGTCTTACGGACCGCGCCTTAGAACTTCCGCCCCTGCGTGTGTTCCCCCACGGGAGGGCGTGAGTGAGCCCCGCGGAGCCGCAGTGGCCGTTCCCAAAGGTTCTTTTCTGCTCCATAAACCCCAGAAAGGCCCCGCCCTTGCCCAGCGTGGAAGGAGCCACGTGGTTCCACGTCCCCAAACCAGGGAAAGGCCTTTCCTGCCCACCGTGTTCGCGCTATGCGATCACCAAGAATGAAGGTTTCGCCTTTTTTTTTTTTTTTTTTTTTTGAGGTTCCTTTGTGCTACCAAAGGCACACGACACAGTTATGGCCTTCCCCAGTTAACATACTTAGTGTGGTGACACACAATTGTGATCCCAGCACTCAGGCAGGCGGAGGCAAGCAGATCTCTGTGACTTTGAGGCCAGCCTCGTCTACAAAGCCAGTCCAGGACACCCAAGGCTACACGGAGAAACCCTGTCTTAGGAAAAGAAAAAAAAAAAGAGTAACCACGGATTAGAATTTCCATGCTGGTAGAGAGTCGGGATGTCCTTTTTCTCCTTTCTCCACCACTCCATTAGAGAGCTAAATTTTTCTAAGTGTATCTCAGTATAATGTCCCTCATAGCCGTTCAGTGAGCACTGTGACCGTACTAAAACGCTCTCGGGGGCCACACGAAACCTTTGGAGCGTGTTAACAGATCCCACTAACCCCACTAACCCAGAGCCAAGACTGTCATCAGTTAGCATCTTAGACTGACCCCACTTTGCTCTTCACCTGCCCAAGGTTCCTGCCAGTGGGTCTGAAAGGGGCTTTGATTTATCTCTCTTTGGTTTTGGATCTGTAAAAGTTCACGTTAACAACTTCTGTCATTATGGAAGAGCATGAGGCGCTGTCCAGATTGGGTGGGCAGCAGCTAAAGGGACCACTGTGAAGGAAAGGACTCTCACGGGGTGAGATGGGCAGTAGCCTTGAGGGTCCACTACGCCCACCTGCCTGTTTTGATGGGCTTACACCACATACGTGTCTTGAACAGTGTTCCTGAGAGTTTTCCTGTTCAGGTGTTTGACAGACACATTTGGCTGAACTCTGAAGGGAAGGGACAATATTATGGCTTTATTCTTTACCAAAATAGCTCTTGAAGGGACTCTAGCTAGCTGGAGTGTGGCGAGCATGGCTCTGGCAGGCTTTGCTCTTCTTTTCCATTCCCTCTGCCTTGCTAAAAATTATTAGATTATATTCCTAAAGCTAGCTGCCAAGGTCCGTTCCCTTATTTGGCCCCTTCCTCCTCCTGAGGCTGACCACTAAGGGTCCAGCTATCAAAGTATTGAAGTCCAGCAATCAAAAGCCCCCTTTGGCTCACCTAATTAACACGCCCAACTAAAATGAAACACCTCATCCTAACATGCGGTTTCCCCTTATTACCTTTATAAACCACCATTTCCCTACGTGCTGTGCCTGTCTCCAGAGGCAGTTCTTTGAAAATAAGTCTTTGTGCTAAGACCTTGGTCTGGGGGGTCCTTTCACCTCTGACTCCCATGGGCAGTCTTTGTGATCTCTTGGACGATTCAGAAAGTGAGTCTCAGAGGTGGCCACGAGGCCCAATCATGGCCATCAGACTCACCAGGTTTCTTTCAGTTCATGGTTTTAGAAGACATTAGTTATTCGGGAATAGTCTGTCCCCAGTGACCTTCAAGCTTGGTGAGACTCTAAGAAATGGGGGGGGGGGAGGCTCAGACACCAGACTCTTCAAAGAGGAGAGCAAAAGAACAACAGAGGTGTGAGGTGGTGCATGCCTAAAGAACAGAGGAAGAGTGAGGTGAAGCGCATACAACTGACCGTGAGCACAGACGAGTCTGTTCTGTACAGAAAGTACAACTGTGCAGATTAAATCTAGAAGGAAGGAAGAAATCAAAAGGGGGCAAGAGGTGACAAAGATGAGTAAGGCATGCTTGTGCGAACCCCAGTGGGATGTTCTGTCCCTTCACAACTTTCTCTATTGGTTCCATTCACGAGCCCTCTATTTATCAAATTAAATCTTTCTGCTCACCACTCCCTCTCTGTTCCCACAGGCAGTATTAACTGCCCTGTGGTTCATCAGTGGAACCCCAAGGACCAAGGATCAAAGGGGAGACCAGATCATACATTACATAATTCCTCTATTACAGGAAATTATTCGCAGATCCCACACTCAAGCACTGAGATTTTACTACCTCACAAGGACCAGGTGCTTATCACCAGAGGGCGTGGCCAGTCTCAGTCATTTCTACCCCAAGAGCAAACAAGGTGAGGGGTGGGACGGGGCAAACCAAGACCGGTGAAATAAATTCAGTCCATCCAAGGTCTGGAAATATTCACCCCTGCACTAGAATCCATGAACCAAGAAAGCCATGGCAGCATTTTGACGAAAGCAAAGAACTGGAGGGAAAGTGTCCAAGACAACCAGATCGTAGAAAAGGCCCCCTGTACAGCCGTACAAATGAAGCAACTAGCACGCACTGCCTGAACAAGCTTTAAACCCTGGAAGGGAGACTACACAAGGGCCTCCCATACAGCCCTGTAGACGACAGACGTTAGCAGGAGGCTGCATTGTCAGAAATCAAAGGCATTGGGCCTGGAAGAAGCTTCTGAGATGTGTGTTCTGTTTTGTCTCTGCATCTGGGAAGGAGGTTCTTAGATGTGTTGGCTCTGACTTGGAGCCCAAGACATCTTCAGGCTGCGTGCTGCTCTGTGCTTAGCTGCTGTATTTCAAACTCAAGATTGTGAGGATTTTTGGTTTGTTTTGTTGCTCTTTTCCTGTCTTTTTTCTTTTCGTGAGACAGGGTTTCTCTGACTGTCCTGGAACTCGCTCTGTAGACCAGGCTGGCCAGAATTTGAGAATTCTGTCGAAACAAGCGGAATTGCTTACATTTTTGTTGCTTTTGGAGAATAATGGTGGCACAGGCCTGTGATCTTGACTCTATGGAGGCTGAAGCAGGAAGATCAAGTTCAAGGCCAGCCTAGCAGCTTAGACAAAGACTTGGAGAACTTCACTGGAGATGGGCCAGAAAGATCCCAAGATTCAGATCAGGAAATCTGCTGTGAGATTGTGCCTTCGAGCTACATACAGGGCAACTACAGGCCCAAAGTCTCAACAATATGGCTACCTAAATAAGACCTGAACAAATTCAATTCCACTTGATATCCCAACATGGATAGGGGAAATTTCTCAGGGTCCCACCCCTTGATAAAGAGCCTCAAGTGATTAACATTTGCTGAGAGAGGGAAAACTCATCTTCCCAAAGACTGACTGGTTAAGTCAATACCAACTGGTCAGCTCAAAACATATATGTACAGGTAACACTGCATGGGCTCAGCAGGCTGCATTTATGTTCACTCATTACATGTGCATGGAACAACAGCGATTAAAGATGAGGTGGTCCACGGATTTAGGAGGGAGTAGCGGACATGAGAGGAAAAGGCTGAAGGAGAGGGAGGGGGAAATGATGTTTTAAAAATATTTTAACCAAATTTTAAAAAGGACATGTGACAGGTAACAAAAACCTGGAAACGTTTTTTTCTTTCCTTTTTTTTTTTTAAAATCCTTCAAATCACTTCATGTGATTTTTTTTGGGGGGGGGGCTTAGTAGTTACTCTATAAAGAAATATTTCTTGAATGTGGTTAAAAAAGAAATAAAGACAGGAAATGCAACTGAGTGATAGAGTATCTCAGAGAGTGTTCAAGGCCTTCGGTTCAGCCCCCAGGACCAGAAAGGAAGGGAAAAAAAGGAAAGAAGAAAGGGGGGGAGGGAGAGAGGAAAGGAGGGGAGGAAGAAAGGGAAAACTCCCCAAATTTTGAAAGAGATGTGGACATCATGGTAGCCGACACATTTAGACCCCAAGCAGAAATGACTGGAAAAGAACCCTTCCCTGGTCCCCATGTCAAGAGTTCAGAGAAATGGCAGAATGGTCAAAGCTGGAAAAGGCAAATTGAGGGTTGTCAGGGCCATTTACGCATGATGAAATCAAGAGGTTGGAAGTGTGGTTCGTTTATTGGATGTGACCACAGTGGGCTCATCACAGGAGTGGACGGGGTGAGTATTAGATTCCAAAGAGTGGAAGAACTGTTGAGCAGAGAGTATCAGAGTGCCCTTGGTTAAGGTTGTGCCTATCAAAATGGAAGGTCTTTTTTCCAGAAAAAAACAAAAACAAAAATAAAAACAAAACAACAACAACAACAAAAAAAAAACAGCAACACAACCTTAAATCCAAGCAATTATCCAGGGCACCTATTATTTTTTGTAAGTCACCTACAATTATCATTGTAGGTGACTTACAAATTTCTGCTTTAGATTTGTCCACCCCAGACACCCAGAGAACACAGTATGTTCTCAAACCCGGCTTCATTGATGATGGTCCATGGAAACTCATAACTGTCCTTTTATCTGTTCAGGAAACTTGACTCTGGAAATTTCAGCCAAGCTTAAAATGGATCAAGAAGGTGGGAGCAGCCATTACAGACTCAGATGAAGAAGAGGCTTCGAATAGAGCACCGGCTCATGGGTTACGTTTGCATCTGTGGCAGCCAAAAAGTGTAACAAGGGGTTTCAATGGAAGCAGCGCCACCCCCCACAGAAAGGGCATCAGGACTCAGAACACGGTATTTAATAGCAGGGGGCCCCTGTCTAGCCTAGGTCACCCACAGACATGTCGTTGTCCTGCCTCATCTTAAGTACTGGGATTACAGGTATGCGCTACACATTTGACAGGTTCTTGCATTTTCAAAATGCCCCCTGCCCCCACCACTGCCAGAGAAAGGCAAAGCAACACAGGGTATTTGGTGTGTCCTTTAGGAATCATCAAGTCATTCTGTCTCATTTTTTTGTTTGTTTGTTTGTTTGTTTGTTTGTTTTAAATGCTGGGTGAATGCCTCTAATCCCAGCACTTGGGGGGCAGAGGCAGGTGGATTTCTGTGAGTTTGAGGCCAGCCTGGTCTACAAATTGAGATCCAGGACACCGGGACTACACACACACACAGACTCTGTCTTGGGGTGGGTAGGAGTGGGGAATCAGCCAATGCATTATGACTCGAAGCAGAGGGCCGAGTCCCCTTTTGCAATCTGCTCTGGGCCTATAAGAAACAACATGACTTGGATGTTTTGCTTTGCGTTTAGTGAGCGATCCTGGCTGTGGATGGCCTCTAAACCAAAGAATATGTCTCCTAAGGCAGCCTGGGCCATCCACGGCTCGGAGCAGCTGGGTGCCAGTGAATAACTTCTGTCAGTCAGTCTGCACCTGGACAAGCATTTCAAATCTCTGGACAGACGCTAAGGAGCAGCTGACCCACAGGCTGACCTGTGACAAGGCAGGGACAGACAAATCACATTTTGTACTCCGGGTGTCAATGCTCTGGGAAAAAGCAAGAGGCTCACATACATGCCCTGAGCTCCCCAAACCCCCTACCACACCTCAGAGTTCACGTCCCAGCTTTCACCCTGCAGCCAGGGTGGCTCCTTGCAGAGGCTCCTTCCACTCCCAGCTCCCCCCTCCCCATCCTCTCCCATTCGCCTCCTGGACGGCCCCACAGAGCTGGGATCTAATGGCCCCTATTCACTGCATAGGAGGGTTGGAAGCCCAGCAGAAGCACCGTGGTGGATGGAGAGTGGACAGAAGCTCAGCTGTTGCTCTGGGTCCCCAGCTTCCCTAGGAATCCAACAAGGCAGGTGCAACTGGCCCCTGTGCCAGCCCCGCCCCCACGTGAGGTTACCAGGGCAACCTGGCACAGCTGGGGGCTAGGTAGTGGAAATCTTGGAGAGACTTTAGCCGGGTTCCCCGACCTCATCAGTTCAGTTGTGCGGAGTTTGTGCCCCTTGTCCTCTCCTGGGGCCCGCCTTCCCTCCAGAAACTGGCTGCAAACCACGTGGCTGCACCCACACAGCTCTCCCCACTAACCTGACTGGGTGGTCATCTCCAGCCATGTGTCCCACCTTTCTGATGCTCACTGCAGAGCCTTGTCTGGGGCTTTAGGGGGCAAGCGAATCAGGCACCAGCAATCTTCTCTCCAAGGCAGGTAAGCTGAAGCAGATTGGGTGTGACTTTTCTCTAGTAAGGATCTCAGACTTGGAGCTGGGACTTGGGATTTTCTGTTGTTTTGAAGATTATTCTACCAGTGAAGCTGGTCAGCACAAACCAGTGAGATTTAAAATTTGGGATATGCAGGGATGACTGAAGGTATCAGGGTGCAAGGTGGGAGGGGTGAGTACTGGAAGATCTTGCAGGTTAGGCTGGCCCTCAGCATCAATTCTGTCATCTGCTGTTCATCCTGAGTTGTTCCCTCTGGACAGTGTCCACTTAACTGCAGAGAAACTCAGGGCTGCACTGGGAAAGGTGGCACCCGTGGAACAGCAGGTAAGACCTGGAACAGGAGAAGACACCATCTAGGTGAGTTATTTAGAAATGGCCTCTATAACTTGGGAGGATTGCTATCAAATTAAGAGACAGACTCGAGCACAGCTAGTGATTAAAATATTAGGCCTGGCAGTGGTGGCAGACACTTTAACCCCAGTACTTCGGGAGACAGAGGCAGGTGGATTTCTGAGTTCAAGCCCAGCCTGGTCTACAGAGTGTTCCAGGACAGCCAGGGCTATATAGAGAAACCGTGTGTGTGTGTGTGTGTGTGTGTGTGTGTGTGTGTGTGTTAGAAAATCCTTTTTATTGGACCAGAAAGGACAAGGGAAATCAGGAAGATTAATTCAGCTGCAATAATGGTTGCACAAATAAAGTGTTACATGGAGAACACATTATTTAAAGACCAATGGCAGAGCCACACTCCAAGCCGTTCTAATTTAACTTGGGTAGAATTCTTAAGATGAGTCCGTAGACAGATGGGAGACTATGATGGACCCAGGGAACCACCTCCTACCCAAGGAAACAAGAATGCTACCGGCTATCAATGCGGCGCACAGTATTTAAGTCTTTCCCTGATCACATTCTGGGAAATAGAAAAAAGATCAAACGTCTAAGTCATTCACATCTTTTATACTGTTTAATGAAGACTTGGTGATGCTTTGACTTACTCAGAATGGTAGGTAACATTAGGAGGGCACAGGGAAGTGGACACCAGCCAGGTGACCTTGAGGTAAGTTTTCTAAGATACTGAAAATAAGATATTATTCCAGAGAAACCTGGAGACTGGAGAAGCGGCATCCTTCTAAACCGGGTGGCTCAACTCCAAAATCTAAAATCCCTTCAGGAATGAACAATAGTGTATTCCAGTTTATTAAGTGGGTTTTAAAATCACATTATTCCAACTTCAGTTGGTGGTATAAGTGGATATAATTTTCTCCTCATACCTTCTATTGCTGGGATAAAACACCATGACCAAAAGTAACTTGGGGGAGGAAAGAGTTTATTTCAGCTTACAGTTCCAAATCACAGTCTGTCACAGCAGGAAGTCAGGGCAGAAACCCCAAGGAACTGAAGCAGAAGCCATGAAGGAGTGCTGCTTACTAGCTTGCTCAGTCTACTTTCCTATAGCACCCAGGACCACCATCCCAGGGGTGGCACCACCCAACATGGTCTGGGCCCTTCCACATCAATCACTAATCAAGATGCCCTACAGAGCTGGACAGTGATGGTGCACGCCTTTAATCCCAGCACTCAGGAGACAGAGGCAGGTGGACCTCTGAGTTCGAGGCCAGCCTGGCCTATAGAGAAAGTTCCAGGACAGCCAGAGATGCACAGAGAAACCTTGTCTCGAAAAACCTAAATGTGCCCTATAGGCCTGTCCACAGCCCAGGTTTACAGAGGCATTTTCCAAGAATGCCTTCTTAACCCACTGGAAGAGGTTGTGGCACAAGTGCCTCGTTTTAAGTATGGCCCAAGGGGACAAAACAGGAGCTGGTCAAGGTAGATGTAAATAACACATCCTAAAAACCTAATGCTGCTTTAAGAGGGCCTGCTGAGCCAAAGAAGAAATAAGTGCCTCAGTCACTGAAGGGAATAGGAAATAGCTTGTGGGCAGGAAGGATGGCAGGAATATACATATTTCTGAAAAGTAGTTTAGAAAATACTAAAAACCATTTCTACTTGATGGTTCGAGTCAGAGTCTCACATAGCTCAGGCTGACCTCAAATTCACCGTAGCTTGTCCTGAGTGTTGGGATTACAGATACGCAATGCCTGGGCTCCTATCTGACTAACCTGAATAAATTACAGTGAGACAAAGGAACACACACCCAGGGACAAAGAATAATCACTGTCCACAATGTGACTGGATGATCTGCAGAGCTGTGCTGCCTGGCAGTCTGTTTTAACTCTAGCCTAACACACTCCAAATACTGTCACCAAGTCCTCAAGCCAACCAGGAAGGAGGCTGGGCCTTCGGCTCAGAGCCATAGAGAGAAAAGGTGTTATGTAGCAGGCCTGGTATCCAAGCATGAAGAGAAATGTGAAATACAGCTTGCTCAAAGTCAAGGCACTGTTAACCAGGCCCTGTTCAAGCAGACGGATGTATAGCCTAGAGTGTTAACTCATTCTAAAGGCGGCTGGCTTTCTGCCTTCCATCTTCTCTTCTCAGCCAGAGACAAGCAATGCAGCGAGTATGGATGGAGTGCTGCCACCATCTCTGTACTGAGCCACACCAGCCTGGCTTTCCCACGCACATGTGCACATGACCGCAGTACAGCGGAGGTAGGGGAGATGAGGTAATAAGAGCAAACTTAGGCTCTCATCAGTCCAAGAGGCCTTCCAGACTGTCCATGGTGAAGCTAGAAAGCAAGGGGAAGCTGGGCAGAGGTGGAGCCTCAGCCCACTCCTGAGGCTGGTTTGTCCACTGGCGTGGCCACTCTGGGACAGTCCCAGGTTCCAAAGACTCTGTGTTTCCCACAAAGAAGAGGCCCACATGTCCCCAAACAACCGAAACCACCCATTTATTTGACTGAGAACATTTAAGAAGGACAACAAAATTAAACAATCTTTAATAAAATTCCTATAGAAAACTGCAGTCACAGGGCTAGTACTCAGTTGTCTTTCCCATGCCACTGAGGACTGAGGGCTCCCAGTTTTCTTTGGAGAAGCAGTAGTTCCGCTGGATCTTGACAGTGCTTGGAAAGAGCATCCATTTACCGACCAGCCAGTAGTTCCTATTGCACATGTCAGCATCACTCTTCAGCTAGCACCCTAACTATATGGTACCTCAACAAATAAATTAAAGATTTCCACGTGACATGAATCCATTTCAATCTGAACTAATATCATTGAAAAAAAATCACATTATTATACATTTTAATAAATACAGTAAGAACAGCTGGCATATTATTAAAATACTGAAATTTAGGTTTGGAGTTTATTCCATAAATAGATTCCTTTTCATCTGCTCACTTCCTTGGATACATCTGCTCACGTATTGTGTTCTATGAAGTGAACTCTCAGAGCTGCACAGACAAACTGCATTCATATGTGCCTCAGTACAGAAGCAGCTGGAAGAACTGGATCCGCAGTTAACTGAAGAGTAACTTAGGAAAAAGCTCTGCTTTTGTAAAACTTTAAACACAGGATGAGGAACACCAAAGAAACATCTTTTTATATAGAACTCCCACTAGAAATTTTATAAATATATATGCAGCATATATATATATTATATTTGCCCCACCAATAGATTCTCAGCAAGTCTGACTGAAATGATGCTATCATGATAGATAAATATTAACAAAATTAGTGAGTTTTCACAAGTTTAAAATATTTCCTTTGAAAAATAATAAGTTCAACATAATCAATGTAAATTGTAGCTTACACAATTTAAAAAGGGAAGGGAGATGATACCTTTCTTTGAAGGCTCGTTTGGACAATCAGAAGAGCTCCCAGCCCCCAAATGTGATAACTTGTTGGCTGAGTGGCAGCACTTGGTCACAATACTGAAAAGAAGTATTTACACCTCTCTGGTAAAGTACCAAATACTGAAGTAGAAGAGGAGGAGGAGGAGGAGGAGGAGGAGGAGGAGGAGAAAGAGGAGGAAGAGGAGGAGATCCCAAACAGTCCCTAGTAGCATTCCTCGACGTGCAAGGTCAGCAGGAAAGGGTCCTCCATGCTGTTGGGAATATTCATGATGAGTCCTGGAAGCATTTCAGAAACAGAGGGTGACCATCAGGGTGGTTCAGATTCGGCTCTGTGGGACGCCTCGTTCTTGATTTCACTCTGAGCTTCAGGATTTCATTCCCTTTGCATTTCTGACAGGGTCATGTTCAATTTAGTGCAAGTGCAAAATGGAAAGGAACAAACGGACAAGTCCGTCGGGAGACGGCGGAGGCTGGTGCTAAGACCTGTAGTCTTTCCGGACTGTGTGAGCCATCCAGTTCACCTTAGTAGTCCAGCTTTCCCTGAGTGCCTCATCAAACTTCTGTTTAAACTGCTTGAGTGCTTCTTCTTCACTCTTCCCTAAGGCAAGAGAGTCCTGAAAATGAAAGAGAAGCGTTTGTCTTCACACATCCTTCACAGAGACATGCAACTGTCAGTCTACAGGAGGCTGGCTGCTGTGGCCGGCCTCCCCATCTGTCAGACAGAGTTTCCAGTTCTGTGTAAGTGTCATCTGCAGAGCAGGATGAACAAAAAGGAAGGATGACAATATGGCCTTAGCAAGGGCTTTTTGAGGATGAAATTAATTTGTAATTGCTGCAAGACCCAGTCCATTTCTGAGTAATTTTCTCAGTAATTTGCTTTTCTGGTCTGATGACTAAAGGTCCATTAACCCAAGTCAAAGGCAAATTGGTGGACACCAAAGTGGCATGTCTGCATGCCCTTCTACTGTGGAGACATCTAGGTTACAAACTCCTTATGAAACTGCTCCTTCATGTCAATGTCACAGATCTCTTCCCCTTCCTTTGCCTAAACACCAGAGGAAATGACTTTGTTCTGCTTCCTCTGGATGTTTTATTAAAAATAAAAAATAAAAAAAAGACTAAAGGTCGGCATCTCTGAAGTCTTCTTTATAGATTTTTATTACACTTATTTTGTATGCATGGGCATGCCCATGTGTGCTGGGCCCATGCCCATGCAAGTGTGTGTGTGTGTGTTTGTGTGTGTGTGTGTGTGTGTGTTTGAGCGCAAACGCCTGCAGGTTAGAGGAGATCTTAGGGAGTCAGTTCTCTTTCTAGGGACTGAACTGGGATCTTCAGACTTGGCAGCAGGCATTTCTCGCCAGCTCCCTTCAGACATTCTGAGTAGACTTCTAACTGAGCTGTGCCCACAAAGTCCAGGAGGCACACAGAGAAGGGGCTTTTTACCTTAAGATACTGTATGTCTTTGACTGATGTGAGCTCAGGAAGCCCCGCAGTCAACATCAGTGCAAAGAGAGTGATGAAGAGATTCCCATGCCGCCGTAAAATCAGATAAGCGTCTTCACAGCACTGGCGAAACCTTGAGTTGAAGGAGCATCCCAGGAGCATGGTGTTGGAGGGAGACGGGGCATTGTAAAGGAAAACAAGAAGACATCTTTAGGGCTGGGGCATCGCCAAGAGCTTAAGCTTCAACTCATTTGTGCTCCTCTGAGAACAGTC
The DNA here is from genome assembly GCF_907164565.1 of Psammomys obesus. Taxonomy (NCBI): domain Eukaryota; kingdom Metazoa; phylum Chordata; class Mammalia; order Rodentia; family Muridae; genus Psammomys; species Psammomys obesus. The sequence goes on from NW_026596120.1 coordinate 8,908,997, forward strand.
CCAAGAAGACTACAATTTACTTAAAGAAATCATGCTACCGAAAACCATAGGTCTCTCTCTTCAAGTAAAAAATAATTTAAATTCGATGGTAATAGGCAAAGAAACAATCTGGGCTTTTTACTTACCACAAAACATGAAAACATTAAACAAGTGGCAGCTATAATTCCTGAGCATTCGAAACACTCTCTGGGCTCTAGCTTAAATCTTTTCAGTCCCTAAGGCACAGCTGATGATGTGCACCCCTGTCTGTTTGGCTCTTTCTCTCCTTTAAGACCCTAGTGGTCAAGAGCTATCTAACCTGATTCCTACTAAACTAGAAGTGTTACTCTCAGTCTTTACTGAGCATGGAGTCTAGTGTCCACATACATAACCCCTAATCACCAGTTAATTACTTTTGCCCACATTAAAACTTTTGTTTACATTTATTTATTTACTGCATGTGTGTGGATGGAGAATTGGTTCTCTTTGCACCGTGGGATTCTGAGGATCAAACTCAGAAGCCCAAGCTTGGTGGCAAGCAGCATTATCTGCAGAGCCATCTCTTCAACCCCTTTTGTCCACGTTTTAAGATAAAGAAACAGAGGCAAGTGCTAGGGAACATACAAGCAATAATGTCTACTTCAAACCCGGGCTCCTTTACTGTTCCCATACAGAATGACAGTAAAATGCCTGTTTTCCTAGCATCTTACTGTCAAATATCTTAGTAGTTTGGAGATAAAAATTTCTGAAACAGAAAGACAGTAAAAGAAAACACAATGACTTATCAGGTTTCTAGCATTGATTCTCTGGACCTCCCTCCTGGTCACTTCTGAACTGGTGAAGGACGGGGCAGGCGACTCCTCCCTGTCCAGGTCTTCTATTGTCAAACAAAGAATCTCCCAGATCAAAACAGTCCTCAGCGTCAGCTGTCTGCTTACAGAATGCAGAGGCAGCAGGGAGGCTCGCCTCTGGGCTGCCTGTGGGGATTACTCTGAGTGTGTTTAGTCCGAGGGGGCAGGAGCTGTCAGTCCCTGGTGGGACTTGGGAGGACGGGAACTAGGCAGCAACACCCATTGTTCTCTGCTCCTTGGCTGTGGACACAAGGTGACCCACTCCCTCCTCGAGCTCCTGCTACTCTGACTTCCCCACAACTAAACTGTGAACTAAAATAAGCCCTTTCTCCTTTAAGCTGCTCTTGTTGGGGTATTTTATCACAGCAACAGGAAAGTAACTGAACAGTTGGGGAATGTGAGCTCGCTGGTCAGAGAACTGGTAGATACTTCTTGACACAGGGGTGGTACTCACCTGCCAAATTTTTCTGTGTTTCCAGTTTTTCCTTGTTGAATAACGTGAATGAAGTCATATGTAAGAATAAAGGGTACTCGTTCCCTTTTAATGCCAAATTTAGATTTGAAATTTCCAAGAATATGTCCAAAATCTATGTGGAAGAGCTGTAAAACAAATGAGATTTTATTTTTTGTGAGTTTCAAATATTTCAATTTGGTATGACTTCTGTAGTGTTAAGGCCCAATTTAACAATCCTCCCGCTTGAGTCATTAACCTGATCACAGCCTACACAGGATCGCAACCTGAGGTACTGTGGGTGCTTAGCGGCTCTGGTCTCTACCCTAGGTGCTGTAGCACCACGCCTCACCCCTCCTTACAACAGCTGCAACTGTATCTCTGCAAATGGCAAACATTTCAGGGGAGTATCAACTCAATTGAAAATTTCTGGTTTAGACTGGTTTTGGTGGATATCCCTGGCAGCCTCCCGAGAAAAGATGCAAAGAAAGGAAAACATGGCGGCATGGGTCTGTAATGTCACTTCTCAGAAGGCCATAGTGGGAGGATGAGAGGTTGGGGCCAGTGAAAACCTGTTTAAAAAAGGCACAACAGAAACAGTACAGATGAGGTCCAGCTCTTGAGACCTTGAATGTTTGAAAGTGTCTATTCCTGGGCCAGATGTGATAGCATACACTTTAACCCCAGCACTTGGGAGACAAAAGTAGGTGATTTCTGTGAGTCTGAGGTCAGCCTCGTCTATACATAGTGAGTTACAAAACAGCCAGGGCTACACAGTTAAGATCCTGCATTTAAAAAAAAAAAAACAACTATTCCAGGGCTGGTGAGATGGCTCAGTGGGTCCAGGAGCTTGCTACTAAGCCTGATGACCTTAGTTTGATTCCCCACAAACATATGCACAAAATAGATGTAATTTGAAAAGAACATCTTATACTTGCTTGCTTACTGAAGAAGATTAGAACCACCTATCTTCTAAGTTTAAAAAAAAAGCATTGTGGGCTGGGCGTGGTGGTGTGGAGTAGAGGCACGTGGATCTCTGAGAATTCCAGGCTAACTTGGTCTACAAAGCAAGTCCAGAAGACTAACTTTTACTGTTTTAAAGAAATTTCCAACACAGCTGTTGAAAAACTCTGAACTGACGCCCACTTCCACAGATGTGCAGCGGCACAAACACACCACGCAAAATAAATACAATTCAAAAACGTAAGGAAGAATAACTCAGTCATTCTGATTCCGAACTCTGGCACGCAGGCGGCTATGTTCGTGAGAAGTCCCTTCATTAGATCCAATCGAATTCTTTCAAGCATCTCTGTAACTCCAGTCTCAGGGGAGCTGCCACACTCTTCCCCCTTCCATAGGCACCGGACATGCACATGTACACAAACATACATACAGGCAAAATATCCACAGACAGAATAAATTGAAAAAAGACAAGAAATGATTCAAGGTACTCCATCTTGATTGTTTTCTTTTCTTCAGCACTGGTTACTTCCTTTTAAAGGTTTTATTTATTTTGTTTCATTGGTATAGAGTGTTTTGCCTATATGTTGTATGTGCAGCGCATGCATGCCTGGTGTCCACACTACCCGAAGATGTCAAATCTGGAACTGGAGTTCCTGACAGCTGTGAGCCACCGGTTGGGTGCTGGGAAAGGAACCTGGGTCCTCTGGTAGAACAGCACTCTTAACTGCTGAGCCATCTCTCAAGCCCCCAAACTGGTTATTTTCTGAACTTTTCACTTACTGAGCTTGAGACAGGGTCTCAAACAAGCAATTCTCTTGCCTCAGTCTTCTGAGTGCTGTGATTACAGGTACAAACCATTACACCAGGCCCAAGCAGAAACTCTCACAATGAAAGGACAAGCCACTTTTAAATAACAGCAACGGTTAGACATTTAACTAAATGCTTACCACCAAATTCCAGACAAATAACAGGAAAAGCAAGTAGTTTCTGAAGGGAGGTTGGTAGGAAGGTGAAAGAAAAGACAAAGCACAAGTTGCCATCACTGCAGCCCACAGCCTCTGTGGCAGCTTACCTGGCCAGTTTTTTTCACCATGATGTTGTCACTGTGCCTGTCACCGATACCAAGGACATAAGAAGCTACACAGTAGCCAGCACAGGACAGGGTAAACTCCTCAATCGCTCGGTCCAGGTCATCCCTGGAGACAGACAACAGGAGCAAAAGGAGTTAGGCCTCTAGTGTGGGGGATGCATCCTAAGCCACAGGGCTACTCGGGGAAGGCAGAGCACCAAGCTGCCACCGCCAAGTGAGCACTCGGTGCTGGGAGGGCAGATGAGTCAGGCTGGCTTCTGATGCTGCCCAGCTGAGCCTTGGCCATTTGAATCCCTGTGACCTTGCAGTCCTGTTTCAGAAGGGCTTAACCTTACATGAATGGTACTGTGAGATGCCTCGGGTTTTGTGGATCATCCTGGGGCCTGGGAACATTTTTGTCAGCTTTTGTTTTGGTTTTTAGCTTTTAAAGGCAAGGTCTTACTCTACAGCCAGGCTAGCACAAAAATCACCAAAGAGTTCGACTGACCTTGCACCCATGGCAATTGTCTTCTCTCTCAGACTTTTAAATGCTGAGATTACAGGAGAAAGCCATTCCAGTCAGGGTGACCTCAGATTAGAATCCTGGCTTCAGAGCCTCAATCAGAAATGAGGATACAGACCCTTCACAGAAAGCTGTAAGTTTGAAATCGATCTGATTCTCACATGAAAGTCCCTGAACAATGTGAATGATGGAATTTAAATATAATTTTAACTTAGTATTTGACCAAAAATACTAAGAAAGCACTTCCCTTCATAGTGAAATCTTTATTTCCTAGAATAGTGATGTCCATCACTCTAACCATAAATAACACTATTATTCTTACAGCATTACTGAAGCAGGGTCTTATTGCTATCTAGCTCAGGATGCCTCTGGACTTTTGATTTTTCTGCCTCTACCACCGGAATCCTGAGGTACGGGCATGTGCCATTTAGGTGTCTGTGATCCTAGGGATCAAACCCAGGTATTTGCAAATACTAGGAAAGCATTCTACCAACTGTAACAGCCCAGGAACAAGATTATAAATATTTTTCTTTTAGTTTGGAGGGATCATAGGCTATGCTCATAAAAGTAACCTATTAGGGCTGGAAGATGGCCTCGCAGAGAAGAGCATTTGCTGCTCTCCTCGAGGGTCTGAGTTTGGTTCCTAGCACCCACAGAGGGTGGTTCACAGCGGCCTGTAACTCCAGCTCCAGGACATCTGAAACCCTCTTCTGGACTCCAGGGGTACCTGTACTCCTGTGCGCATGTGTACACACAGGCACATGTGTACACTTAATTAAAAATAACCGTAAGGGCAGCACATGCCTTTGAGCCCAGCACTTAAGAGGCAGAGGCAGGAAGATCTCTGTGGTCTATGGAGTGAGATCAAGGACAGCCAGGACTCCAGGGATACCCAACCTTCAAAACCAAACAAACATATCTTTTAAAGGATTAACCTATTAGAAGGCTAAGTTCATAAAGTAACATAATTTGATGCATGTGAACAACAATGTCAATCCACTGTCTTAAAAACACACTCGGACACACTGAAGAGCTTCTAGCCTTTAAGATAAAAGGTTGCTAGGAACTGACCTCAGGACCCCTGGGTAAGCAGCCATCTCTCCAGGCACCAAGTTTTAATTATTATTATTATTATTATTATTTTGAGATAGGGTTTCTCTCTCTGTATCCTGGGCCAGGCTGGCCTCTAACTCACAATGATCCGCTTCCGCCTGCCTCTGCCTCCCTGAGTTCTGGGATTAAGGGCATGCACCACCATGTCTGGCTAAGTTTTGATATTTTAGTAAGGCCCATGAGGCATTCTGTGCTGAGTGAGGTGAAAATACAGTACAAACATTCCCTGTGAGCAGTCAGGCTTCTGTCGGGTCACGATGATCTCTGTGAGTGCTCACACAGGGAAATGATGGCGCACACTCACCCAGAATTGTACTCCTTGAGCCAGTTCAGGAGCGCGTCTTTGTTGAAGGCTGCTGTGGCAGCCACGTTGCTACTGTTCAGCTGAATGTCAGCGATTGTCTCAGAGGTGCTCACAACCTCAATGAGGCCAGAGCGATCTCCTGTTGCTAAACAGCCATAGGGGAGCATCCTGAAAGGGAAAAGTAGACACAAGGGGCCATGTTTTCCATGAGAGAAAACACTCGTTTTTTTAAGTTTTTCCTTTGATTTGGAAGAAGAGTTTTATTGTTGGCAGACTTGTCATTACTTAGTAACTCCATATGGAAAATAGAAGTTCTCTCTATCTTTTGCTAGAGCATAAAGCCTGGGCCAACAGATGGAACGGTTTACCAGAATGCTAATGCTGCAAAACTAAATGCATCATTTGCTATATAATTACGCTTGTGAAATATTCGGTCTGCACTGACAGACAGAAGCACATCAGATAAACAAGAAGTCACTCCTTTTTACTCTAAGTCTTCAGAACCAAAATATTTTTTTTCCCCCATGAGACAGAGTTTCTCTGTGTTGTCATGGCTGTCCTGGCACTCACTCTGTAAAGCAGACTGGCCTCAAACTCAACAGATCCTCCTGAGTGCTGGGATTAAAGGCATGCCACCAACACCCAGCTTTCTCCAATTTTCTGAAAACTATAACAAGGGTAACTTTTAGAGAGGCAAGGCGGCTCAGTGGGTAAAGGTACTTGATGCCAAGCCTAACGACTGAATTCAGCGCCTGGGACCAACACGATGGAAGGTGAGAACAGAACCTGCAAGTTGACCTCTGATCTCCAGGCACATGCCTCACTCGGGTCATGCACATTACACAATTTTTTAAAGAGTTACTGGTGCTGGGCATGGTGGCACATGCCAGAAGTGGCAGTGTTTGGGGGTGGAAATTTGAAGTTCAAGGTTAGCCTTGACTACATAGCAAGTTCAAGGGCAGCGTCAGAGAAAGAAGAGGAAGTTGGTAATGGAGTGTTGCATCTTGGGAGGTTCAAGTAAACGTTAAATTACCTACAGAAAATAGAAACAAAGCAGGGCATGGTGGCACCTGGCTATAAGAGTCACCCCTGGTTACACAGCAAGTTCAAGGCCAGCCTGGGCTATATGAGATGCCAGCCCAAACAACCAACCAAAGGACAGAATGTAGGGTTCAGCAAATGCTGGGTGCAGCTACGAGGCACATGTTCTATAAATGCCAGATATGATTCAGTCATGAGCAGTCCCTACTCTCACTGAACTTATGAAGCACAAGGAACGATGTGAATGTGGTCTTGATGGGGAGATGCCCCGGCAGGAGCCCCAAATCACCTCTGTGGGAGGGGGGAGAGATGGCTCAGCTGTTAAAAGAACCTGCTGCTCTAACAGAGGACAGAAGCTTGGTTCCCAGTTCCCAACAACCTATAACTCCAGCTCCAGAGGGTCTGATGCCCTATTCTGGCCTCGGAGGGCACCTGTATTCACATGCAGACATATACAAATACACATAATTTAAAATCTAAAAGTCTTTTAAAAATGTAAGATCAAGAGGTGGCTCAGCGGGTAAAAATGCTTGCTATGCAAGTGTGAGGAGCTCAGTTCAGATCTCACAAAATCTACATAAAAAGCTGAGTGTGATGGGGAGACATGGATGGGGGGATTAATGGGGCTTGATGGCCAGCAACCTAACTCCAGGTCCAGCAAGAGATCCTCTTTCAAAGTAATAACGTAGAGCCTGGTAGGTGGATAGCTGGCTTTCTCCTCTGGCCTCTCTGTGAGTGTCGTTAAGTCCTTGTCCAGAGAACTAAAGGATTGTCTGATCTACACAATAAGATTAAGGCCAACCTGGGCAACTTAGAAAAGGCTTCTGTTTTACTAAAGACTTTTTGAGGAGAAGCTAGGACAGGACTAGGCAGGACATCTGAGCAAAGTGAGAAAAAGATGAGCCATGTTGAAAAGTCAGCATGAGGTCCTGCATGCAGCTCATGTCAGGATTAGAGACAAGAAAAAAAAAAAAAAAAAAAAACAAGTGTGGGGGAGAATGAGTTCATTAGTGTGTATAGCAGTTAGATAAAAGGAGAGCATTAAGTATTAGCTTCTAAAATTACTTCCAAAAAAGAATTATTGCATATTCCTTTAAATGAGAGCAATACTGCCAAATTACATTCTGGCAGAATGAAATACTGATGAACTAATTTAGACCTACATTATTAACTTACTTCTCTTTTTTTAACAAAAAACAAGGAGCACTGTATTTTTACTAGTGCCTGCCAGCCCATTGTGACACAACCCATGCAAAGCAAACACTGTTGGGTTAAAGTGCACTTTCTTGCTTTCCTGCGCCCTGTCATCCCACTTACAGCCCAAACTGGGCACAAGTCCAACAACTTCCTCTTCAAAAGCAAGCAATGATGAAAGCAATCAGTGACTTAAGGATGGGACATTCACAATGGGAAGGAAAAAACATCCTCATCTGAAAGACAGTTTGACAGAAGTCATGCTGGGGACAAACTTAGCCGCCCTCCCTAATCATTGCATCAGGGCCTCCTTTGCCATGAGCACCTAGTCTTTATAAAGGACATGACAACACTTTTAACATTTACCTTCCTTTCTCACACTCTCTGACCTAAGGACAATGCTACCTTCCTGGGAAAGCAAGGACTCTGGCCTGAGACACACTGAATTAGAAAGAGGACAGTGGTAGCCCTTTCTCTCCCCTTTATCACACCAATGCAAGCCTGGGTAGCACCTCTACCTACTGCCAAAGGTCAGGGTGCAGACTCCCCCTTTACCTAGTGTCTGCATTATTCTCACATGCTTCTTGCACCCTAACCCTCTCTTAGAAGTGAATAAATTCCACCAGTAGAGCTAGCCACAGTGGCACACACCTTTAATGACAGCACTTGGGAGGCAGAGGCAGGTGGATCTCTGTGAGCCTGAGACCAGCCTGTCTACAGAGTGAGTTCCAGGACAGCCAGAGCTACAGAACAGAGTCCCTGTTCCCCTCGACTGCCCCCCAAAGTTCCATCACTAAAAATTCAGATGTACAACTACCCATTTTTTAATTTTTTTATTTATATGGGACAAGGTACACAGAGGACTGTCAAGTCTACCAAATGTCATATAGATTTAAGGTTGACAACTTTTCAGTTGACAGGAGAAGCTAACTGACTGTTAAGCAAAAAAACAAGGTATCTCAACATATATATGCCTTATAAATGTTCTACTTTTGACATAAAAGACAGAGTATCATGAGAAAACAAGAGAAAATTTAAGTGCACATAAGTATTTTTGTTACAGTTCTAAAATAGTAACATATAGGAGGTACCAAATATTTGACATTAACTGAAAAGTGTGTGCTGCCCCAAAGAAAAACAAACACAACAGGCACGCTGGAGCACAGCTATTTATAGAAACAGTAGAGAAGGTTTTGTGAGAAAGAGATAGGAGTTTGAAAGAACTCAAAGCCCTTCACTTAAAGGAGGTGGGGGTCAGAGGACAAAATGCCAGCAATATCCCACTGGACACTCACTGCTTCCTACTGCACAGGAACTAAGTGCGCCTCCAGCCATCCCCACGGCCTCTTTATCTGAGGTTACAGTCAAGTTCATGAAGCTAAATGCATGACAACTCTAGGTGGAATAAACAAGATCAAAATGTAGAGAAAATAACTGGATTGGAATTTTCTTTCTTTCTCTCTCTTTCTTTACATTTTTAATTTTTTCAAGGTAGGGTTTCTCCTGTAGCCGTGAACTCACAGAGATTTGCCTGTCTCTGGAGTTTTCAATTAGGCTGATGGGACGAAGAAATCAGTTTTCAGCTCAGGCTTTGTAACTCAGAAAGGCCCATCCTCTGGCCAAACCTGCCATTAGTAATGGATCACCCAGTAGTCTCTGATAAGGAGGAAAACACAAAGGAGTCACCCAACCAGAGTTGGAAATTTCTTTTGTGATGGGATCTGTCGGTTTGAATGTGAATGGCTCCCATAGGCTCACGTTCTAGTGATTGGACTCCAGTTGGTGGAATTGTAAGGGAAGGATTAGGAGGTGTGGCCCTAAAGGAGGTGTGTCACTGGGGTGGGGGTGGGGGTGGGCTTTGAGGTTTCCAAAGACTCTGGCTATTCCCAGTTAGTGCTCTCTCGGCTTCCTGTTTGCTGTTCCAAGTGTAAGCTTTTAACTCTTCCTGTGACCATGCCTTAACTCCATAACCATGGACTCTAACCCTCGGAAACTGCATGCCCAGTTAAAGGCTTTCTTTTATAAAATGCCTTGGCCACACTGTTTTTATCACACCAGTAAGTAACTAGTATAGGATCCAATCAGTAAGATCACTTTCTGTGGTTTCTTCTAAATAGGAGAATCGATGAACTTTTAGGATGGGCCGGAGAGTGTTTTTAAGCACTGCTGGTAACTGTGCTGTGGGAGTACACCAATAGCTACTGACAGTTCTGTAAAGACAAGGCTGTGCACCAGTAAAAGGTTATTTACCAGATTAGGTAGCCCATGTCCTACAGCGTGCATGGTTCTTAAGCAGAGGTTCATTTACTGAATGGTAAATACTGACCATCAACTGGTTTGAAGGAAGAAAACATCTACAGCATTGGTGAGGCACACCTTGGGTTGTGCCTGGGAGGGTGTTGCCAGTGAGGATTAACTGACAGGAAGGAGGTGCCTGCATGTGGGCGGCATTATCCCATATGCTGTGCTCTGGGACAGATCAAGAAAAGGAAAGGAAGAAAGCCAACGGAATGCTGCCACTCCCTTGGGCTCTGCTTCCTGATCTGCAGGAGTGAGGAGGGGACCTGTGCCTTCCAAGGCCAGGAGCTGGTCTTGCCCCTGTGAGTCCCCAGAATCAGTGAACCCAATAAGCCTTTCTTCCCTAACTCTGCCTCATGCTAAGGTATTGTGTCTGAGCATTTCAGTGTCTCCCCTCCGTCATGCACTTGGGGACTGAGTTCGGGCACTGGGTTTGTACTGCACTTTTACCCACTGAGATACCTCACGGCTCCTAAGTTGCTTCTTGGTAGGAATCTGGTCACAACAACAACAAACCAAGATGCTCAACCCTCTGCCTGGGATGTCTTCCTAATGAGTGGTTAAGCCAAAAAGAAAAAAGAAAAGCTGCCATTCACACATAGCAGTTAATCACACATCCCTAAGTTAAAGGAAAATACATTATATATGGTGACTGCTGGGTCCTTTTTAAAAGGTTTGAGACGGGGTCACAGAGCTAAAAGAGGTGGGCACATGTCCCCACCCCTAATCCAGAAGCAATCTCCAACTGATAACCACTTGCAAATGGACATTTAGTTTCCCCCAAGGGAGTCTCACTGGGGAAATAAACTACTCTTAGGGGTAGGCTGCATCGCCATCTGGCAGCATATGTATAATAGAAAGCCAACTCAATAGTATATTTATCTCATAATGTCATGTCAGGGCTTTTCCTTTTTATAATTTTTAAACTTCATCTTATTGCTTTTTACTTTTATGTTTTCTTTTCCTCCTTCTTTTACCCCACATGTCCTTGGTGTATATATTATGGCTTCCAGTCTCCTGTTTTTATGGGATTCCTGAGTATGAGAATAAGTGGGTCTCTACTTCTTGTGCCTTCTCTTGGGCTCATTTTCTTCTGTTCGTCTACTTTGCCCAATGCTGATGCGTTAGTTTTTGGTTTACCTTATATTTTATTTTACTGTTATCCCTTAGAAGCCTGTTTGTTTTCTAATGATAGATGGAAAGAAATGGGGTAGGTCTGGAAAGGAGGAGAGGTGGGAAGGAACTGGGAGAAACAGAGGAAGGAAAAACTGTAATCAGGATCTATTATATGAAAAAAAAATCTATTTTGAATAAAAGAAAAAAATGCATCTCTCTCTTATTGCAATCACATCTACAGTCCCAGGAAAGAAAAAAAAATAGATTATTCTAATGTAATAGAAGTGGAAAAGCATATCCTAGAAGGATCTGGAAGCAAAGACTCCTGTAAAACACAAACAAGGCGTGATAACTCGGTGGGTACAACGCTGCCGTCAAGACTGACAGCCTAAGACTCGATTCCCAGGACCCATAGAAGGAAAGCCAACTCTCAGAAGCTGCCTTCTGACCTCTGCAAGTGTCCTCGTGGTGCACACACGGGCACATGTGCACACACACAAACGTTTAAAAGAAGAAAGCACGGGGTAGGCGATGAGGCGTTGTGAGTATTGTCATATTTTGGCAAACGAAGGATTACTAGACAAGTCTTTCCACACCGCCTTCTCACTTTGATGGGCCAGTGAAACAGAAGAAAGACATCAACTTTAGAATCTTGAAAATCCTGGAGTTGAGTCAGGCACCATTTAATATTTTTGTAACCTGTGCTTAAAAATCACTACCGTCCTGATTTTTTTCACTTGCTAAAAAAGAGTAACACGACCTCATAGAGATACGAGGTTCCCAAGAGATGATCTATGTGAAACTAACCAAGTGCCTTTGTTAGTCAACGCACAGCAATGATTTCAAATCTTTGTACAAAAGAGTTCAACAGGGTGTGAAGACACATGACTGGAATCCCAGCACTTGAGACACTGAGGCAGGAGGATGATGAATTTACGGCCATCTTTGCCTGTAGAGTAAGTTCAATACCAGCCTGAGCTACCAAAGGTCCTGTCAAACCAAAGCCACCAAACTATAACCTGGTATGTGGTTCTGGATGTCTGTCCAAGTCGCATTAAAGTCCAAACCTACTCTTTTTCTGGAACCTCAAGAAACATGTAGTTTTAAGTCTGACGACGTTCAAATAGAGCAATGACTAGAAAGCACATTGTAAAAGGCCGTATCAACTATCATTATGAATAATAATTAAAATAGCAGAAGGAAAGGACTCAATAGAAGAGAAACACCACAAAATAGGCAAAGGCACTGGGATGCTCACCGAAGGTCCAGGCCGGCCTCTTTCCAGAGCAGGTCCATCAGGCGCAGCATCTGCAGTGTCAGCATGTCCTGCCGCAAATCTAAGGGAACCGGCAGCCAAGTTACATGCGCTGGTCATCGCAGGGCCACTGCTTGCTAACTCCACCTCAGGCATTCAGTCAGACTCACCGAAACCATTACCAACACTGTACTTTCCCCAGTTTTAATCTCGCCATATTCACTGTATCGGGCAGGCTCAGTGATCAGCATGCCCCTCTATGGTTTCAGAAATTAAATTTTCAACTGTCTCCTATGTATGGACTACTGTACCAACCACAGGAGTACTATGAAAGTATACGTCCACTAAAAAGGACAAATTGTTAACTTTTCCTGTGTTCAATGCTCCACAGAATATTCTTGTAAGTCATACAAGGAGTCCAGAAAACAGTAATAGTTGATTTATTTATTATCCTGTCTATGAGAGCCTCCAGTCTCAGCACTCAGGAGTCGAAACATTAACACTGCAAATGGAAAGCCAGCCTTTACTACATAGTGAGCTCTCGGGCCAAAATAATAGCAGTTAATAAAAGTTTAAAAGTATTTTCAGCCTGACATGATGGCCACACCTATAATCCCTGCACCTGAGAGGTGGGAAAGATTGGGGCAGAGTTCAAGGCCAATCTGGGCTGCATAAAACTGTCTCCCCTCCCCCTATCTGAACGAATACTTTCAGATAAAATAATGTTAAAGTAATTTATTTTATACTATTTGTATGGTCTAGTGGATTAAAATATTTAGCAATACACCATGAGGGCGGATATGCTGGTACATTCACGTAATCCCAGCACTGAGGAGGCCGAGCCAGGACCACAGGTTTGAAGTCAGTCTGTGGTACAGAGTGAACTGTCTCAAACATGAGTCACTCTGAAGAAGTTCTATTAAGGCTCAGTAATATTAGTCCTGTATAAACAAGTTATTTATCATATATCCCTTTAAGGACTCTGGCACACAGATGCTATAACCCTTTAGGAGATGAAGAACCTATAGCTATGCAGTCGCAGGCCATATAGCTTACACGCTATGACTGCCTTTGGCTGGTGCAATGTTTCATAGGCATTTCCTTATGAAGTCTGGGTCATCAGCTCAATTAAAACATGAGGCTCTAGAGTGATATCAAAGTTGCTGTTCCTGGAACAGGATGCATGAATATATGCTGACATATACTTGCCTTTCACAACGTTTTCATCAAAAGATTTAATGTTTGTATTTTACAGTGCAAAATAGGAAAGCTTATTAGGTCACTAGATAAACTGTAGAAGTGATTTCTCAAGAAGAAATGAGAGGATCCCAGGGTGTGCTGATCTGATCTCATGAGCAATGACAGCAGTCACTGTCTGCTATCACACTGTCTCACACACACTTTTCCAGTATGCTGTGAAAACTCTAGGACTCACCATCGCCATTTTTAAAGATCACTCCAACAGAGTCCTCTGCAAACGCTCTGTTGCTGTAGACCAGCCATAATGGCTTCATCTTGGAGTCCATGTACTTGCACTTTTCAACACTGAAATCAGCAAGGAGAGGTCAGCCACGACAGCCTAACAATGTGCAAGAGTGCCCCCCACCTACTCCTTTCTGAGCGTGCATAAGTCACAGCCCAGAAAAACTTCCTCTGGGTAGAAAAAGACTCTGAGGACAGCCCTGGTTGGCATATACGGATGCTCAAGGGACAAAACTCCAACCTAGGATCTGACCACCTTTTATTGCCTCTGCTTGCAATTTTTCCTTGTTTTCTTTTTTTAAGATTTATTTATTTATTTATACATTATTCTGTCTGCATGTGTGAGTGCAGGCTGGAAGAGGATACAGATTCTCATTATAGATGGTTGTGAGGCACCATGTGGTTGCTGAGAATTGAACTCAGGACCTTTGGAAGAACAGCCAGTGCTCTTAACCTCTGAGCCATCTCTCCAGCCCTCTCCTTGTTTTCTTGTACTTCCTTAACATTGTATTTTGTGAGCTAAAGATTAGAAGATACTACTGTATTAAAATTAGGACAAAAAAGGACTCTTTTTAAAGACATTTCTTATTTATGTGTATATGTGTGTGTATATACGGGTACTACAGAGGCTGGAAGAGAACATCAGGTCTCCTGGAGCTGGAGTTACAACCTGACATGAGTGGTGAGAACCAAAGCCTAGTCCTCTGCAAGAGCAGCAAGAGCTCTTAAATGCTAAGCTACATCTCTAGCCCTGATTCTTGATTTCATAATGAAGGATCGATACTGAATATTTTTATTGACACAAATTATAATTTTCCATTTCTGTATGAAAATATGAGCAGGAGTTTGGAGATTCATTTAAATCTCATTACTCTTGGAGGGGACCCAAGTTCCAGTGCCCAGCACCCAAGTCAGGCAGCTTCCAACAGCCTGTAACTCAAGCTCCGGGGGATCTGATGCCTCTGGCTACTGGGAACACCTGCATTCATGTGTGCATGCCCGACCCCAATAATTAAAAATAAAAAAATCTTTAAAAAAAAAAAAAACAACTATGTGCTTGCATACAACAAAAATTAGATATAACTGAAAGAAATTAATTTGAACTATTACTACTCCCACAGAGAAATCTAGCCAATAGCTATAGAGCAAAATGAATATAAACAGCTTTGGCAGACTCCTAAGCTTTTCTGTCCTTAGTCCACCTGACCTCCTTGGGCAAACAGCCAGCTCCACCAGTTGCCAACACAGAGCCTCAGGAATCTTTTTGACATTGCTAGTCCCTGTGCAGAGCACGGTCACTTACGAGAGTTCTGAGAGGATGACACATGGGTTCAGAGGTGACTGCAGGTCGGAGAGGGCCTCCCGGTAAGCGTTCTGTTTCAAGCAAGTATGCATGGCCTCCTTCCCTTTAGCTCTGTTCAGCTTCATCGCATTTAATTTGATTAAGCTATTTAAAGTTTTCAACTTATTGAGTGCTTCAACCTGAAAAATAAGGTTCCCCGCCCCCAAAATTAAGTTATAGTTGAAAATATTACTATATCATATAGTCACATTAATCAGTAGCCCTAACCAAGCACACATACACAATCAGCTGAAGTGAAAAACCCTGTGTATAAGAAGAGTTTTACACACAGAAAGTTATCATTTCTCGTTAAGGTATCGCTTTTAAATCCTTCATTAGATGGCAGCTTACAAACTCAGGAAAATAAGCAGGCACAGAGTGTGGGTATGTTCAGACAGGTATGAACCTGCAGTCAACTCTACAGTTCACCAAGTGATGGAGTTTGAAACATCTCAATCCGAACCGCTCCTATGCCATGTGACAGGGAAATCTGTGCATTGGTAACTCGCTGTTCCTGGTACTGAAACCTCAGTGACTTCTTTCATGCCCTTTCCCGTGTGTTCTAGATGTAGCCTTTTAAGGAGCCCAGGCTGCTCAGCCTTGCTAGGGCTGGCATTATAGTTACGTGCTATTGTGCCTGTAAATACCTATCACCCGGTGCCTGGAATCTCAACCTGCTTTCTTTCCACTGCCAAGAAAAGAACAGATTATGATTCAAGGTGTTTATTGTCCAAGATGAAACTGCTTGCTTTTAAGCTGGGTACAGTTCCCCACCCCCAAAATTAATTTACGGTTAAAAATATGATGATATCATACAGTCACATTAACCACTAGCCCTAACCAACCACACATTAAGAGCCTTTAATCCCAGCACTTGGGTGTTGTTGCAGGGGCAGAGACAAGCACACCTCTGAGTTCAAGGCCAGCCTGGTCTACAAAGTGAGTTCCATGCTAGCCAAGGCTACAAAGAGAAACCCCATCTCAAAAAAAAAAAAGCAAGCTTGCTTTTAGTTTTAAGATTTGCCATATTTTTAAGTGTGTATATATGCCTATGCCTTAGTATATGGACGTGTACCGTGTGTATGGAGGCGGCCACCGAGGCCAGAAGAGGGTGCCAGATTCCCTACATTGGAATTGGAGGTGGTTGTGAGCCACCTGACAGGGGAACTGGAAACTGAACCTGAGTCTCCTCCAAGAGCAAGTTCTCTCGAGTCCTCTCTCCAGTCTTAGCATTGGGGGTAACTTTAGCTTTCAAAATCCAAAACAAACAAACAACCTTGTACTTGTAAGCCACTTTAGCCAAGCATGGTAGTACATGCCTTTTTACTGTATACATGGTGGGTATGGGGAAAGTGGAGGTTGTCAGAGGCAGAGGGACCTCTGTGAGTTCAAGGCTATTTCTCAGACATGATGAATTACATGCCTCATAAATACTATTCTAAAGAGTAAAACTTTTAAAACATAAATATCATATCAACTGAAAAGAGTAACTTAGGCTATGAAAAACCAGAGTCAAAAGATTGCCTCCCTCCATTATGAAATACATATAGACTATTAAATTTTAAGGCATACTATAAATATAGAAAATATGAGAAATCCTAGCTAATTGTGTTCAATTTGGTATTCATTTATGCTTTAATTCTAAGCTTGCTGAAACTTCCTATCTTGACAGATTTTCCTAAAGCTTCATGCTGAAGGCTAGGAAACAGCTCAGTGGCAGATGGCCTGCCTACCAAGCACACAGCCCCAGTCCAATCTCTGGATCCCTGCACTCAAAAGGCCATAGTCCTCCTCAACTAGTGAGTTCGAGACCAGCCTGGGCCTCATGAGACTCAGTCCTTTCCCACAAGTGTTGATCAGGTAAGTTACGGATAGGGCAATCAAACATGCAGTTGGAGAAATTCCATTTGTGAACTCGATTGGTCACTGTGCCTGTACCTGCTTGGAAAGTACTTTCATGTGGCCTACACTTCCGCGACAGTACGCTTCCAGGATGACACCAAACTGTATGGACACGGCTGGAATATGCACCTCTGACCTACAGAAAAGCAATACACAAATGGTTTGTAATCAAAATTTTAGACCATGGAAAAGAAACACTGACTTTTTCATTCTCCATTAAATGCTCTTCAGATGCCAACCAGCCAGGAGCTGGTCATCCTAAGCACTGACTAGTAAATGGCCCATCTCAACTGTCAGGTGTCAGGACTCGGAAGTTATGTGATCTTAATGGTTAGTTCTTTAGTTGAAGAAAACTGCCATTTCACATTCTACTTGACTTGCCTTTTGAAGGGGAAAAGAAATGTGACTTGGGAATTTTGAGAGAATTTAGGCAGAAACAAATCTATTTGGGGTCAGTCAACCAGCCTCTGTCTGGCTCCCTCCCCTGTTGCTGCCGAGTGACCTAGTGTGTGTGACCTGGGTGGGGCACAGACACAGGGTGCATGTGGAGGTCAGAGGACAGCTGTGGAGAACTGGTTCTTCTTCTACCTTTTTGTGGGTTCTAGGGGCTGAACTCGGGTTGTCAGGCTTGCACTGCAAAAACCACTGCTCACTGAACCATGGTGCTGTCCCCAGTTTTCTTTTCTCACTCAAAGAATGACACACATACATATATATTTTTCACATATATATATATTTCATTTTTTCATACATATATGAAAAAGGGAAGGAATATTTATTTTGTTATTCTCTGAGGGGTTCAAAACAGTATTGAATTGTACAAGAAAGACAAATTATAAATAAGAAAACAATCTACCAACAAAAAAACCACTTCAGAAGGGAAACTCCACTGAAATTAACACCACAGTATTACAGAGAGCGCACTTTCTTTATAAAGCTTCAAAGGAAGGCTCATCCCCCGCCCCCTATAAGTTTAAGCTTGAACAATGAAGTGCAAATGGTGGGAGGAGGGTATAAAAGAGAAATCCATCGCTCTCACAGTTAAACACGGGATCAACTTTAGCGCTTATTCCTGACTTTACTGCTGTATAATTAGTGAAACAGGCTCATATGCTTCTAAAAATGACCTAATTAATAAAGTCACAAGTTTGAGATCTAGCTCAACAATAGAATCCCGACTAAACATGTGTCCAGCACCGCAAAGTTAAACAGGTACCCGGTCTAGAGAGATGGCTCAGAGGTTAAGCTGTTAGTGCACTTGCAGCGGACCCAAGTTCCACGTCAGATGGCTAACAACTGCCTACAGCTCCAGCTTCAGGGAAATCCCAGGCCTCTGTCTGGCCCCTACATGCATCTGTACTCACATATAGAGACATGGAAATTAACACAATTTTTAAAAATACACAAATAAAATCTCTACTGTTTTGGTAAAACTTCGACTGTACTCAGTAATAGTTGTGATAGTGATAGTGTTCAGAGACTGAAGCTGGAGAAATGGCTCAGTGGTTAACATCACGGCTGCTCTTCCAAAGGAACCAGGCTGAATTCCCAGTTCCCACATGGCAGCTCACAACTGTCTATAACTCCAGTTCCAGGGTATCCAATGCCCTCTCTTCTGGCCATTGTAAGCATCAGGCATACAGGCAAAGCACCCATGCCCATAAAATAAAAATAAATTTAGAAGTATATATTGTCTGCAAACTTCTGAAAGGAATAAATAAATCACATAGCTAAGAAAATTAGTTTATTTCTTAAAAAAAAACAAAGCACATGAAGTTAGAAGGGAAAAGTGACTGGGGGTAGAGGAGAAGTTGAAGGGGAGGGGATGAGGTGGAGTTTAAACATATATGCAAATATAAGTATTAAATAAATATTTAAAAGACAATTAATTTGCTAGAGAATAGTATAATATATCAGTTACTAGTTTTATTTAAAAATCCAGAAAACAGCCAGGCACGGTGGTGCAGTAACCTAGCACTCAGGGAGGCAGAGGCAGGTGGATCTTTCTGAGTTCGAGGCCAGCCTGGTTACAAAGTGAGTCCAGGACAGCCAAGGCTACACAGAGAAGCCCTGTCTCAAAAAACAACAACAACAAAAATCCAGGAAGCATCATGAAATACATACCTGAAATACTTAGACAAATGTTTGGTTACCAAAAAATAAGATAAGGCACCAAAATAGCATAAATGTTATAGACGGATCAGGAACCACAAGCTTCTGGCTCTCCCACTGAAATGTCTTACATCACACTAGATTACAGTTGTCAAAGCACATGATGGTCTCAAATTCAAATATGAAAGACTTACCTAAGATGCCAAAATAGAAACTGCCCAATCCTCCGGTTATCAAGTGCTCTTTCTAATAAGAATCTAGAGAGGGCACAATCAAGAAAAGGCTCATATTTCAGAACTTGCACCAATTGTAAAAGATACTGAGAGAGTTCTTCATCACTGAAAGAAACAAAAGAGAGAGAAACTCAGCCACCTGTGCCAGAAAAAAGCCCCTCCTTACCAAACTGTCATATGCCAACAGGCTAAAATGTATGGTCTCCTGGGCCAGGCTTGCCACGTATTTACACCTACTGTACCATATTGGAATACTGACCAAAAGATAGAGATTTCAAATGCCAGGAGGGAGGGAGCCGCATCAAACCTAACTTGTTCCAACTAGTGACTACACACATAATCAGCCAATATTCCCGCCCACTAACCCCACTGCAATTTTATTTTTACTGTGGTGCATCTATGTGGTGTGTATGCCATGGTGTTCATGTGAAGCTCAGAGGACAGTGTGGTAAAATGAATTCTCTCCTTCTCCCTCTATGTGGTTCCAGGGGTCAATGAGGACATCAGGCTTCATGTCAAAGCTCCACCTCCAGAGCTATTCCACAGACCCTGGAGAACAGTTCTGATCACACCAATGTCTTCTAGCCAAACAAGCATTTTTAAATTGTTAATTTTAATAATAATTAATAAATTACATTAATTATTGGTTTATTTTTTCTTTGTTATCTTGTGGTTTTAAGTAATTCATTCTTCCACATCAGTGAACAACTAAAACCTAACATCAAATAGATTGAAGGACAAGAAAATGAATGCACCTATAGGCGGGGATTATAACAATGACACTGCATAATACATTATTACTAAAGGGACTGAATTTACTCTGGCTGGTGTAAACCACCTTCACAGACAAGCCCAGTGGCCCCAAGGGTCAGAGCACCCAGTTCTGTCACTGTCCATGCTGCTTTCCAACAACTGGCTACAAAACTGGGCGAAACTGGGGCCAAACCACTGCAAGAAATGGGAAACAAAACCCAGCGCACTAATATCCAGAGAGAGGGGTCAGATCACGGGGTGACAAGATCATTGCAGCATCTCCCCCCAAAAACAAGCACTTAGCTTAACCCACAGAAAAAAGTGGCTCCTCCCTTTTCATCAGGTCTCCAGTGCAAACTCAGGGAGACAAGGCAACTGGAAGCCTCATTTTTTTAAAATTGTTTTTAAAAGGCTTATTTATTTATTTGTTTATTTATTTATTTATTATGCATGCAATGTTCTGTCTGCATATAGACCTGCACACCAGAAGAGGGCACCAGCTCTCATTATGTATGGTTGTGAGCCACTATGTGGTTGCTGGGGACTGAAGTCAGGACCTCTGGAAGAGCAGCCAGTGCTCTTAACCTCAGAGCCAGTTCTCCAGCACAAAAGCTTCATTTTTAAAACAACCTATACAACAATCTTAAGTGATCAATTAACCAAGAAGGTCAGCATCCACCTAAAGACCTATAGCTACAGTGAAAAACAAAAGTATAAAAGCCACAGGCCACTTCTCTCACACATTAGATTTTGCATCTCAGACCTTTAAAGAGTTTGCATAATTTCCTCTACCAATCAAACGATTTGAAACTGATCTGATTTTAAAAGCAAGAAGGGACCATAGCCAGGACTGGGGGCAAGAGGATCTGTCTGAGTTTGAGAACTAGCTAGCCTGGGCTACATGGTGAGTTCAAGGGCAGCCTGCGAGATCCTATGTGAAAACAAACAAATATGCCTCCATCATAAAATATTAACCCTTTTTATTTGGGTAATTAGTAGACTACAGTGAAGGAAAGAGGCAACACAGGTGTGCCTGTTCCCTCTGGGAAATCCAACCTTCGGGGATGGCCTAGGGCAGACATTTAGAAACTCAGGTTTCAGAACTTTGTCCTGTAGAAAAAGGGAAGAGTGGCTTTCTGCACCTCAACTGTTCATCAGCAGTGCGATTAGGCTATAGGGCCAGCAGAGGGTGCTATGATGAGCTCTCACATAACTGGCCACGGAAACTCAAACTTCCTTAGGCTTCTTATGCAACATTCAAGTAGCCACCCTCTTCCTGGCCCACCAGGAAATTCCTTGCCCCAGGTTGGTGTAGTAAAGGACTTACCTCATCTGTCGCAGGCAGCCTACAGCATACTCCCGGACGTACTGGTCTGGATAGTTGAAATCTAGGAGCTCCAGTGCTTCCCGGGGGGGTAGTTTGGGCCAAATCTGCAGGAGGGCTTGAAGCTGTTTAAAATTAAAGCTGGGTCACAAGTTTGGTGGACAAAAATGCCTTATCTTTCCCAGCACATGGGAACAGAGATGAGTCAAATTAAAGGAAAAACTTTAATTATTGATGCCTGAAACATTCTGGCAGATGCAGAATAACAAAGGCCGTCTAAGTTTAAAAGGTTGCTATGTGCTTAACTAATGAAAACAGGAAGACACTGCAGGTGTGGATTCTACAATCATCAGCCATCACATAATTTAAGGATAAGAAAGTATAAACAAGCTAAGTCTTGAGCTAATTAAAGGCCTATACACTAAGGGGGTTAATAACTCAATATAAAATTGCAAGGCTTCCTCAAACGATTTATTTATTCATTCATTCATTCATTCATTCATTCATTCATTCATTCATTCATTTATTTATTTTGTCTTTTGGGTCAGGGTTTCTCTGTGTAACTTTGGCTGTCCTGGACTTGCTGATTTCTAGGCTAATCTAGAAATCAGAATTCAGCCTGTCTCTGCCCCCCAAACTCTGGGATTAAAAGCGTGCACCACCAAGCCCATTTACTTTTAAATGAATTTTTAAAGAAATGTGTTACCTTACAGAATCTTTTATTAATCAGAGCATGCTTGAGTTCCTCAAATCAGAACATAAGTAATCCACAAGAACTAAATACTTGTGCCTACTTTTTGAAAATAGATAGTAAATCATATTCACAATGCTATCTGGACAACAAAGACCCCCCCCCACCCCAGGCAAGAGCCAGAGCTCTGTATGAAAGATGTATAGATGCAGTTACATCTGTGTCTTCTGGGGGGCGGGGACCCTTAGCTGCCTCTGTCGTGGCTCTGTGAGATCCGGAGCCCTCCTCCTGTAGGTATGACACATTTACAGGGCACAGTCTCACAGGGACAGACAACTGGAAATAAAACTGGTTCTGAATGAGAATTAAAAAAGTTTGATTTGTAGCTCTTGCAACACTCAACACTTGATAAAACCTTACTCTCTAGTATGTGTGATCTCTTGTTGGGTTTTCTTGCGCATCCTGAACTGCTGACAACAATTTACTAGGCAAGATCAGAGCTGTGTTGGTTAGACAGTGAAGGATGCTCCTTCAGCTGGCTGTTTATCTTAGGAGCAACTGTGCCAGACATGGTGGTGCATACCTTTAAACCCAGCACTCGGGAGGCAGAGGCAGGTGGATGTGTGTGAGCTTGAGGCCGGTGTGGTCTACACAGTGAGTTCTAAGCCTGCCAGGGCTACAAAGTAAGACCCTGACTAAAACAACAAAACCACTAGTGCCCATTTTGATAGATGGCGGCTCCCAAACTACTGTTCCAGTTGTTATTGCTGTAAGGTCACCTCACCCGGGTTCCAGGATCTCAGAAGTTACCCAGAATATGTAAGCTGTAAAACCCCAGGAATAACTTTTGCAGAGAATTACCCAGCAAGCTGGGTATCATCGTGCACATCAGTGATCCCAGCACTCGGAGGCTGGGCCAGGAGGATTGGAAGTTTGAGAGCAGCCAAGGTCACAGTGAGAACCTATCTTTGAACAGAAATCAGAAAACATCCAACAAATGGAAATATGTCTGTGGAAAGACAGTCTACACAAAATCAATGAGTAACATATACACACAAGCACATGGGTCTACAGACAGAGTTTTTTTGTTGTTATTTGGGGAAAAGAAAGTGGGGGGAGAATGGGGAGAGAAAGGGAAGAGATGGAGGAGAAAAAGGGAGGAAAGGAGGAGGGGAGGGAAGGAGGAATTTTCTGTTACCTGAGCAACATCTTCAAGTTTATTCCACTTGATTGACAAGAGGAGTTTTGGCAGTGACTGTGGGAAATTTTCTCGGCAGTCTTGTCGTAGAGTCCAAATGAGATCCATTTCATTCTCACACAGCTGAGACAGGGGATCCCTGTCCAAGATTTCTTTCAGTACAGCCAGAAATTTTTTTCCACCACGACTCTTAAAGAAAGTAAAATACTCATTGTAGAATTTAACTGTGCAAACCACAGGCAACCAGTCAGCAAATTTATATGCATTGAATTTATAATTGCGAGTTTTACCAGATGAAATACAAAACTGAAATTCTGTACAAAGATTAATTAAAGTGGATCTTTTTTTTAAAAGTTTGCATTTCTCAATATTAAGGATACAAGCTATGTATAAAGGTTTTCTTTTTTTTTTTAATCCAAGTGTAAACACTAGATGGCACTATTGCTTTTAGGTTAAATATATCTTATCATTTAAATATCTTCCAAATTCACTATTATTTGAATGAAATTTATTCTTTAAAAAATATCCTCCCCAGGGGCTGGAGAGATAGCTCAGAGGTTAAGTGCACTAACTCCTCTTCCAGAGGACTAGAGTTCGATTCCCAGCACCCACATGATAGCTCACAACTGTCTGTTAACTCCAAGTTCTGACACCCTCACACAGACATACATGCAGGCAAAATACTAATGCACATAAAATGAAAATAAATTATTAAAAAAAATAATCCTGTGTGTGTATGTGTGTGTGTGTACAGTCAAGTGCCACCATGTAGGTCCTGAGGATCTAACTCAGGTTGTCAGGATTGGTGGCGTGCTCTTTTATCCAGAGCCATTTCACCAGCAATCCCCTCCCCATCCCTACACACAAGATAACCCAAACATATAAGGAGTAAAATAAGAATAATCAACAGAGACCTTCTTGGCTTGTGCCTTGACCTAAAGGCATGAAAATTCTATAAACTAGAAACTCTATGATCATAAAACAAAACAACAACTGTAGTCTTCCAGTAGAACATGGGCCCAGCGTGCATGGATACAGTCCCAACACAACAATAATGAAGAAAAGGTAGTTGAATTTCTCCAGGGATGGTGTCAACCCGGTATTGAGGTATTGAGGAGGCCTTGGCAGAAAGACTTGAAGTGCAAGTCAGCATAGGCTGATCATGTTTAGAAAGCAACAACAACAAACAAAACTGCCTGCCACATGTAATTCAGTAAACCTGTAGTCCCAGCATTTAGGAGGGCGAGGCAGGAGATTCAGGAGAGTCAAAGCATCTCTCTTCAGCAACACAGTGAGTCTGAGACCAACCTGTCTAAAATGGGGTGGGGGTGTGAAATGAAATGTGCATGAACCTAACAGGAGTCCTTTAGTGAGAGAATGCAGGTATGACTAGGAATGGGGCCTTCGGGCTCAGGGAGCAGTGAGATGCTAAGCAGAGTTCCAGGGAGCTCCGACCCAGATTAAAAGAGGAGGAGACGGCTAGGGAAATAAGGATTGGGCAACCAACATGTCTGCCCAAAAAGGGAGCAGTCTCGCTGGCCGTGCATGCCCCTCCCTGTGTTATGCTGGGACAATAATTGTGTCAACAGTGAAGAGGAAAAGTGCTGGGCCCCTGGGAGCTACCTGGTCCCAGAATGCTTGGGAGTCTTTATATGTAGGAGACGTCATCCAGAAGGCACATTACAGTGAACAGGGAGACAGCCAGAGTTAGACTTAAGAATAAGGTAACCAAGAATAATCCACACAATTGAGGAAAACCAAAAAAATAAGTTCCAAGTGAGAACCACTGAGCTGGGAAGGTATCTTAATGGGTGGTGCGGTGCGTGCTGTACAGCCACAAAGACCTGAACTTTGACCCCCAGCGCCTGGTGAAGGCCAGGCAGAGCATGCTTCTGTAAACAGCCACACAGAGCTTCTGGAAGCTTGCTAGCTAGTCAGTCTAGACACCATTTCAGTGGACTCTGAGGAAGCTGCAACACTCACACAATGTCTCCACGCTGTTCTATGGAAAAAAGCCCTTACCGGAGATGTTTAAAATCTGGAACTCGGTAATGAGCAAAGAGCTCTTAGTCTTGTTCTGTTTTGTTGGTTTGTTGTTGTTGATTCTGGTCATGTGAGACCAGGTCTTATAATGGCCAGGGCTGTCCTCTACCTGCTATGCAGCCGAAGATGACCTGATCTTTCTGCCTTTACTTCCCCACTGCTGCATTACAGGCGTGCTCTGTCACGCAAGGCTTCAACAGTCACACACCTTTACTGCGACCGCTTGGATGTCTGAAGCAGGAAGACGGAGCAATTCCAGGCCAGTCTGAAGTACACAGTAAGACTACCTAAACATTCCAAGTATCATCCCCCTTTACTTCCTTTCAGAATTAGCACCTCTTACCGTTACCCAACAACATGGCAGTCCATTAAAAGACCATGTTGTCTAACCTCACTTATGGTCTGGTCATGTGTCCAGGATCTAGCCCATGCGATGTCAGCAGAAACGATTTGATATTGCTGGGCGGTGGTGGCACATACCTTTGATCCCAGCGCTTGGGAGGCAGAGGCAGGTGGACCTCTGTGAGTTCGAAGCTACCCTGGTCTACAGTATGAATTTCAGAACAGCCAGGGCTACACAGAGAAACTCTTGTCGCAAAAATAATAGTAACAGTAATAATAATAACAATAGCATCAAAATCAACTATATGGCCTTTAGTTTTACATCCATACTTCTGTTGTCTATAATAGAGTAAAGTTAGGAAGTTTGGAACAAAAATAGTAAAACATAAAACAAAAATGACATTTTCAACTTGGCAGAGTTCCCAAGGAGAAAATACAACGCAGGTCCCCCACGGTAAAGCTAGTCTGTGATATACCAGCTTTGCTACTTGAAAGAATATGGCCTCCTCAGTTAACTAAATGATACTAAAATAGCACTGGAAATCTGAGGGGTACACTTGCATCTTCTACGGGCCAGTACCCCGAATTTATGCAGAAAAGGGCTTACACACGAGCCACCCACACTGAGCCACATTCAGCCGGCGCTGGCTGTGTGCACCCATCTGCTCTCACAGGCTGCTATAGCTCTGCAGTGAGAAGGGCCAGGTGAAGTGCGATACTTACTGACACATTAGCACTGTCTCCGCTGGCAATCTCAGCTGCCTTCTCGATGATCTGTTAAAAAAAAAAAAAATACAACTTAAATCTCGGCCCTAATATTTGTAAAATTTTCAATGCTAATAATTAGTGCGATGCTTGCACTTGGATTACAAGAGACCATACATGCTTGGTTCTCCTAAACTTTGTAAGTGGAAACAAACTAAAAAAAATAAAATAGCAACAGAGGTGTGTCCCAAAGTGCTTCAAACCCCTGACAACAGGGAACAATGGTGTCACTGAAGAGAGTGCAGAGCAAGGGCTCATCCAGAGTGTTTCTAAAGTAAGTGAGAGTTACGAAGGCCAGGACTGGGGCAATGGCTCAGTGGTTCAGAGTACTCGCTGCTTTTCCAGAAGACCTGGATTTGGTTCCCAGAACCACCATGGTTGCTCACAATCATCTGTAACCACAGTTTCTGGGCAGCTGAACTTTTGGCCTCCCGGGGGACTTCAGGCATACGGTACACAAATATATATTTATAGGCAAAACACTGCACACATAAAATAAAAACAATCTTAAAAAATTTTAACGAGAGCTACGAAATTAGAATAAGTAATCATTTTTATTACCATTACATTTGGTTTTCCACAACAGCTATTAAGGGCTGGGGTGCATGTGGGTCCAGGGTGAAGCATTTGCCTAGCATGTGCACGGTCGTGGGAGACCCACAACAACAAAAGCCCCACCATCTACCGAGGAGTGGCAGTGCGCGTCTCGACTCTCCATCAGGGAGCTGAGGGAGGAATAGCAAGTGTGAGCCCAGTCTGGGCTACACGGTAGAGATGTGGTGAGGTGAGGTGGAGGATGGGCAGGGAGAGAGGGAGATGAAGTAAACGCAGAGTGTAAAATTGCAAGTGGAGGCTTGTGGAGGTGTAGCTCGGCGGTAGAGCACTTCCTAGCACTTGTGTTGACCCCCACAACTGCCACAAGATGATGCAGAAGTGATGACATAGTGAGAACAGAAAACCAGTTTCAGTTCCCTCGGTTTACACAGAGCTCCTGTTCTTGAAAAGACCAGGGCTGACCGATGTGGGAAGACAGGAAGACTCAGAAGTTCCCCCAGCCTGTGTTCCCCTCAGCCACACTTGTGGCTGAGCTCGGTATTCAGTGTGGTGATTCCCAGCCTGGTCTCTAAGACCAAGTGAGGGTACATTCTCTACTAAGCAAGTCATAAAACTGACTTGTAAAACAAAAGGTAAGTGATGACAGTTACAGTACTGTGTAACAACATGGGCCTTGGGGGCTTTTGTGTTTTACATTTGTGACTTTTCTTGTGGTCATGGTAAGTAACTTGCTGAACAGAAGGACAGATCAAAGCCTGGCAGGCAACATAGCAGGACTTTGACACACAAAATAATTTAAATGGAGGTTAGACATAGGTTCATGGTGACTAAAAAAAAAAAAAATGGGGGGGGGGGGGGGGGGGGGGAGGGAAAAAAAAAAAAAAAAAAGGGGGGGGGGGGGTCGGAGGGTCAGGAATATAGCTCTAGCTCTACAATGGAGCTTGCCCAAAAGAGATCTGAGGGATGCAGCTCAGCAGAGTGCTAGCCCAGAATGTGCAGGGTTCTGGGTTCAAGTGCCAGCCCTGTAAAGTAAATGAATTTAAAAATAAGATTAAAATACAGTAGCAATTGCCCAGCGTGCATGAGCCCCAAGGGTCAATTCCCCATGAACCACACCTTATCCCAGGAAAAAAGAACCAAAACAAAACAAAACAAAACACCTAAATAATCTCCACATGGTGGCATTTGCCTACAACCTCAGTACTGAGGAGGCTGCAGCAAGAACCGAGATGACTAGTTAAGGATGACAACAGCAATAGTGAAACTATATATTCAAAGAAATCTAGCTTCTCTAAAATTAGATAAATGCAAAAATATTGCATAATATGTTAGATTTGAAAATTCTTTAAGAGGCATCTAATTTGATCCCCAAGAAACTATAACTGGTTACTGAACACACCTCATAGCTGATAACAGTCACTACAGAAGACCATGAAACATAGTCAAAGCATAAACAATGGCTTAGGAATGGATTGTGATCTAAGGACAGTGTCAGGGTCTACAGCAATGTAACAGAGGAATCAAATGTAGTTTCTTCCCTCCTCAGGATGTTTTAAATGGAAAGGTCTTAACCTACTCAGGAGTTGTTTTAAGAGGCACAACTTTTAATTTAGTTTTAAATTACCAGTCAGAATAGTATTTTAATCTTACTCTTAAATTCATTACAGCACTGGTGCTTGAACCCATGACCCTGCACATACTGGGAACATACTCTACCACTGAGCTACATCCATGGCTCTTTTTATATTTCACGTTTTTAAGAAAAAGCCACTTTATTTAGCCCAGGCCAACCTGGAACTTACAACACTCCTGCCTCAGTGTCTCCAGTGCTGGGATTACAGGTGTGAGGCACAGGGAGAGAAAAAAAATTTCTTCCCCAGTTTTCTGAGAGAAGGTTTCACTATGCTGTCCTGGAACTAGCTCTGTAGACCAGGCTGGCCCTGAACTCACAGAGATCTGCCTGCCTCTGCCTCCCAAATCCTGGGATTAAAGGCCTTTGCCACCACTGCCCAGCTAGAAAAACATTTTAAAGAACTTGTAATGATAAGTTGGCTCTTAAGTGGATAGTATTCATAAAATACAAATGAACAAAGCAACAATGAATTACATAAATTAAATTAGCAAATTTAAAATTTAAAAACCATCTCTGGGGTTAAATGTGGTGTGAGGCTCTACAGTCCAATATCAGCACCTCTTCCCACGGCTCTGACACGGACACACAAGTCTCTTTTATGCAAGTCTGGTGGTGCTCTGCATTACAATGAACTAATTTAGAGGATTGGCTTAGGTATTGCTTAGTACTTTGAAGGTAGCCTTTTCTCATTTGGACCAAGAAATTTCTTGTGATGGCTGGTGTGGTGGCACACGTCTGTAATTCCAGCACTCTGGGAGGCAAAGACAGGTGGTTCTCTGTGAGTTCCAAGCCAGCCTGGTCTATAAAGCAAGTGAGTCTAGGGTAGACAAGGCTACACAGAGAAACTCGGTCTTGAAAAAACAAAAACAAGAACAAACAAACAAATCTCCTATTCTGGGGCTGGAGAGACAGTTCAGAGGTTAAAAGCACTGGCTGCTCCTCCAAATGTTCAGAGTTCAATTCCCAGGAACCACATGGCAGCTCACAACCATCTATAATGAGATCTGGTGCTCTCTTCTGGTGTGTAGGTGTTCACTCAGACAGAATATTGTATACATAATAAATAAATATTTAGAAAAAGAAGAAATTTCTTGTATAAGATTTGGGGATGTATTCAAAGATTTTTGTATTAAAATCAATACTAATAATTCCTAAAATTGGAAAGAATGTCAAACCTGAAAATCAAAACATATTAGAGGAGGCTGGAGAGATGGCTAAGTGGTTAGGAGTACATGTTGCTCTTAAACAGGAGCCATGTTTAGTTCCCAGGACTAACGTGGTAACTCACAACCCTGTGTAATGCCAGTTTCAGGGGGTCTGATGCCCTCTTCTGATCTGCTTCTGACCAAGCACCCACATTCATATGCACAGGGAAAATACTCATACACATAAAATTACAGACAAAATAAAATAGAAAGAACATTGGGAAAGGGCTGGGAATGTTAAGGTCAAGCCTCGAAGACCTGGGTTCATCTTCCAGCAGGTGGAGGGAGAGAAATATATGACAGCTCAGCTTTTTTGGCATGTAAGTCATTTCAGCCCTGCTTTCGGCCACCACCAAATAATCTTATTTCATACACATACACTCTCTATATTAAGTGTGTATTTTGAAATAGAAATCCTGGCCACAGACTCTACTGAAGCCACTGGCAGGCATGATGCCTCACACTTGGTAGTCCCAATCTCAGAAGGTGGAGGCAGGAAAACTGCCACAAATTCAAGCTCACGTGTGGACTACACAGTGAGTTCTAGATCATGCCGGTTAGAGTAGGGCACAGTCTCAAAAGCCACTTCCCTCAAAGTCCTGATAGTACTTATACTCAGCATGAAGCATCTCTTCTATCATTGTATCTTTAGCTCTGAATCAACATGTCAGGCCTGTTTCACAGAACACATTACACATTCAGATTATGTAGGAATACACCTCAGAGACTCTTTACATCAGAAAATAACCCCGAACAATTAAATCTCTCTTTACAAACACGGCCCCTGAACTCCAGAGACACCATGTTTCACTTGGTCAGCAATAAGCCCAAACCAATTGCTGTAAGGCCTTCCACTGGATCACGTTGTCAGTGCACATGGAATTCTGGGAGAGAGCTAGACAGACTGAGCCAGATCCAGGAATAATTCAAGTCCTTCATGCATCGTGGCCCTTAATGCGCTTACCTTATCAAAGGGAGGGTAATAATAAGGCTGCTTTTTATTCTCTGGAAACTTAATATGCAAGGCAGTTGCGTTCTCAGCATACGGGTTCGTCTGTACAGTACCCATGGGATTCAGCATTTCTTCCAGCTCATCTACAACACAAATTATCTGGAGTCTTAAAAAAATGTTTTTGGAACTAAACTTTAAAGAACAAAAGGTTGGAACGGGTTTTCTTTCATGAAAATATCCTAAAGGTTGTGTCACCTAAGCAAGTTTAGCAAACTGTATCAGTAAGCCTGAACACATGAGAAGGACTTCATTTCTCTTGAACATCAAGCTAAATCTAACTGGAGAGCTTTTACTATTTTCCATCTCTGCCGAGTACTCATTCACCAGTCAGGACAACTATGAGCAATAAAGAAGATGCTGTTATGTGAAAGGTTCTCTTAAAAACCTACAAAAGTAAATGTTTAAAACAACACACTCACTGACATTAAAAAAAAAAAAAAAAAAAAAAAAACACCCAAGAACTTCATGTCTGCAGCAAAATACTCCATGTATGCCAATTTTAGAATAAATGACATCTGGGCATGGTGGCACAGGCCTTTAATTCCCAGGGTTCAGGAGGCAGAGGCTGGTGAGTTCAAGGCCAGACTGATCAAAATAGTGAGTTCCAGATCAGCCACATAAGAGAGATTGTCTCTCTTAAAAAAAAAAAAAAATCAAATTAAAACTACAAAAAAAAAAAAGAGTAAATAACAGTTTGTTTAATGAACTAGAAAACAACGTGGAGTCAGAGAAACACTGACTAGTACAGCAGTGAAACACTAGCTGCTCTCCAGCACTAGGGGCCGCCCTTAGAATATACATCCTGGCCAGGTGGTGGTGGCGCTCTAAGTTAGAGACCAGCCTGGTCTACAAAGTGAGTTCCAGGTCAACCAGGGCTACACAGAGAAACCCTGTAACAAACAAAACAAAACAAACAACAACAACAAAAAATCAACCCTGTAACAAAATAACAAAGAAAAAAGAAAAAAATAACAAAAACAACAACAACAAACAAACAAACAGAAAGTAGTAAATCTTACCAGGAAATGAAGACCAGCTGTGCAGTATTACGTCTCCGGACCTCAGCTGTCCTTTGAAGTCAAAAACCATCGTATTTACCCATGCTACAGGATAGTGCTGTTGAAAAAAGCATCACTACGTAAATAAACCCAGACTGGACTGGAAGGCGTGACAAAACCCATGCCCCTGTATCAGTGTTAGCACTAGGAATGTCTGAAGTTCTAGGTAATTTCCAAAAATGCATGCAAAAAGAAAACAAGACATGGATGGGAGCCATTTCAATCTTTAAAACTGCTAAGAAAGTTCTACAGCCAATTAGTGTTCCATAATAGAATGGTATGCCTGCAGAACAGCAAACTTTCTTTTTCAATTCTTGAAACTGAGGAGTTTTAAAATGATGAATATGAGTAGGTCCTCCTGAGGACACTGCAGGAACTGCTTACACTGCTAAGAGGGAGACACTTGTGTGATAGGTGTTGACCCACACCTGCAATCCCAGCTCAGGAAGCTGAGGAACGAGGACCGCTATGAATGTGGGGTCAGCCTGGGCTACACACAGCAAGTTATGGACCAGCCTGTTCTACAGAAAAATACGTTTGTTTTTAAAAAGCTGGGCAGAAGCCAGGCGCAGTGGCACACACCTGTAACCCCAGCACTCGGGGAAGCAGAGGCAGGTGAGTTCAAGGCCAGCTTGGTCTACAAAGCTGGGCACAGTGGCACAAGCCTTTAATCCCCCCCCAGCATAGCTAGTGACACAGTAAGACCTTATCTTAAAATCAAGAACAAAAAAGTAGTTAGGACTCTTATGAAGACATTTAAACAGCATGTCAAAGATGTTTTTTTGAAGGGTTAGTATTTAGAGTATTTGTCTATCTTACAGGAGGCCTTCAGTTGGATTCCCAACACTGCATAAAACTGGTAGAGTGGCACACACCTGTAATGCCAGACTTTAGGAAATAAAAGCAGGGGAATTAGGAGTTCAAGGTCATCCTCAGCTAAAGAGCCTGCCTAAGGCCAGCCTAGTTAAATATACATAAACATATAGAAATAAATATGTGTGTACATATATATTATTTATAAATTAACATTCTATATGTATCTATACATATATGTACATACATACTTTCAAACCTTTGAAAATTCTATTATCAAGGCAGGAAAACTCATAAAGGAATCAGCCCTTCTATGATGTTTGAGACATTAAAATGTATTTTTAGAAGGACACATCATAATAAGCAGGGGAAGTTCCCAGCTCTTCCTTTCCCTCTTCAGTGTTGCGTTGTATACCAGGCAGGTCTCAAACTCACTATGCAGGCAAGGATGACAGGACAGGAAGACGAGAAGGGCGGGGCCACCCTCTGCTACAGTAGATAGTCTCAAGCTAGGTAACCTCGGGCACACAGGAGGCCCTGGCAATCCCTACACTGAAAAACAATCACGAGAAACCATGGCTGATTCTAACACAACTCTGGCAGCACACACTTTATTCAGCTGGCAGAGGCAAAGGAACAGAGTTCAAGGCCAACCTAGGCTA
The DNA here is from genome assembly GCF_907164565.1 of Psammomys obesus. NCBI lineage: Eukaryota > Metazoa > Chordata > Mammalia > Rodentia > Muridae > Psammomys > Psammomys obesus. The sequence goes on from NW_026596120.1 coordinate 8,942,279, forward strand.
CATAGTGACTTTCAGAGCTGTCTGAACTGCACAAAAACACCCTGTCTACAAAATAAAAAAAAAAAAGATGTAACACATACATATGTGTGTATGCCTTTGAGTATGTGTGTATGTGTGTGTGTGTGTGTGTGTGTGTGTATACACATGCATATGCATGCACGTTCAAAACAACAGTTCTAACATCCTTAGCTAGGATTTCAAAATCTAAGGAATTCTGAAAGTTAACAGTTTGTCTACAGCAAGATGACAGCAACAAAGTAGCTGAGTTTATCTAGAACTAGCCTAAAGGCTTGATTTTTCACATTTAGTACAAATATTCTTATTTCACTCCAAAACTGATTCTCAGTTATGCATTTGTGTCTTAAAGTCACATCAGGTATGCTGAGTGAGGTACAATCTACGATCTTCCTCAATTTTTGTTTCGTTTTTCGAGACAGGGTTTCTCTATGTAGCCTTTGCTGTCGTGGACTCACTCTGTAGATCAGGCTGGCCTCGAACTCACAGAGATCAGCCTGCCTCTGCCTCCCTGAGTGCTGGGGTTACAGGTGTGCACCACCATGCCTAAAATAAACCTTGATTTTAAAATACATAAATAAATATACCCATGTGTGTGTGTGTGTGTGTGTGTGTATACATATATATACATATATATATATGTATACATATATATATTAAAAACTTGGAATTTTAATTAAGGTGCACACCAGCTGTTTTAAAAATGTCTTCACTAGTGGTTCATACCTGCTAGTCCCATCATGCAGAGGCTGAGGCAGAAGCATCAAAGTGGGTTAAAGGCCAGCCTGAGCTACAAGGGGAGTTCTGGGCCACCCTAGGTTTTGCACATCTGTAACTGGACGGCTATATCATGAAATCTCTTCAAATAAATTTGAGAAAAAAAAACATAAAAATGACTTGGACATAGAAATTTATCAGCGTCTTGAAACTAGTTTTTAGTCACACAAAATAATTTAATGTCTGTTACTCAATTTTTTTTCAGAGCCTTAAAATGTCCCACCATACAAACAGTTTTCTGAAGTTATCATTACCACTTTCCCAGCTTTCCTGATGGTCTGATATTTAGAGGGATTAATGGTTTTTGTTGATTTCTTCGTTTTTACTTTATCCAAAACTGCATAAACAGCAAAACATAATCGAGCCATTCTCGGTAAGTCACAAATATTAATATCAAATTCCAGCTGTTCATTCCAAACATGGTCATTTTTTCCTGATATCTCTGAGCTTACGACGGTTTTGCACAGGAGCTCAGTTCCGTGGAAAAGACCTGCTCTGACATGGACCTGTGACAGGAGAAGAAAACAGTCAGGCAACTACACACTGAAGAGCCACGGTCAACACTTGCGTACAGATACTGGCGAGCGCTCACTACACCGCGGTGGATGCATCTGGTTTTCCCTTAGTCCATGGAGTGCCTACAACATCAAATGGTGGTCAAAACGCCAGTGCTCTGTTTCCATGGAGGAATGGGACTAAAGAAATCAAGGCAGTAAGGAAGACATTTTACATATACAGACAGCAGAAGCAGGAAGAACAGGGTTTCAAGGGCAGCTTCGGCTATATAGCAAGTTTGAGACCAGCTTGGGCTGTGCTAGACCCTGTCTCAGAAAAAACAAAACATACAAAAGGAAAAATAACTTATCAGTGTGTCATTATCTGTCAACAGGCAGTTGGAGACAGCTGAAGATATTCTAACTAAATATATAATCACACCTCACATGGCTGGCTTTTTGTAAAGGTCCACATACAGGAAAACACAGAGCACATGGAAAATGTCTAACAGGATTTCCTCCACTGTCAGAATGTAGCGTAGGTGACAGAGTACCTGCCTAGCATGTACAAAGCCCCCGGGTTGATTCCCAGCACTGCACATAAATTAGAAAGAACATCTTCTCTAGTTATCCTTCATTTCTCTACCTTGACATGGCATACAGGACCTGCTTGCCAACCCAACAAGAAATGCCATAGAAAATGAAAATGAAAATAAATTAACTTCATTCAGTCACTTGAAAATGTGTGTGCTTGTATGTGTGTACGCGCACACACGTGCGCACGTGCTCACACGTGTACAGACAGAAGAGGTCTACATTGGCTATGTTCCTCTTACACTCCCAACTGTACTTTAAAGACAGGTTCTCTCAGTGAAGCTGGACCTTACTAACTCAACTTGGCTGGCTAGCCAGTGAGCTTTAGGGATCCACCTCAGAGGAGTGACTGGACTCAGCTCTGAGGAGCTTATACTCAGTTTCTGAGCATGTCTAACTTTCTCCTCAGCATCTCTTTTCTCCCAACCCTCACACCAAAGCCTGTATCTTTAATAAGATCTCCCAGCACTCAGGAGGAGGAGGCAGGTGGGTCTCTGAGTTCGAGGACAGCTTGATGTTCAAAGTGAGTTCTAAGACAGCCAGGACTATACAGAGAAACCCTGTCTCAAAAATACAAAAGAAAACAACAAAAATCTTCAACTTAAAAAAGATAAGGAGTAAAAGTAGAAATTGAGACAGCAACACATGCTGGAGGGGCAGTGGCCGCCAGCACACTTGCTTAATGCAGCAAGGCCTCCCAGTGTGAATCCCAGCACGGCAACACAACACCCCGCAAACAAGAAATCTGCAGGGCAGCACTTCTGAAGAGAAGTGTCTTTGTATCAACGTATTCACAGCCCTGTCTATATGACATCAGCATGTAGCATTAATATGTATTTAATCAGTAAATAAGCATATATGAAATTTAATTATTTTTGACACAGGTTGTCACATAGCCCAGGCTGGTCATTCAAATGCTGGTCCACCTTTCCCCTAACTCCCCAGGTACTCTGCCGTGGCTCCATTCCTCACCATGAGAAACTCTCCCACCATCACAAGTTTATAGAGTCAGCCAGCTCTATCCCATACCAAACTCAAGAACCTTCCTCCTACAACCACTGATATTTTCTACCATGCCAAGAATGGCATCAGCACCCTCTTACACAACTTTGTCTTCACTTTCACACACATATAGATCCACATATATGTATGTATGTATGTGTGTGTGTTACTATTAAAAGCATATTTGCATTGTGATCACATTATAAAGAGAGCAGGAATAAAAGTAATTTATAGTTGGATGCTAAGAATATTACTGACTGCATCATGCCTGATATCCCCAAGACCCACAGAGTGGAAAGAGAACCAATTCCCACAAGTTATCTTTGATAGATGTGCATGTGCGAATATATAATAAATAAATAAACATAAATAAATAAGCAAATATGTTTAAATGCAGTTAAGAAAAAAAAAAACTAAGGTAAACAGCTCCTGAGGAACATGCCCAAGACTGGCCTCTGGCCTCTCCACACACCTGCCTGTGCACACAGGTACAGACATACACACACACACAGAGACAGGCAGACAAGCAGATAGACAGACGTATAGACAGGTATAGTAAATGAAGCTGGGTGTGCAGTCTCAGTATTTGATGCATACTGCAGAATCAGGAGATGGACTACTGAGACCTAGTCTCGGGAAAACAATCTGGAGCTAGAGAGAAGACAGTTAAGAGCACAGCTGCTCTTACAGAAGATGGAGCGTCAGGTTCAGTTCCTGGCACCCGCGGTGGGCCATGTGCAACTGCCTGTAACTCCGGCTACAATGAGCTGACACCTTCGTCCGGCTTCCTCGGGCAGCTGTACTCATGTGCATACACCACCCACAGGCACACATACCTAAATTTAAAATAAAATAAATCTGCCAGGCGTGGTGGCATATGTCTTTAATCTCAGAAGTTGCTGGGTGGAGGCAGGTGAATCTCTGTGAGTCCAAGGCTAGCCTAGTGTACATAGCAAGTTCCAGGCCAGCCACAGCTACACAGTGAAACCCTGTCTCAATAAATGAATCAATCTTTAAAAAAGACTGGTCCTTCTTTTGGATTGGGGATGTGGGTGGGGGAGAACATCAAAACCTCCTTTCTCCTGTCCCTCAATGCTAGTCACATTCTTCTCCCACATTCCATTACCCTCAAGTCACTAATCCTTCCATTTCATGTTTTCACATTTTATTTTGTGAGTTCACGTGTGTATATGTGTGTGGGCATGCATGTGGAGGTCGGTGACTCTCTTTCTACCATGTGTGCCACAAAGACGGAACTCAGGTAGTCCGGCTTGGCAGAAAGTGCCTTGGCCCTGTGAGGCACTGAGCTGGCTATAGATTTCTTTCTTTGGACACGTGCTGTTCCAACTTACTCCACAACTTCCCATGAGAGAACGCAACTTTATGACCCCTGTTTCACAACTGACACCTATCCTCCATTCTCCATCAGTCATTCTGCCTCCACTTCAACAAAAATCCCCAAGTGCCCACCTGTCCTCCTCTGTTACTCTCTCTCTGGAAGTCCTCATCTGAGATAAATACAATTACCATTTCTTCTGTGCCACAAGTCCCTGGACAGATGTCTGTAGCACTTAGACTAACCAGTTTCAAGTGCAATGTTATTAATTAACCAGTGAGAGAATCATTCCTTATCCTCCCTTCACTCCTCAATACCACACTGCCTTTTACTCTCCAGAGATGAACCAGATTCACATTCAATAAACTGCAACTGTTTCCAAAGCCTATTAAGCTACCTTTCAGGGAGGTTTTCTGTTATTAAGATGGTATCTTGACATGACAGGGTACCTCCTGTAATCTACTCAATTTAGAAGTTACAGCATATTAGAACACTGAAATAGCATCTCATTCTTAGTTATGTTACTTTAAAAGTATTAAGATCAAATTATGTGCCGAATATAAAAATCAGGTTATGATCCTTAACAAGCGGGAACACATCACTTTTAAAGAGTAAGGTCATGTAGGGGTAGAATGGGCTAGCAGAGCCTGAAGAATACAAGCTTTTCTATCTGAAAATAGCTATGGAAGACACCACACGTCTCCATGAATGGCACAAAGGGTGGCTCATTTGTTTGAGCTAATCTCCATTTAGGAACTTCCAAGGAAGACTTTAACTCTACCGTGAGTAATTAATACACGGTATTTCCTTAATTACTCATTTTTAAAAATAATTTTTGTATTTATATTTATTCATTTGACTTTATTTATAGGAGTGTTTTGCCTGCGTAGATCCCCATGTGCATGCCTGGTGCCTGTGGAAGTCAGAAGGTGTCAGATCCTGGAGCTGAGTTAGATATGGTTGTGAATCACCATGTGGGTGCTGGAAACTAAACTCAGGTCCTCTGAAAGAGCAGCCAGTGCCCTTAACCACTGAGCTATCACCCTAGACCTGTTTATGTGCTCTTTACCTCCTGCCTCCTCCCAAGTGCTGGGACCACAGGTATGCTCTACCACACCCAGCAGAGCCGGGTGTCCCCTAACCCTTCCCTAAGCCCAGCTTTAGACCTATGCACATGCACACAGAAATTTTCAAAGGACTTTAGAAAATTCAAATAAAAATAAACCACCACATGGCCAAGTGCAGTCCCCTGATCAGGCTGGGATCTCCAAGAATGATTCTGTTCGACTGTACTGTCAACTGCACTTTAAATCCACGCTGTGAAAGACACGGTTTTACACACTATACTGATTCACTTACAGTACCACCCACTGTATCTGCTTCACAATGGTTCACTAAATATACCTTTTTTTCATTGATAATATCATTAACTGACAGCTAGCGAATATCAAAGCTAAGTTTTCCCTTTGCTTTGTCCAATGGCTGTATAGACAACTAAATAAATATGTAGCTCACCAACCAAGTAATTGCGTGCACACACACGTATGTAAACACAGTTTTTTAAAGAAACAGTGCTTATGTAGCTCAGATTGGCCTTAATCTTGTTATACACATAAACATGACCTCATGATCTTCTTGTCCCTGTGTCCCAGGTGATTACAAGTGTGCTCCACTACGCCTAGTTATGCAGTGCTCGGGATTGAACCTAGTTTTGTGCATGGAAGGAAAGCTCTCTACCAACTGAGCTATATCTCCACCACTACCAAGACTTTTGTTGTTTGTCAATTAAATATCCTCATTATGTTCTAAAAAGTAAAAACTCACTACGTGCATTATGGAAAAGAACATGTGATTCTTACAAATCATGAAATGGGACTACATAAATCTTGAATAGAGCATTCAGAACACATTTGTATCTGTCATGTGGGAGGCTAGAAGTGGGGATTTAGTATATACATCCTAGATTTATTCCCAGCAACCTTATGATTATGTGTTCTTGTTACCTCTCATATACAGGTGTTAAATATAATATATTCAGTGAATTATGACTTTAAAAATGAACACTTTCCAAGGTTTTGTTGATAAAAGAGAACCTGAGCTTTAAAATCCAGCCATCCTCTGTTGTTTGGACAATCACTGAGAAGTTACGACAAGCACCCACCATATAAGTGCTGAATAAATATTATTTTAAAAAAAGATTTATTAATTATTTATATAGCATTCTGCCTGCATGTGTGCCTGCACACCAGAAGAGGGCGCCAGATCTCATTATAGACGGGTGGGAGCCACCCTGTGGTTGCTGGAAAGTGCTCTTAACCTCTCCAGCCCTAAATATTACTTAATAATAGCTTAAAACCAAAACAAGACAGAACGCTTGTAATCCCAACACTCAGGAGGCAGATACAGGAGGATGTCTGTGAATTCAAAGCCAGCCTCAGCTACAGAGCAAATTCTAGACATGGGACAGCCATAGTGAGTCAATCTCCAAAAAAGGAAAAGAAGTATAGCTTTATCTGCACCAACAAACATCTTCTGAGCCTTAGATACTGGGAGTGGAGCAGCACTGTGGGTATTATGGATGACAACTTTTAAAAAGCTCAAAATACTCAAGTTCAATTGGCTAGAAAAGTTCTATGCCAGCTGTGAACAGCCACAGAGACAGGTGTGATCTGAGAAAAAATAACAAGGAACTAGTCTAACTTCGACTTGGTAACTATAAAGACCTACACGTCCTAAAGAAATTTGCTGGGTAGAATAAAAACCATTATTTAATAGCATCACTGTGAATCATTTAAGAGGAAGTCATTAAGATGATTTCTGCTTGAGAAATCTGATAATTCACTAAAATAATTAAGGCTGAAAAAAATGTTAAAGTAGGTATTTTAAATGATCTATATAATGAAATAATGAAAACTTTCTGAATTTAGAATCCTGTAACTATAACAAAGGTTTCATTTTGAGAAAATGGCTTTAATTTTTTTTCAAAATATAACACATGAAACTTTGAAAACAAAAACACTATCCCTGTTCCAAATATCTGAATCTAGTATTTTCAAAAATTAATAATTTTATGCCAAATACAAATGGGCTAAACATCTTGAATGTAACTTTTTTATATATATACAAAAGAGGTTTATTAGGTAGACATGGAGAGAGAGAGAGAAGAGAGAGCAGGAAGAACAGGACATGATGGGAGGAAAGAGGAGACAGAGGGAAAAAGAGAGGGAAAGAGAGAAAGGGGAAAGAGGGGGCATCCCAATAGAGAAAGGGGAAAAGGACAAGAGGCCAGGAACAAGAGGGACCAAGAGAGAAAAGCTGAATGTAACTTTTACATATGGCTTTCCTGATTATTTCATAACTGTTCTTACTATAGTTTATTATAAATACATAAAGTCCATATGCATTTGGGAAAAAATTAAGGTGTCACCATGCTTCATCTAGTCACATTTCATTATCTGAGTAGAATAACACATTAGAAAAGCAGGAGAAACAGGCTTTGTCATGCAAAGGGCTGGTCCCTGTGCTGCAGCAGGGAGGTGTCAAGCCAACACACAAACTGCATTCCTATACTCACCAATTAAAAATGTTGTGTTGGGCAAGATTTGAACCTTTTTCACAACATCAACACCTTAATTTCCTTCTTGTTCCACATTGTGGCCAAAATCCACCACTTTTTGCCTTTAGGTATTAGACACAAAAAGAGGTCAGCACAAAGAAAAGGGTGAATTCCCATCTTTCATAAAGTATGTCAACTTTGCACTCCTAATCACTTCTCTAAAGGAAAGGTACCTCTATCTCCCCTATACTCATAGACTTCAGGCACCAAACATGTGTAGTTATTTTTCCTATATGAATAGCCTACAATTCAGTTTTGACACTATTCATAGGCTTAGTTCCATAAGACCTCTCCACTTCCGTGCCAGTTTCAAGTTCCAGGATTCATCAATACTTCTGATCAATTGGTAATTAACTGAGGAATCCCACAGTCCTGCTCCCAAAGTCCAGTAGCTACCAATAAATACATTAAAAACAAAATCAACAAGACAAGATGAAACCCTTCAACTACTATACAGACGTCAAGGGTTTCTGAAGCTCTCAGAACTCAGGACTGAATCCAATATTCTTATAAAAGATGCTTCAGCCAGACATAGCGATGCACCTATGATCCCAACGCTTGAAATGTGGAGGCAGGATGAGAGAGAGTTCAAGGTCAGCCTGTGCAAAACGAGATCCTATCCTCACACTTCCCAGTTTGCCCCTCATAATTAGGATTCTCCCATCATTCAGGAAAAGGCATGGGCTTTAGAAGCTTTGTTATGACTTAGAGAGGAGAACTATGGGCGTGTGGTGATGTTGGTGACTACTATACCAAATGTACAGACTCACCACACACTGTATTTAGTGTCCCAGACGATAGACAGAAATTTTTTTTCTACTTACATATATTTGATTGATTAGGAGTACTGAAACCCACATAAAAACCACACCACAAAGCTAGGAGGTATTATGATGAATGACTGCTACATGTAATAAAAAATATGCCTGTACCATGTTTGGGTTCAGCCAGCTTTTTTAATCTGTATGCTTACATGAAAAGGTTTCCTGTGATTACTTCTTTAAATATTTTTTCTTTCTTTCTTGAACTGTACTCTTTTTCTTCTCTTTATGAAACCCAGGGTCCAAGTCTATTGGACCTTCTGGGATTGCCTCACAATCCTTGAAACACATACCATTCTGCCCACCACTCTTTGTTTTCCTCTGCTCTTCAAAGATCAGCAAAATGTACTGAGTAATCTTTAAGTTCACTAACATTGTCCTTCTTGATACCATTCTACAACCGAGTTTAATTTATAAAATGTAATATACTGCACTCTTTAGGCTTAGTTGGGGTCTTTAGCTAGTCTTGGTGTTGAGACAGTTTCCTATACCCTGCGGTGGTCTAGAATTTAACTTACTGTGTATTAGAAGGTGACCTCCCAACAGCCAGGATTAGAGACAAGAGCCACCATGCCTCTTTTAGCTTCTATTTCTTTATATATTTGTTTTGGATGCATGTTAGACTATAGCCTAGCTGGCCTGGATATTCCCTTCCTTTAGCCTCCCAAGTAATGGGATCATAGAGTGTGTCATTAACAGTTTTAGCTTCTATTGCTTGGCTGAGACTTCTTTTACATGCTCTGTTTGGAATTTGTGCTTGCCATTAGTTGTTAAAACTTATTTCTAATAACTGTTTAATGTTCCCATGACACCTGAATCACCTCAGCCTTGCATCTGATTGTCACTGTCCATAGGACTGAATTTTCTTGATTCTTTCCACGCCAAGTGATTCTGAAGTGTATCTCAGACATTCGATTAGGGATGGAATGCTGGGTGTATGCACATTCAATGCAGAGCATTGCCCTTTTATCTGAGGCATTCCAAAGAGCCTTCTATGTCAGTCACAGTTCCAGCACCTCAGTGCTTGTACAGGGTTACTTCCACATGTGCCCAGAGCAGCCAGTCTGACACTGAAGACTCAGGTCCTCGTATGCACAGCCAAGGAAGAAGCTGAACAGCATATAAAACTTAACCATACTTTCCAAACTCCCCTTACTCTGCAATCTTCCAAATATATATATATATATATATATATATATATATATATATTGTAACCCAGGTATCCCTTCATCCAACCAGAATGTTAGGGTTTATTTGTGTGTATTTCTTACAAGCTATGCTAAGCATTGTCTGTTCAAAAAAAGCAGGGAGAAAAGCCCACAACAATGTACCATACTCTTGGGATTACAACACTTCTAGTGGAAAGAAAACTCCAACTCTTGATATTTAGGATTCTGCCCATCCCTGAAGCTGTCCCTGGGACTGCTGCTGTTGTTGCCAAAGTATTATTTAGACACTGGAGTAAATGAGAAGAAAAAAAAAAAAACAAAAAACCGAGCCAGCCAGATGGCTCAGCGGGTAAAAGTGCTTCCCACACAAACCTGCGACCTGAGGTCAATCCTCAGAACTCACAGAAAGGAAAGAACCTATCCACTCCCCAAAGTTGTCGTGACTTCCACACAAAGATCATGTCCCTATACTCATGTGCACACATTTGATAAAAAAAAAAAAATATTTAATTCAATAAAAAGGAACAATAAGGGCTGGAGAGATGATGACTCAGAGATTAAGAGCACTGGCTGTTCTTCTGCTCTTCCAGAGGTCCTGAGTCCAATTCCCAGCAACCATACATACGGTGGCTCACAACTAATGAGATCTTCTGGCATGCAGGTGTGCATGCAGACAGAATATTGTACACATAATAATGCTGACATAAATCTTTTTTTAAAAAAAGAAAGAAAAGACTGAAGCAAGGCTGACACTTCTGCTGCCTCTGATACTCAGAAGATTCTGTCCAACTAGGACGGCCCTCAGCTTCTCTCCTTGCTCGAGTGCCTACTGCGATCTTCTGTGCTCTAAGCAACAGGGAGCTGAGGCATCTGCTGAACAGTAAGATGTGCACGTGTGTGGCAGCACAAGCTAACTTAAGATATGCGTATGTGTGACAGCACATGTCTTTAGCCTCAGCACTTGGGAGATGAAGACAGGAGGAACAAGAATCTATGCCCAGCCTAAGCTGTGAGTCTGAGACCAGCCTGGACCACACGAGACACTATCACCAAAGGGGAGAAAAGCTATGTACACACAAAAGATGGAAAAACACAAAACAGGGCAAACACTGACCAGGAAGCCAGACATTAGAGAGCACTGAATCATCCCTGAGCTGCTCAAGGTTTCTCCTCAGATCCCACAGAGTCCTGTAGGACGTCATCTGGTCTTGCAGCTATTTATGATGGACTGAGCTCTGGTGATTAGATATGCTACATGAAAGAACCAACTTCACACAGGGAGATTATCTTCCTAGAGCATGGCCTATTTGGTAGTTCTTTAAAGGGATTCTATGGCTGGAATGATTCAGCGGCCCAAGCTCAGTTCCTAAGACCTAAAAGGGGGCAACTCATAACCATCTCTTCCTTGGACAACTACATTAACATGGCATATACACATTCAAGCATGTACCTGCAAACACACACACACAATAAGTGCTGGCTACGGTGGCACATGCCACCAGAACTGGGGAGGTAGATCTCTGTAAGCTAAGACTACCCTGGTCTACACAGGGACCAGCCAAAGCTACACAGTGAAACCCTGTCTCAAAACCAAACAAACAAAAGTAAGAAAGGTTGGGGCAGCTGGGTATAGCTGCACATGCCTATAATCCCAGCACTCAGGAGGCAGAGGCAGGCAGATCTCTGTGAGTTTGAGGCCAGCCTGGTCTACAAAGGGAGTCCAGGAAAGCCAGAGCAGTTATACAGAGAAACCCTGTCTCAAAAAACCAGATAGACAGACAAGAAAGAAAGGTTGGGGTGAGGGAGCACTCTGTAGGTACTTTTCTGAAAGACAAAAATTACCAAAATGGGCACAAAAGAAATAAAAAGCTTTACCACTTACATAGCCCTGGGAAAACTAATTTTTTTAACTTGTGACAATTCATATTTGCACTCTGCATTGTGAACAGGCAATTAAATGTTAAAATCTTTATATTACATTTATTTCTGCATTTATTTTGTACACGTGCCTTTTCATCTGTTCAAACACAGAGCACAGAATCATCATTAGCTGATTTGTGCACACTGCTCATCCATACATGTGTTAATGCAGAAATGTATCTACAATATTTGCTTTAAAAGTTTGTGTGTTTTCAGAGCAAAAAGAGCAGACACAACACCTGGCTGACGGCTTCCAGGATAAGCTTGACCAGACCATGGCTTCTATCAAGCACAGTCTCGAGTTGCTCCACTAACAGCTCACCTCCCTAGTGGGGGCTGTTCTACAAAACTGGAGAGCTCTGGACTTACTAACTGCTGAACAGGAAGAGACTTGCCTTGTGTTGGGGCAGGAATACAGCTTCTATGTCAATGAATCTGGGCTAGTGGAACAAAGCATGCAAATGCTCTAAGATCCCTGGCACGTTCTCCTGGCATGCTATGCACCCCAAACCCCTACCCCATGATACGAAAGCCCTCTGGTAACTTGGCTTCTTCCCCTCCTTGACACTGTACTGGCCACTGGGGCCCTACTTCTCCTAGCACCCTGCCTCATCCAATTTCTAAACCATCAGATAAGTAGCATGACAAAAATCACCGCCAACCAGGTTCTGGTTCAGTGCCAAACAATTCCCCACATAGAGGCTGATGACTGTGATGATACCTACCCTTTATAAAACAAAAAAGGGGAGATGTGGGGCCAGTGAGCCATGCGACCAGGGGAGCTGGCCCAGAGCAAGAATGAGGTTGAGACATGTCCAAACCCCAGAACTCTCATGAGACTGGCAGGAGTAAGGAATGCTTCCCCCCTGCTCTGCATGTCCCAGTGCACGCTGCCTCGTGACCCCCACCTCTGCCATCCTTGATGTACCCTGGTGGCCAGGTTACAGGTTAAACTTCCTCTCTTTTTATCATGACATGTCCAGAAAGCATCTGGAATTCCTCCTCATGAAAATGAAACATTCCCTGCACCTCAGCCCCAGCCAATTATGTATGCTCACCCTACCCACTCCCCAAGGTTTACTTAGCCCTGTCCACCCCAGCACCCCAAATGAAGAGAGCGGTTTCACTGGAAACTGCCCCTAGAGAAGGTTGTTTCTCTGCTTCCTGTGCCCACCAACTCATCAGTGTGTGTGAGGAGGGGATACTTAACCTGTGCAAGGCCCAGCAGAGTTAAAGAACAACCAATACCAAGACAAAACAACTGATAAATTATCTTTGGAAGTCACATGATAGCCTACAAAAGTGAGGGATGAGGATGCAGCCCCAGCTTTACTGGTGAAAGTACCACACATGCATAATATAAAATATACATTATGCCCCAAAGGATCAGAGGCAGATTTGACTATATAAACTCTGCCCACATTACGTTTCCAGGGTCTAGTATAACCCTGCCTGGTTTAAATTCGTGATCCTCCTGCCTCCACCTCCTAAGCACTGGGGTTACAGACTCACAACACCATGCTTGATTTCTGCTTTTAAGAACAAACTCTACTGAACACTTACTACTCCACAGGAATGTCTAAGATATATTCAAAAGAGAGTAAAACAAACTACTGAATGCTTGATCATTAGTGACACTCAACAGATAAAAGAAATAAATACATCCCAAACATTCTTGCTGCCCATTCTATGTTTTTATGTGTCAGTTTAAACACAAAGGATAATTTTGAGGCTTGTGAATTAGATCTTCTGATGGCAAGAAGACCACAGGGTGGGGTGGGGGGCTGGAGAGATGGCTCAGTGGTTAAGAGCACTGTCTGCTCTTCCAGAGGTCCTGAGTTCAATTCCCAGAAGCCACATGGTACCTCACTATTTATAATAAGATCTGGTGTAGTACATGCCAGAAGAGGGCATGCCAACAGAGCCCTCATATATATTAAATAAATATTTTTTTTTCTTTTGGAAAAAAATAGAGCACAAGGAAAGATGAACATCTTTGTTTTTTCATCCTTTGTTGGAAAAGTCATGATATGCTTTTTACAAACGTTTTACTTCTCAGAGGTCAGAGAATATATAGGATAATCTAGAGGTGGAGTTACAGATGGTTGTAAGCTGCTATGTGGGTGCTGGGTACTGAAGCTGGGTCCTCTGCAAGCACAGAAGGTGCTCTTTGACATCGAGTCATCTCTCCGATCCTGTGATATACTTTTTAAGTTGGAGAAACAATACAGGCAGGAAGTGGTGGCATGTGCCTGTAATCCTAGGGCTTGGCAGGCAGGAGGCAGATCAGGAGTCCCAAGGTCATCTCTGCTACGGAGGGAGTGTGAGGCCCGTCTGAACTACAGGACAGCCTGTCTTTAAAAACAAAAAGGAAAAGAAGAAAAAAAGAAAGAAAGAGAAGAGGCCAGACATAGTGGTACATGCCTTCAATCACTCAGGAGGCAGAGGCAGGAGACCTCTGTGAGTTGGAGACCAGCCTGGTCTAGGGAGCAAGTTCTAGCAGGATAACTAGGTAGCCAGGACTACATAAATAAACTGTCTCAATTAAAAAATGAGAGAGAGAGAGAGAGAGAAGAGAGAAAGAAAAAAGTAATAAATATTTTAAATTAGAAGACAGATACCATTAAAACAGAAAACAGGCAAACTACAAGCTCGCTAGAAATACACAGTTTAAAAAGAAAGATTGAGCTGAGAATGAGAACAAGACAAAAGCCCTTATTGTAATACCAGCGTTCAAACAATATTTTTAAGCTGTACACATTTAAACTTTACTTCTAACATAACACAGCAAATGCTTACTACATCCAATAAATTATAGCAGGGTCATTAATCAGCACACATACACTTCTTTATGCCAAGTTCCTGACCTAAAACCAGAATTTCTTCTATGATATATACTAAGAAAATAATGTCAGGTTTTCCAATAAATCTCTAACTATTCAAATAGTTCTTTAAACTTAAAATGCTGTCAGGTACAGTAGTTAATGTCTCTGATCCAGCACTTAGTAGGTGAAGGCAGGAGGATCAGGAGTTCAAGATCAGCTTCAGCAACACAGCTAGCTTGAGGCGATGATAGACTGTATGAGCTCTGTCTCAAAAAAACAAGAGAGAAAGAATGCTCAATAGTTCAACAGTTTTATAACAAGCTGCCACACTTTATCTTTCGTACGTGATGGATAGGAATGATACCACACAGAGCTCATGAATTATCAAGATCATTCGACTCTTCACAAGTACTCACTTTTACGGATTCTTCTGTGTTAAGCTTATTTCCTTTCACCAAGACAATTTGGAAAGGGTTGTTGTTGTCCCAAACATGCTGTAAAAGAATGAAGTAAACACAGAGGCTTTTAAGTGAAAGAAACGAATACGACATGATAGCTGTGGTGGCTAGTCAGATGACCCAAACTATAGTCATCTGGGAGGACGAAACCTTAGTTGAGAAAGTGCTTCTATAAAATCTGGCTGGAGGCAAGCCTGTGGTGCTTTTTCTAGATTGATGTAGAAAGGGCCAGTCCACTGTGGGTGGTGCCGCCCCTGGGTTCCATAGGAAAGCAGGCTGGGCAAACCATGAGGAGTGAGCACTCCTTCAGCACCTCTCCATCAGCTCCTGCCATCAGGTTCCTGCATGGTTTGAGTTCCTGCCTTGACACCCCTCTCCCTCCCTCAGGAACCATGACACTGGATGTGTAAGCTAAATAAACCCTTTGCTCCTCAAGTTGCTTTTGGCTATGGTGTTTCATCACAATGGTAACCTAACTAAGACGCTAGCCATGGAGGTCTTCCAGTTCTTACATAGGGCAAATTTATGAAAACAGAGCTCTGATCGAACAATTAAAAATCACAAATATTTCCAGACAAGGTGGTGGATACCTTTCATCCCAAAACTCCAGAGGCAGAGACAGGCAAATCTCAAGTTTGAGGCAAGCCTGGCCTATGGAGCGAGTTTCAAGATAGCCAGGGCTATGCACAGAGAAACCCTGTCTTGAACTCCATTTCTCCCCCCTAAAAATCATAAATATCAAATTAAGCATTATAACTACTAGCACTTGATTTTGCTAAGAAATGAAGGGAGGCAGAGGGCAGAAAGGGGATGTGCTCAAATATATCTGTAATTCCAGCACATAGGAAGGTGGGGCAAGATAATTGCCTTGGGTCTAAATTAAATAAGAAGTTCTATGTCAGCCTGAGTCTACAGTGGATCATTGTTTTAACCCTCACATTCATCTCAAAACTATTCAGATTAAACTGATAGAAATTAAATAAACTGCAGTTAGAAAGCTGAAGCAAGCTTGTCACAGACCAAAGCTACAAGAAAGACTCAAAAAAAAAAAAAAAAAAAGAAACAAAACATAAATATACGGTCTGTGTCCTGTCTCAAGCTGATAAAGTATAATGTCTAGTCTGATAGTATTTGCTGAGAGAACACTAAAAATAGCATGCAGAAAAACAACTATTTTTCAAGTAAATGGCAAAGAGCTTTTAGCAAAGATGTTGATTTTCACAGAAGGAGAAGTGAGCAAAGGAAACAGGTCTGAGACTTAGCACACAAACTGAAAATCACATGGCTCTGGGGTTACCAAAGGCTGACACAGGAAACTTACGGAAATAACTCGTGTTTTCTTTGGTGGTAAAGGGAGAGGAAGGTTGGATGAGTTTCGGTTGATGGCAGCCTCTATAGCAATCATTTCTTGCTCATACATTTTCTTGATCTTACAACATTCCACAAGGATGAAATGGGGCAGGGTCCTATTCATTACACAATTTCGGATATACTGCAATAGCAAGAGAGACAAAGGAAGAGATTTTTAGGCAAGCACGTAAATCAACAAAGAAAATTAATCTGAATGACACTATACTAAATGTACAGTACATGTATATGCTACTCAATTCAGTATCAATAATGTAATCATTTAAATCACAACACAGGAAGGCTTGAGGCAGTGCACCAGTCACTGGCTACTCTTCTAGAGGACCTAGACTGGATTCCCAGCATCCACAAGGTGGTTCATAACTGCTAACTCCAGGTGCAGGAAATCCAGGGCCCACTTCTGGATTCTGTGGGCACTGCATATCACGGTGCATAGACATACATGCTGCTAAAACAGCCATACACATAATATAAAGATAATTTTAAAAATACTACAATACAGGAGGTGGTGAAATGGCTTAGTGGGTAAAGGCACTCGTCACCAAGCCTGATGACTCATGCTTACCCTTGACCTACATCGTGGTTCCAGAGAAACAATTCCCACTGCACACAAATATACACAAAACAAATGGCAGTGGTGGTGCATCCTTGTGGCGCACTGCTGGGAAACTAAAGTTAGGGACCACAAGTTTGAGGCCAGCCTGGGAAAACAGCCTCAAAAAACAAAGGTCTGAGGATGTAGTCTGGAGAGATGAATCCTCTGCCCAGCAGGTGCAAGGAACCCAGTCCAGTCCCCAGCACAAACAAACAAACAATCAACAAAGCCCCATCTACTGTTAATTGAGTGCCTAATTACCTAGGAATGGAGTGAGAGGGACACACACAGTATGGCTATTCTTCATCAAGAGACCAAGCGCCATTTCACAGTTCATGGCCATGAAAATCCAAAGGGTTAACTTATACACCCCATTATCTCTAAGACGCAAACATAAATTGATTTGTCTGATGCCCAAGTCATACTTTAGCTAATCTGCCAGGAATGGTATATGTGGTTCATTCCAGAGGACCTCTGAGGTAGCCCTTTTTCAGACAGGACTCTAGGTGAGCATTCCAGCAGTTTAGCCAGGAAAGACCTTCTGGTCTTTCAGCCTACGGCTCTATTTTATTTTCATAAAACTGGAGGATGCCTTGCAAGATAACAGAACATGAGGAAAAGAAGTTTGTGATTCCAGGTTGCTCACCAAGCACTTTTACTTTCTTCCTCCTCATCAGCCAGAGTTCAACTGCTTACTACCCCAAAGCTGTGCAGATAAACTGTAACTGTCCTTTGGCCCTCCTGAATCAGGGGCCACAGCAGAACCTTAACAAAGGGTATGAAATTCTGTTACCTGTTAAACTAATCTCAACCCACTTTCCTTTTGGACACTTGAAACAAGGTGTCACATAGCCTAGATTGGCTGGACTACAGAGCATGAGTGTGCTGCCACACCTGGCTTCAAATCTTTCCTTCCATACAAGTATCACTTTAATATTTGGCACCTGCCTAAGAAGGCAGGCGTGTTAGCTAGCTCACTCATATAGCTCAGCAGCTGGGAGGCTGATACAGGATTACTTCCCTGAGGGCTATAGAGTGGGGCCTTGGTCTCCTAAACACCAACACTTCCATAAAACAAAACAAAAGCCAAACAAACAAATGAGCAGGCTTTCTAGTGTTACACTGACCTCTCACATGGCTCTTACTCAAATGCTACTCCTTTAGCAACCACTTCTTAGTTCCCAAATCAATACACCTATCTTTATGTTCCTCGATGACGAAGCCAAGCATATATTCACAAAAAAGTCTTGAGCCAGGCCTGGTGGCACACAGCTTAGGCCCAGCACTCAGGAAGTAGAGGCAGAGGGGTCTCTGGGAGTTCCAGACCAGGATGATCTACATACATAGTAAGGTACAGGGCAGCCAGGAGACACAGCACACACAAAAAATAACACAACTTAAAGCGCAAATCTTGAGGGGAACAGGATAGTGTACTGTCTGCACTGTACGTCTCCGTGAACTCTACTTCACTCCAGAAACAACTTAAGGCAGCTTAATGTCTTGCAATGAGAGAGTGAGACCATGAGTTAACTGGTTTGTTTGCTTATTTATTTATGGACGGAGGGGAGAGTGCATGCAACACACCACGTGTGTAGAGGTCAGAAGACAATTTCCACTTCCACCTTATGGATCCCAGGGGTCAAAACTCAAGTTATCAGGCTTAGAAAAGCAAATACCCTGTACTCACAGAAGCGTCTTACTGGCCACTGTAGACAGAATATACTCAAAGAATTCAAACGATATACACACAGACACACACACACCAACTGGGACCTAACATTTGTAATCCTTCTCCCATATGTGGAAGTAATAAAAATAAAAAATATGACAAAGCAGTGAATGGGAAATTGACAATAGTAAAGCACATGCTCAAAATATAGAAGGTCCTGCGTTCAATCCCCCCTGCCCCCCAAAAACCCCTAGAAGAATCTTTTTCTTTTGAAACAGATTCAGTGCCATTATTATGGGTGCATGTGCAATGGGGGAGTGGGTACAAAGGCCATAGGATGGCTCTGTGGAGTCGGTTCTGTCCTTCCACCTTCACCTGAGTTCCTGGAACCAAATCCAGCTCCTCAGCACAGCTCAGCAACCACCTTAACCTGCTAAGCCATCTTGCTGGCCCTCAAATTTTTACTTTTTCTATGAGGTGCTTGTAAGTATCTATCTAAACAAGTAAGTTTTTTGTTTTTTTTTTTTTTTTTTTTACCTTCTTCAGAATATAACACTTGAATCACATTTGTATAAAAAGTAATGAGCAGCTATACAAAGCACACTGCTAGGAATTCATGCTCCAGGAAATAATGTTAAGCACTAAAATAATCCACAAACAGAGTGCAAACGCACTGACACATATTTACAGGCACAACCATTATGCCCCGAGCGAACCTAACTGCTAAAAAGTCAAACACCTGCCAAACATTAGTGATGATTACTTAGGGGCAGGGTCCAGTAACAGAAGCTTACTGTATAATCCTACAAAGCTTTCTGTAGCTCCCAGACACAGGCACTTCCTTAAAGTTGAGGAAGTTAAGGCATCGGTGCACACTGTTCTACTGACAGTCAATATACATACCTGGAACTGAATTAGTGGGTGCTCACCAAATACATACTCCACTCTCCCGCTTACTTGTAAAACATAGTCGTAGGGGCTAGCTTCATCTTCCTTTCCATGAATAGTCAAGCGTTTCTGGATTGCTAATTCATTTATCTTTATAGGATTCAAATTGGGAGACACTTGAAAACTAAATACATCCTAAAAAGAGGAAAGGCAGAAAACATGACACAGTTTGTATTTGGCTGGAAAACAATTGTGCTCAAATATTCAATATGCTAAACATGTACACACATATAATTTGTTTTCTGATAATTTATACATTAGGTTACTATATTCTGAGTGTCACAGCTCCCAAGGAAAAATTAGTATTTAGTTGAAGTGGCAAAGTGGCATTATCCTACAATCCAGGCACGTAGGAGATGGAGCCAGAAGGATCAGGCATTTGGGCCAGACTCAATACTTTCGATCTGTATAGTAAGTTTATTCTTTTGAAGAATATAAGGGATTTATACTCTATTGTTTGGAATCTTTGGTAATAGGAATATTTACTGGTCATTTAAAAAACATTAATTGAGAAGTAAAATGTCTAGTTTCTTTGAAGACTCAGTTGTATCATGTGATGTTTTGCTGGAAGCTGTCTTGTGAGAGGGCATGTGTTTTGCTGTGAACTGTCTCGTGGTAGGGGCGTGACTTCATCCAGCTGAAAGCATCCCTGGGTTGGCTTTGAGGACAGGATATATTTATGTAAGCCCACAAAGAGTGAGACAACACTTTTTGGATCAAAACCGCCGTGTTGGTCTTCTTCAACACTTCACTTCGTAGAACGATATGCTCCAGAGAACTTCTTGGGGCGTTCCAACTGAGTCTTGCAGCTGCCACTGAGTTGTCCAAATCTGCTGAATCATGCTGATTCATGTTGCTGTTTGGTGTTGGCATTTGGACTGATGGTATCCAGACAAGGAAGAATGGACACACCTCAAGGAAGTACTTCTAAAAAGGTCTACAATACCCTTTTCCTATTAACCTTCTTTCTCCTCTACCTCAGTGGACTGCAGAGGGTAGAAGCAGTTAAGAACCCTAGATAACGTAGGTTTGTTGAAAAAAATCTAAGCCTACAGAGAAGCCTCCTAGTTTTATGAAAAGCAAAACAAGGTGATATATGACTGTTTACTATTTCTTTATGCAAACATTTAAATATCATATTCATTTGTTTTACTTCAAAGAAAAAAAATCCCACACCCCAAATTAGCTGAAGTTTACTACTGGACAATAATCCAGTGGATAGTGTCTTATTTATTATTAATTAATAATTAATAGTGTCTTATTAATTATTAAACCTGTGGCTGGGATACTGCAGGCACTAGTTTTTCAAATGTTACTTTATTCGGGGGTTCCTTAAAGCTTATACCTCTCTTCCAACCCCCCCAACACCAGGGAGGGGAAAAAGAAGATTGTAAGGGAGAGAGGATATAGCCCTCTTTATTGCTTCCTGCTGGGCAGGGTTGTAGGATTATTTTGGGGGCAAGACCCATGTCTGTTGTCAGGATATCCAAAAGTCCAGATAACCAGCAAACCAGCAAGCCAGAAAGCCAGCAAGTGCAACAAGCAATCTTCCTCCATCTACTTCTACCCACTGTGCCTTCTTTTTCCTCTGAGCTACCATATTTGTATTCCTCAGAATTCAACTAATTTCGGCTGACAAAGCCCACTCTCCGCATGAGACTATTAACAGGTTCGGGCAAACTAAAATCCCCCAACATGTTTACATATAATAAACCAAAATGTCCACAGTAGGGTACAGTTCAGCAGCAGCCCACTGGCCTAGCATGATGTCTATTTATTGTTGTTATTTTGAGTTTTGGAGACAAGGTTTCTCAGTGCTGTCTTAGAACTTGCTGTGTAGACCGGGTTGGTCCTGAACTCAGAGAGTTGCTGCTTCTGTCTGACCCTGGAAATAAATATGTGCACTACTATGCCCTGCCTGGGTTTTGATGACCAGCACAGACAAAAAAAAAAAAAAAAAAAAAAAAGCCTATATGGGTAATTGGTAAGAAAAGATATATAACTTATTATTAATCCATAAATTAATGATTTCTGTCCAATTTTACAAACGTAAAGAGAGAGCTGCTGGGCACTGAACCTAGAGTGGTGTGTATACTACTACTTCTGAGCTACACACACAAACAACATCAACCAAAACAACAATGGGGGTTAGAGCTGTAGTTCAAGGGTCTGCTGGCAAGCATGAAGCCATGGATTCAAATCCTAGTGCTGCACCTGCAACGCCAGCAGTGGAGACAAGCAGATATGGATCAAAATTTAAAGGTCATTCATGAGACCTGACTCAAAAAAAAAAGGTAGCAATGGAAAAAAGAGATCATGTTCACTAGGCTTTTTCCCCCTTCTCTGCTATTTAAAATACCTCTTTAAGAAGCTAGAGACAGAATGCTCAGCAGTAAGAAACACTGGCTGTTCCTCCAGAGGGCCTGAGTTCAATTTCCAGCATCTACATGGCAGCTCACAACTGCCTGTAACTGCAGTTCTAGGGGATCCAACGCCATCTGGCCTCTGTGGAGACCAGGCAGGTAGTACACATATATGCAGGCAAAAAGCTCACACATGTACAGTAAAACAAAAATGAGATGTCACCTTAAATTTTCTATTCTTTTAGAACTGCAAAACGCAGTTAAACAGTACAGTCTGACAGCTCATTTCTATACTATTATAACGCACGGAAAACTGTACAAAGGCTATCACTTTAGAGAGTCCTATGCAGTTACAAACTAAGCACCGACTCCACAAGTTCTCTTTGTAGTAGTACTTTCTAAGCAAGTGCTTCCAGGAATGGAGCAGTAGTCTGGTAAAACAAGAGACTCACCACAAAATAACGTAAATATTATACCAAGCACTACCTGGCTGTTTTCAAAATGCACAGCTACGATCAGCTTTCCTCCGTAAAGTTTATCTTCCAGGTTCTCCAGGACAGATGTCTCATGCTCAGGGGGATATGTGTGCTTTAGCCAGTCAATCCAAGACAGCCCCACTAGAGACTGAATCTTGTCCTCACTGAATTTGCGCATTTTTCTTCTAAATTCGTTCACTTCAGGATCCTTCAAGGCATCAAATTCATGAAGACCTAAAGGAATTTTGTAAAGATGTCAGTTTTTTAGTAGCTAATAATAATCAAAAAAAAGAAGAATATCACAAAATATCTTCAATACAAACTAACTTGGATATCTGACTTTTACCAAGCAGATAAAACAACAAAAAACTACATGGGAGATGACAAACACACAGATAAAATGAGTCTTGTGTATAAAATACAAATGCTGTGGGATCTCTAGAACATAAATTTATTAACATTATGTAGAACTATAGATGGGCTATCAGTCTTATAACCATCAAAACCGGGCATGCTGTAATACTGGTAGAATTTGGGGTTGAGGACAGAAGAGCTGCTAGAAGTTTCAGAACAGCCAGTGCAACACAGTAAACATATACTCTCAAAAGTAAAAATGTTTTTACTTTTTTTAAAAAAATTATGAGAGGACCCTAACTAAAATGTTCAATCCCCATCCTGAAAGGCAAAGAGGATGTACATCAGAAGAAAACGAAAATAGGAAACAACCTCGGAACCCGCTACAGAGGGCCTCTGAAAGCCAGAAGAAAACAGGAAACCACCTTGAAACCTGCCACAGAGGGCCTCTAAAGCTTCTGCAGTATAGACTGTCAAAGCAGATGCTGAGCCTGATGGCCAACTGATGGGCAGAGTGAATGGAATTTTATGTAAGAAGTGGGAAATAGTAAGAGCTGGAGGGAACGGGAACTCCACAAGCAGAGCAACAGAACAAGATAATTTGAACACAGGGAACTTCCCAGAGACTCCTACTCCAACCAAGGACTATTTGTGGAGATGACCTGGAACCCCTGCACAGGTGTAGCCCATGGCAGTTCAGTGTCCAAGTGGGTTACATAGTAATGGGAAGAGGGACTGCCTCTGACATAATCTGATTGGCCTGCTCTTTGATCACTTCCCCCTGGGGGGGAGCAGCCTTACCAGGCCACAGTAGAGGACAATGCAGCCACTTTTGATGAGAACTGATAGACTAAGATCAGAAAGAAGGAGAGGAGGACCTCCCCTATCAGTGGACTTGGGGAGTGGCATGCATGCAGAAAGGGGAGGGAGGGTGGGATTGGCAGGGGAGGAGGGAGGGGCTTATGGGGGGATACAAAATGAATAAAGTGTAATTAATAAAAAATAAATAAAAGATTTAAAAAAAATTATGAAAATTATTTTTCATAATAAAAAACGAAAGTTATAATACACATGACAAAAGAATCATAGATTTTCCTGCATAGTCTTATATACCTGTAAAAAATAAAAAAATAAAAAATTACTGAGCTGGGTACAGGGGCCCATGCCTGTAATCCCAGCACTCAGGTAGGCAGAGGCAGGCAGATCACTGTGAGTTTGAGGCCAGCCTGATCTACAAAGGACAGCCAAGGATACATAGAGAAACCCTGTCTCAGAAAAGAAACAAAAAGCATTACTGTAAATTAGCTGTGGATGACCTATATAATTTTAGTAGAAACATTTGGACCCCTAGCTGACACATATGCCCCAGGATAGCTATGAATGTGGCCCAACAGAAAACATCATGAAGAATTTGGGGGAGGGGGGTGACGTCTGCATAGTTCCTGAGCATAAACTCTGTAGGTTTAAGACTGTGTCGCCTACAATGGGAATTCTTAGAGTGCACAGTTAACATTCTTCTGTTCACAGTAATAGCTATTACAGTGTTGGAAAGAGAAATGAGCACCCAACAGCAAAAATCAAACCTTTTACTACATCTAATCCATGTCTTTTCTTGGTGGGGCAGTGATATTTGAGACAGGATTTTACCACATTCCCAGGCTGCTCTCAAATTCAAATTCAAGGCAATCCTCATGCCTTGGCCTGCCTGCTAAAATTGCTGGGTGCGCCGCCATCCTCAGCTCTAGAAACCTTCTGAATGTCTGCCGATTGTCTACCTGTCTGTTTCTGCAGTCCTAACCTAATCCTAGCCCTCAGCACCCTCCATCAGCAACTATCACAATTTTCACAGATTCCTTGTTGTTGTTTTTTAAGTTACACATGTTTACTG
Organism: Psammomys obesus; assembly: GCF_907164565.1. Lineage (NCBI taxonomy): Eukaryota > Metazoa > Chordata > Mammalia > Rodentia > Muridae > Psammomys > Psammomys obesus. The sequence goes on from NW_026596120.1 coordinate 8,966,967, forward strand.
ATTTGGTGGGAGAGAAGAGACAGGCAGGCAGGCAGGCAGACACACACACACAGGAGCACACAACTCAGAAGACGATTTGTTGGAAATGCTCTCTCCTCCTACCATGTGGGTACTGGGAATCAACCTCAGGCTATCCTGTTTCCAGGGTCTTTATGACAACGAACAACAGCCTTAGCATGAAGGCCTAAACTCTCCAATCTCTCACTCCAAGCAAGCTTTCTACAATGCAAATCTGATGTTACTTCCCATTTAAATTCTTTCAATAGAAAATTTCCCAGAATGGGACTAGGGGATAGGGCTCGGCTGCTAAGGGTGTGCACTCCTCTTGCAGAGGTCCAAATCTGCTCTCAGCACCTACTTTGGTGGGGAGGGACTCACAACTACCTGTAACTCCAGCTCCAGACGACCTGGCACCTGCACTCTCATACACATACCCAAATACAAACACAGAATTTAAAAATAAACTTTTCAAAAAAAATTCCTCAGGGAACAGAGTAGGAAGAGTGTTCAATTCACTAACTGGGCCAAGAGGATGTATGTTCACAGGGCCTGATGGAGAGGAACTTGGAGGACGGGGCTCACAGCTGAGCTGGTGGCACCCCAGTCTTCAGATTCAAAGGGGCCTCTGCAATGTCACTATCCTCTTTGGAGAGCTTTTCTTGTGCAAAGGTTTAACTTTTGCCCATTCTCCTGAATTATCAGAAAAAAGATTCCAGCCCAACCAAGATGAAATGAATCCTTCCACACTGATGAATACCCAGGGTCCATTTGCTCCACTGAAATTACAAATGGGGTTTAAGGCATCGTAGCAGGCTCGGTGTCCTCCATGTCTTTCAAGCTCAAACATTTCACAGGATCTGAGGGGTAAAGGCAGGACTGCTGATTTTGGAGCTATTCTTGATGACCCGTCACAAAGTGAATGAACGAGACAAACGCTTCTCTGAAGAATAGAAACTGTTCACTGTAAAGCAGCATGATGCTCATGAATGGGAAAGGCACCCTGCTACAGTCTTGTTATAATGACACATGAAAAGGAAGTAGAGGGGAGTCAGGGGCTCCCAAGAGCTTAAGCAGTAAATCTCGAACTTTTCTGATAACTCTCCCTGCTCTGAGCTACTGTGTACCTAAATAGTCTATACTGCTTATCCTTTCGGACTCTTTCAACAACTATTATCAATTCTTGTTAGTCTTCACGAAGGCCATCTCTGTATGACATTCCCTTTTGCTCGCCTTTCCTATAAACCCCTTCATTTGCAAAACTCCTCAGCACTGAAACCGGTTTAGAATTACTCCCCAAGCAGCCGTCCTCAATTTACTTAAGATGACCCTTTGTGACTTGGCAGGGTACTCACTGCCTTCTAGTGTCTCCTAATCCCTTACTTCCCACAGTGAAGTTCCATATTTACAAATTCAATATAAACTGGGTGTGGTGACACACACCTTTAATCCCAGCACTCAAGGAGGCAGAGGCAACAGGATCTCTGAGTTCCAGGCCAGCCAAGGCTACAAAGAGAATCTTGAAAAAACAAACAACAATAAAAAAAAAAAAAAAATCAAAACAACAAAAAAAGATTCAATATACATTGAAGAACGGAAATCACTACTGATCTATTAACAATTTCTTCTTTGATACAAATGTGTAAGGGTTTATGCACATACGTGCACATAAACCAGTGGGGGCCAACAGACAATTCCACGTCTGCCCGAGTACGGGGATTACCAGCAATTGCTCGGGGTGTTGTTGTTGTGTGTGTGTTTGTCTGCTGGAACAGTGTCTCTTAGATAGTTCTGGTTGTCCTGGAAATTGCTATGTAGACCAGGCTGGCTGGTCAAACTCACAAAGAGTCTCCTCCCATGCCTTTGCCCGACAGTGCTGGGATTAAAGGTACATACTACCACTCCTAGCCTGCGCACATTCTTTTTATAAAGTAATGCTGCATGAATTTTGAGAACCACTGAAAAAAATCTTTCAAAAGTAAAGTTTGGGGCCAGCAAGATGGCTCACTAAGAGATACTTAAGGGAGGACGCTTGCCGCCAGGGCTGATGGCCTAAATTTCATTCCTGGAGCCCACATGGTGGAAGGAGAGAATGGACTCCTATAACCTGTTCTCTGACCTCCACATGTGCACAAACAAGCACACACATAAACAAATGCAAAAATGCTTCATTGAGCGAGGGAGATAGCTCAATGGGTCAAAGTAACAGTTGTAGAAGATCTTGTCCTCTGACTCCACACAAAGTACAACACAAGTTTAATTTTTTTTAAATTTAGGGGCTAAGGTTAAGTAAGCATGGTGGCACACTTGTGAGGCAAAACCAGGTCGATCTCTGTGAGTCCAAGATCAGCCTGTTCTACATAGTAAGCACCAGCCAGCCAGAAGAACATAGTGAGAACTCTGCCTTTAAATTTTTATAATATTATTATTATTTAAATGGGGGGGGGACAGGCATAGTGGCAAATATCTGAGGAATTTAGAAAATAAAAGCAGTACGATCTCAAATTTAAGGCTAGGTAGGTCTATATAAGCTAGTTCAAGGTCAGCCTGAGTGGCATAGCAAGACTGTGTCTCAAAAATGATACTACTACATGCTAGTGTTCTCGGTATCAGGAGGCACTCTGTATGCTATCAAAGGAGAAAGGTAAATGGCAACCCAGCTACAAACCCCTCAATCTATAATGGTGCCCTGCTTGCAAGGCAAGCTAGTGAAACAGAAGCACAAAGCTTGTAGGAGTAACCAACCAATATCTGATTTTATTGAAGCCCCCCTTCATGAGATGAATCCTACACCCTATACTGCTTAGGTGACTAAGAACCTGAGACCAGGTAGTCTAGAGACCTGGGGAAAACCAAATATTACTGTTCTACTAAAGAAACATAGCAATAAAATTGCTAGTTATATTCCTAATTATATTCTGCTATACTGATTGATCAGTGCTTTGTCCAGAGATCTTCAGGAACACTTCCTCCTGCAACAGATGGGAAAAAAATGCAGGGACCACAGCCAGACAATATGCAGAGCGTAAAAGAGACCTTGAAACACTCATCCCTAAACAGTATGTCTCCATAAAATCCCTCTCCTCAGGGCTCAGGGAACCCTGCAAAAAACCTGTTGGAAAGAATGTAAGATCCAGAGAGGAAGGAGGACACCAAGAAAACAAGGACCTCTAAACAGCAGGACCGAGACACAGATGAACCCACAGAGCCTGAGACAGCATGCACAGGGCCTGCATGGCTCTGCACCGGATGCCGTCCTAGAGCTGAGAGGAGAGGTGGACACATGTCCCGTCCCTAACCCAGGAGCCTTCTCCAACTGATAACCACTAGCAAATGAAAATTTAGTTTTCTACAAGGAAGTCTCACCAGGGAAACAAACTACTCCCCATGGTAGGCTGCGTGTCCAGCTGTAAATGGCCAAAAAAAAAAAAATCCTGAAGTCAATGGCATCTTTGTCTTTGGAGGTTCTTTGTCTCCTAATGTTGTATCAGACCTGTTTTGTTTTTTTTTTTTTTTTTTTAAGCCTTACAGGTCATTTGTATATATTATGGCATTCCTGTGTGTGTGAGAAAGAGAGAGAATACTTTTTCTTTGACTTTTTCTTCTCTTTGCCCTATTTCCAATTGGTTTGTTTTATCTTATTATATCCCTTATTTTATTATCCTTTAGATGCCTTTTTGTTTTCTAACAAAACAGAAAGGTGATGGAAGATGAGGATAAACTGGGTGGAGGAAGGGAGCAAAACTAGAACATATTGTATGAAAAAAATCAATTTCAAAAAATAAAATTAATAAATTTTTTTAAAACTTTAAAAGCTATAAAAACAAATAAAAGCTTGGGACTGGAGAGTAATTCAGAGATGAGCTTGCCTAGCATTAATGAGGCTTTGGGTTTGATTCCCAGGACCAACACTGACAGAAAAAAACATATGCCATTAATAACTTAAGCTAAGTAATTTAAACTTAATTTTCTATATACTTTCTCCTATGAAAATTATTTTTAAAAAAGTGTATTCATATAGACGAACATTATACTTAAAAAGCATGAGAAAACAGTTCGGTCACACTAAAAATATTACTACACTCCTACAGACCGCCAGGCAAGCTGGCAAGTGACCAGTCTCCATCGGCACTAGCGAGTATAGCCATGGGAGGCCCAAGCACGCACAGAGTGGGAGCAGATGCCAGGCCTGGGGAGGGGAGGGGTGCTGGGTGATGATGATCCCAGGGCCGGGCACATCAAGCCAGCACTCTGGCATTAGCCCCACAGCTCTCTTGGGAAATGCTGATTCTGAGACAAGGGCTCACCAAGCTGCAAGGCTGCCTTTAAGGCTTCAACGTGTGATCTTCCTTCCCTGGTCTGCTGGGACTATAAACCTCTGAAACCATTCTCTTCAGACTGCTGATAAAACTGTCTGGCTATGATTCTACTTTACTGGGTGCTGTAGAAAACAAGGCAGTGGAGCATACATTCACAGGAGGGAGAAGCCAGAGCACAAAGAGCAACTTGGTAAATAATTATTTAGGATAAACAGTAAAGAAAACATGAAGCACATCATCCTAGAGGAAACGGTATTTTTAGCCTGCTCAGGGCAGTTCTGCTGTAAAAGTTCTATTGTTTTCTTTGGACAGAGGAGGCAGCAACCTTGTTCCTGAAGTTAAACTGAAGTAATTGTTTATTGTTTTCTCAGGAGGCATGACCTCACCCAGCCCTGGATACAGTCATTATGGACAGACCAGCAACTGCAGACATGGCCTCGTTAGGTAGGAAGAGTGAGGACTTGTTCTGAAACAGACTTCCTACATAAAAACTTTTAGCGTATGATCTTAAAGAATTGCCAGATCCCCTAAAAATAAATACTTATAAACAGCTAAGAGCATATAAACTGCTTAATTTGTGCTATAAGTACCGTTTACATCTTGATCAACCTGAAGAGCACATTACACAAAACACAGATGCAGTAAGTCACAAGACACTGCGTGAACCGCAGCATCTATAGCTTTGTAGCACACCCTCATGCTGTGGTGGCTGGAGTCCGGGCTGAGATGAGAAGACGAAACTCTGCTCAATCACTGTATTCGAAGACACAGTTTAGCCCAAGCATATCCTATGTAATATTTGCATTTCCTACATTTTTATTTGCTAAATTTACAGGCTTAGGAACAGTTAGTGGTAGCTAGTTAATCTACATCTAAGATTAAAATGGCCATTAAGAGTAATCTAAGTTTTGGGGCTACAGGATGGTTTAGTGGGTAAAGATGCTGACCACCAAGCCTTAAGACCCCAGTTCAATTCCCCCCAGAACACAGTTGATGGAAAACCAGCCAAAACTTTGTCCTCTGACTTACACACAGAGAGAGTTAAGCAAGCACTCACACATAACTAACTAAATACATACATACATACATACATACATACATACATACATACATACATACATAAATGTGATAAAGCAACTTGGAGTGCTACGTAAGCACCTTACTGAGTTCTTCCCTCCACTCTAAAGAAAAAAAATACCTTAAAGGGGGGAGGGGCACTGTATTGTGCTACTATAGTGAATCTCAGCAAAGCAGGTAGTCAATCAAATCCAAAAAGCTCCAGGACTTTCTGATTTGGAATTAATCTTCCCAAGTCCTAGCCTTAGCAACCCCATCTAAATCAGATCAGTACTTTCTCTAAAGCAAGATGTTGACAGACATTAAATATTTTCTGCTAAGATTTCTATAGCAAAAAAAGAATTTACTCTTCTATGTCCTTAAATTTCTCCAGAAATTATTTTCTTTTTGTCACAGGGTCTTGTCTAGCTAGCCCTTGACTAGTTTCTAGCTTGCCATGTAGTTGAGGATGACTTTGAACTCCTGACCCTTCCAGCAGTTCATGCATGCCAGGCAAGTATCCTACCAACTAAGCCCCTTCTGACATCTTCTGCCCCTAGAAATAATTTAAGGAATCAGGGACATATCTTTATTTGATACAAAAATAACATCTAATTAAAAACAAGCTCAATGAAAGAGCAAAAATCTGCCAAGAACACGAGTTAATTTATAGAAACATTAATCAACATATGGTCTTAATTGGTAAACAATGACCTATAAAATAGTTCATATTATGTGAGGATTATGGGTAGTTCATTAAAAAAAAATAAAAATCATCTATTAAGAAAGGATTTCTCAGCCAAGTAAAGCAGTGCGTGCCTCCAATATATCTGCACCCATGAGGCTGAGGCAGAAGGGTATCAATTTCAACTTGTCTGAGACAGAGTCTCATTATATTTAACTTCCCGGCTGGCCTCTAACTCACAGAGTGCTGGGACTACAGGAATGCATCATGACACTCAGTGAATCGCAATTTCAAGACCTCAGCTTGTCTACATGGTGAGACAGAAACCAATCTGGGCCATTATATATGACCATCTGTTGGGGGAATTTCTCAAATTATATGAAGCAAACAAACAAACAAAAACACAAAAAAACAATTATTTCTTTCCCATTAAATACCAATTCTTTTGTAAAATAAAAATAAATCTATGGTAAAGAAAGAGACATAAAATGCAAGCCCTTGGATTTTGTAATGGCAACATTACATTGCTAGAGCTGTGTCTAAACATTCACCCTTCAGCTCTACACATACCTTATTCTCCAACCCTCAACATGCCAGTCTATGAACTAAACGTTGAGACTAATACCTTAGAATACACTTACATGTTAACACACAGAACAAAGATAAAGAATTCATACTGAAAACTTTTTAAATTACCTTTTCCAATAAGGACTCCAATTTTTGAGTCCAATTTTTCTGCTGGGTCACAACTTCTAGTCACTAGTTTGAGAACTGGAAGAAAAGGTCTAACATCACAAAGTCTTCGTGTTTCATCTTCAAGTTCCTCATATACAGCAGTTTGATTCACACATGCAAACATATAGGAGTCAATGTCCATAAGGAGGTTAAACATTGGGTAATTGTGAACTTGCTTCCATAACATCTGCAGGGAAAAACAGTAAGATTTACCTGGAATACTGCCACATGTATAAAAGATATATATATATGAATACCTATTAGCACAGTTTGCAAAAGTCAGAACTCATGGGGCTAGAGGTAACTCTGCAATTAACTACAATGGCTAAAAGCCAGGCATGGTGATGCATGCCTACAATCCCAGTGCTCTGAGAGGCAGAGACAGGTGGATCTGAGTTCAAAGGCCAGGGACGGGAGAGGCCACCTTACTCGGTGACAGAGAGGGAAGCAGAGAGAAAATCAGCCCAAGAGTAAAAAATGCCCTTTCTTTGAGAACAGCCAGGAGATGAACACATCCTACAGGTTGCCCTTGAACTGCCTGAAGCGAAATTGAAAGCTGCTCAGAAATTCAACCATCAGAAGCTCAGCAGTGGGTCTCCAGCTGGCTCCTGCTGGGTATTTGTACACCCTGATTTGATGGTGTTTTGCTAGCTCACATGCCACTTGTTCTTTTACTTTTGTTTGCTATATACTTAATAAACTCGTTCATTCTAAACCAAAAGTACAATTATTACAGATATTCTCCTGATGATACAAAACAGCAAATTAAAATAGGTTATATAGGGAATTGTTGAGCATAGCACACAAGACATGTAAAGAAAATTGCCCGTATAGATTAAGAGCCAATGATATTTAACATTCCTAAAAATAACTTTGAATAAAAAACAAAAAACAAGATTGATCGGAGTGTGGTAGAATGGGTCTGTAATCCCAACACTTAAAGCAGAGTCAGGAGAAACAAAAATTCAAGGTTATCCTCCACCGTAAGTCCAAAGCCGGCCTAAACTATAAGAAATTCTAAAAATGTCTGAACTATAAATCTTAATGTCATACATATTTCCTAATTTAAAAAAATGAATAGTATCAATGGTTAACTCAAAGTCAGGCAAGGTTAAATGTCGTAGGAGAAAGCTGGTATGGGGACACACACCTGTGAGTCCCAGCATTTGGGTGGAGGAGACAGGAGGAATAGTTCAAGGCTATCCTCAGCTACATAGTGAGTATCAATCAGCCTGGGCTACATCAGGTCCTGTGTCATAAACAAGACAAACAGCCAGGCATGGCAGCATATGCCTTTAACTGTAACACTGGGAAGTGGAGGCAGGTGGATCTATGTGAGTTTGAGGACAACCAGAGCTACACAATATAGCAAAAACAAAAAGGCAAAAACAGACAAACTAGAAACTCTCAGTACCAATTCAATAGCTAAATTCTGCATTTTCTTTTAACTTTATAAATTATACTTTTAGAATTCTCATGTATCAATATTATAAAATATATCTGACAACTTTTCTGATTTTATTACGCAACTTTCATATAATTTAATGACTTTTTTAAAAGTCTATTTTACATGTAGTTCTTGATGAATTTCCTTCAGGCTTAGTAGTCTTGAAATAACTGCACTGTAGAGAGTAGGCAAGGTGGCTCAATGGATAGGCCTTGATGCCAAATCTGATGACCTGCGTTCAATCACTAGAACCCCCATGATGGAAGGAGAAAGCCAGCTCCTACGAGTTGTCCTGTGACCTCCACACATGCAGTTATACATGAACCCCTGCCACACACATGAACTCACACTAATACACACCCACATAAGCGTATGTATCAATAAGTAATAAGTAAGTAGATATATTAGGTGCAGCTGAGACAGACCTTGGGGCAATTAGCAAGGCTTCCTGTGAAGATTGTTAAGTATTTTATTTTAAACTAGGCAGGTTTAAGGACCCAGAGTACATGACCTTGGGCAGGGCCTCACGCCTCTCCCCAGACATTTCCTCAGAATCTCAAACAGCTATTAACTGTGTTTACAGTGAAGATATGGCTCGTTTCCTGCATCCCTGTGATCTAGACTTTCCCTTATCAACTGTAATCCTGCCAGGTGCACCCGTCCTCCCCCCAGCATCCATCTGGTGAGCTCATTAAAAAAAACAGCCCTCCAAACCCAAAGTTGTATATGTGATTGATTGATTGTTCTGACAAATATCAGAACTGTACTTTTAGCTTTAAGGAGACTGCAGCATCTTTGCAAAGCATGGTAGCTCGTGCCTTTAACCCCAGCACTTGGGAAACAGAAAGCAGATCTCTGTGGCATCCAAGGCCAGCCTACTCCATACAGCACGATACAACCCCAAATGCCTCTTCCTCCTGTTTCCATCTCCCACTCCCACTTCCCCCAACTAAAGGGGGATTACAGCACGTCATCATGACTAGTGCCAATCTTTCTTAATACAGACATTACATATGGATTTAAAACAAAGGTGGGAAAATAAACATGTTTATATATAAAAATAGGGCATATTAAAAATTTTAAAATGGTCTGAAATGTAATCATCTCTCAGTTTTGCCACATGATCTACACAAATAACATTTTCTATAATGAATTTTCCACTAGGTTACACCGAAGGTAAGCTAAATCTTGAGAAATTCTAACTGTAAACATACCTGTTTAATATAAGAAATGGTGGCTTCCCGGGGTACTTCCAGCTGGATATAAATGCCAGTGGGCAGAAGGAAATCAACAGATATGGAGCCATCAGATGCGATCTGTGAATCCACTGCCCAGATGTCAAGGATGTCTGCCATAGCAGGAGGCATTATAGAGCGGAAGCACATTCATAACCTTGAGGTGCTGGAAATCAAGCAAAATGGAAAAATCAGCATTAGCCAATTTCTACCATAAAACAAAACACAACAATCCAGGCATGCTGGAACAATTTTATGGTCCTAAGCTATTTGGGATATTGAGGCTATTGGGATATTGAATCAGTTGAGCCCAAGAGCTAGAAGCCTCAAATGTGAAGTACAGCAAAACTCTAAGAAAATGGCAAACTACTATTAGTTTTCTATTAGTTCTTTTTTTTAAAAAAAAAAGATTTTTATTTTATGTGTATAGGTGAGTGTCTTGAGTGTGTATGTGCATTGTACCTGCCTAGTGCCTACAGAGGCCGAGAGAGTCATGGGGGCCCCTGGAGCTGTTAGTTAGGTGATTTCCAGCTAGAAACCAAATCCAGGCCTTCTCCAAGAGCATCAAATGGTCTTAAGCCTCTGATCCATATATAATTCCTACAACTAGTTCTTAATTTCAGGACAGACAGTAATGCAATAGGAGTCCAATTAAATGTAGTTTGTTTTTCTTATCTCGGGGAGGGTACATAAACATGAGTAAAGCCATGGAGGCCAAGGGCATAATAAGTTCAGAAGTTACAAGAAGGTGTGAACCACCCAGTGTCATACTGGGGCTGACCTGGGTCCTCTTGAAAAAGCAGCAAGTGCTCTTAGCCACTGCGTCATCTCTCCAGACCACTAAATGTGGTATTCAAACAATCAAGGGGGAGGCTGAAGAGCCGGCTCAGTACCAGGTCCTACATGGAACTGATTGCCACAGCTGTCTTATGGCAGCCGCATACACGCACGCACGCGCGCGCGCGCGCGCACACACACACACACGTAAGTCTGATAAAAATTTAAAATAATAAGATAGCCAGAGAAAGTCAGAAACGGGGGCTCATGTCTGTAATTCCACTATTTGGAGGCTACACTGGAGAAGAAATGAGTTTAAAGTCAGCCTGAGCTACACAGGGAGACTTAGCTTTTAAAAATAAAATAAGGGGCTGGAGAGATGACTCAGCAGTTAAGTACTTTCTGTTCTTCCAGGTCTTGAGTTCAATTCCCATTGACAACATGGTGGCTCATAACCAACTATACTGGGATCTGATGCACTCTTCTGGCATGCAGGTGTACATGCAGATAGAGCACTAACATAAATCTTTAAAAAATGAAAATAAAATGAAACTGGAAAAAAAAACCACACAGGGCTGGGAGATGACTCAGCAGTCGATTGTTGCTGCTCAGACAGCGTTTGATTGCGAGCACCCAGCTTGAGTAGCTGGAACTGCAGGACCTCCAGAGGATCCAACACCTCTGGCTTCCTCAGGAACCTGCAATCATGTCTGCACATGCCCACACAGAGATACATATTTAAAAATAAACTAACTACTTAAAAAGAATAAATTATAAACCTAAAAAAGCAAGAGGAAGTCACTAGAAATCAATTATTTAAATTCTCTTTCAGTCATCACTATGTAAAATTTACAGACACACATAAGGAAGGTACACTGACCCAGATCTAAGATACTTAGTTTACTGTGGTATCTGATTACAAGCACACAGAGCTATAACAAACAGCAACAGTGAAGGTGATAAGGTTTCTATCAAGGTTTCTTTGATTTTTGGCTTTGGGGGTTTCACTTGAAACAGGGTCACCCCATATAGCCCAGGCTAGCCTCAAAATACAGACCCTCCTGTCTTCCACAGGCCTAGGTAACAAATGTGTGCCATCACATCCTGCTTTGTAGAGTTCGGTTTGGTTTAGTCTGGTATAGGGGGCTAGTTTGGGAGGCCAGGATCTTGTACTATGTTAGCCTAGGCTGGCCCTTAAACTCACAGCAATCCTACCTCGATTTCCCAAATGCCAAGATTACAAGTGTGTTATCAACTGCCCACAATTCTATCTTTCCAAATGCTGGTGGTCAAACACAGAGCCTTGGATAGTCTAGGCAAGCACTACACACTGAGTTCCATTCCCAAGACAAGTGGAGGTATTATTTAAGAGACAGAGCCTCCTGTGACCCAGGTAGCCTAGAGTTCCAGTATCTCCTGCTTCAACTTCCCAAATGCTGGAGTTACAGGCATACACCACCATGCTTGTTCCAATTAGAAATACTTTTAAGCCAGACATAGCAGTATACACCTTTAATACCAGCAAGCAGGAAGCAGAAATAGGCAGATCCCTGAGTTCAAGCCCAGCCTGGTCTACAGAGGGCTACACAGAGAAACTGTCTCAAACAAGCAAAAGAGAAATACTTCTAGAACAGGGCATAGTAACAAATACCTACCTTCCTTCCTTCCTTCCTTCCTTCCTTTCTTTCTTTCTTCCTTCCTTCCTTTCTTTCTTCCTTTTCTCTTTCATCCTTCCTTCCCTTTCTTTTTTAATTTTTTTTTTTTGAGACAGGGTTTCTCTCTGTAGCCTTAGCTATCCTGAACTCACTTTGTAGATCAGGATGGCAGAGAAAGGTATGCACCACCACTCCCCGTTCAGTAACAAATACTTTTAATCCTAGCATTTAGGAGGTAGAGCCAAAGGTGGGAATGGTCAGGGACCAGACTGATCTATAAAGTTTCAGGACAGCCAGGGCTACACACAGAGAAAGCCTGTTTCAAAAAACAAAACAAACAACAACAACAAAAAGCAAAACAAAAAGGAGGCAAAGGCAGTCAGATCTCTGGGAGTTTGAGGATAGCCTGGTATTCAGAGCAAGCTCTAGGCAATAAAGACCTTGTCTCAAAAAAGAGCACCCATCTCCAAAACTAAAATTACAACTGGGTGGTGGTGGCACAAACCTTTAATCCCAGCACTCTGGGGAAACATAGGCAGGCAGGTTTCTGAGTTCCAGGCCAGCCTGGTCTAGAGTGAGTTCCTGAAAAGCCAGAGCTACCCAGAGAAACCCTGTCTAGGGATAAGAGGAAAGAAAATTACAAGTGTTGGAATGTAGACTAGACGGGGAGGACATGCCTAGCGTGCATGAAGTTCTGAGTTCAAGCCCCAGCACTGCACCTCCCATTGTTGCTATTAAACTGAAAACAAAACATTTAGTTCCTCTTTGCCTTGTCATCCTTATTTCATATTACGTGCAAAAGCCAGTCTATGAGCTTCAGGTCAGGAGGTGTCTTAGGAGTAACTCCTTGTTTTAAAGGTAAGAAAACTAATTCCCAGAGACATCCCTAAGGAGGAAGACAGAGACAGGAGCAGGAAGGATGTTGTTTTATTTTTCAAAGCACTTAGCCATGTTTCCCTTGCCTCCTTTAAAGGAAATATTCTGCACAGGGCTACCAACTCCTCAATCATTATATCTTTTTCTTTCTTTCTTTTTTTTTTTTTTTTAAGTATGAAGGCACTGAGAACAGAAACATTTTTAAAAGTATGAAAACAACTTTCCAGGGAAGCTAAAAGGGTATGGAACACAATTAGTCCCACTGAAGCCCTAGACAGTAATTACAGCACACTAGCAGTGTCTGCCTGTTCGCAGGAGAAAAAGGAACAGTTTAAAGACCTCCACTTCCCCAGTGACACGCCAGCTAAGCCACTAAACTACTTCTGTAAATCAGGAGACAAGGAGAAACACACATGTGAACAAGCACAACTTAAACCACTCTGAAAACAAATGGAGAAAATCTGAAAGAGAATGAAAAGGAAATTAAAGACTACTGTTTTCTGTTTCCATGATAAAGTGACAGCAAAGTAAGTGTCCACTGCTCTATGTGTGACTTGAGCACAGAGGGACACTCACTCAGCCTTCCAGGTCTGGTCCCCTGGAACAAAAAGCTGGCCAGGGAGTACAAGAAGAGTAATAGAAACCATTCCTAACAGAGAAAGGCCTAACGGAGGATGGAAACACATAGAAAGCCAGGACAAGAAACAAAAGGCAGGGCCAGGGCTCTCTACAGGTCACTTAAGACATAGCCAGTGCCACCTTCTCCCAGTTCTGGAGCCTGGGCCTTTCCCTGAGCACAGTAATTTTTACACGTAGCCCTGGTAGTTTACGGTTTCCGATCTTCCTTTGTCAACTGGACTCTTTACTGTTAACCTGGATGCCTCTCTCTGTGCCCTGCTCTCCTCCCCAGAAGGTGCCACTAATCCTCTTTTAGCTGGGCAGTAGTAGCATATGCCTGTAATCCCAGAACTCACAAAGCAGAGGCAGGTGGATCTCTGTGAGTGCAAACTTGCTGTAATCCTCCTGCTCTACAGCAAAACTACAGTAGCGGGATTACATATAACTACCATGCAGGGTTTAAGTGTTTTATTTTAAAATCATTTTATTTAAATCATTGTAATTCTATTATCGAGATCTCTCTAAAGTAATTTTAATGTGTACACATGCAAAATGTGAAACATCCTTTTAAAAATCATGTTATTTGAATCACTGCAATTCTAGTATAGAGATCTCTCTCTAAAGTAATTTTTATTTTGTACATATGCAAAATGTGAACCAAAAAGTAATTGTAACTTATTGTTCATTTGTTTATTTTCTTTTTTGAGACAGGGTTTCTTTGTATAGTACTGGTTGTCCTGGAATTTACTCTGTAGACCAGGCCAGCCTCAAACTCACAGAGCTCCACCTGATCTCTAGAAATTAAAGGAGTACACCACCATGCCTGGCTGAGTATCAGTTTTTAATGTGGTATAAAACTCATTAATACTGGACCAGATCCATAGGGATGTTATGATACAGGAGATCTGTCTTTTTCTCTATGTGTGTGACTTTTTCAAAATTTATTCTTTTATTTCAAACACTTATAAAATACAGTCTGGTCACTTTACCGCCCCCTGGCCCTGTAACCATCTCCTGATGAACCCCTTCTTCCCAACAAGCCTGTCTTCCTACCCTCTGGTTATGTCTTTTGTGCCCCCACTAAGTCTGATTAGCGTTGTCTGCACAAGCACGGGTAGAAAGGTACTGACTGGAGCATGGGCATCTAACTTGCAGCCACTTCTGGAGGAAAAAAACTCCCCATCCCCCTGGCAACCATTAAGTGTCACCTCCTCAGAGATGGTGGGGCCTGGGCCCCTCCCCTCAAGGGATCTTTTGGATACTCTGGCTTTATCTCCAGGTTTTCTTTTTTTCTATCCTTTCTTTTCTTTTTTCTTTTTGAGACTAGTTGTTTACTTGAACTGTTGACCTTGAATAAGCTGCCTCATGTATCTGGCCTTTAGTGTGTAGGAGGCAGAAGGAGAGGAGCTTTTGAGTTGAAAAGCCATCCTGATCTATAAAGCAGGTTCTAGACCAGCCAAGGCATTGTAGTCAGACTGTCACAAAACAATTAACTGGATTAAATATTCTTAAAATACCCCCCCCCGACACACACACACACACACACACACACACACACACACACACACACGGTACCTGGAATAGCCCGACATTTAGAAAGCATTGGAAAGGATGTTAGTTTACCTGGGGGCCAATATTAGAAGGCTGCCCTGCTGCAATAAAAGGAACTTATGATTGTGCTTCCAATCAGCACTGATGCTAGATGGGAGCACAGTGAGAGCGGTGCTTCTCAGAGATGTTGTTGTTTGTTTCTCAGGGCTAACAATCAGGTAATGTGGTGCTGCGGGTCTCAGCAATGGCTTCACTGTCACGAGTTTTCTTTCTTTAATTTGAATTTTCAGTTACTACTGTGTTATAGCGTTCCTTTGGGAATCAAGGGCTAGGGGTGCCACTGAAGCAGACTGCAGTAGTACTTGCTGGGGATTAACAACTCGAAATCAATTCAAATAAGGGACCAAAATTGCAAGACAGCAAGATGGCTCAGCATGTCAAGGCACTGGCTGTGCAAGCATGACAACCTGAGCTTGATCCCAAAACCTGAGGGAAGAGGGTGCTCCTTCTCTATGTGTACAAGGAGCACCCACCTACACAATAAATGAACAGAGACCAAATAAGGAGTATACTTTACAATTCCATTCCTCCTGACTAAAACAAACACGATTAACATAACTGCTTTACAACATTCCAAAACTCAAGATGCTGCTGATGAAATGCCCAGAAAGAACAGACTGGGCCACTACACTCTTCCTCTGCTTGCAAGGGCAACGTATCATGTGACCGCGCACAGCAGGGCCACTCCTGCTGCTTGTACACATCCTACAAATTCTGCCTTGAGATGCAGTCTTTCCTCAGCGCCGATTTTAGGGACAAGTGCTCAGTGAGTTTTGTCCTATTTGTGAATGAAAAGCCATAACAAGAGTTTTGGGTTGTTTTTTTTTGTTTTTGTTTTTGTTTTTGTTTTTTAATTTAGGTTGTTATTCTGTAGGCCAATTCACAGAATCAAAAGCAGCAATGCCCTGGTCATGAAGCTGCTAGGATGCTTGGCTGGGTCAGTATGTACTTGTAGAAGACAAGTGACCCAAGTCTCAATACAAGCATCATCTATTACAGTTTTGCTTAAGTATTTCTCAAAAACAAAGCAAAACCTCTCACTGGTGTTTACCTAGCATGGCTCCTGAAGCTTATCACCAGACACCACCTTGACTGGCACGAGGGGTCCTAGAAGACGGAAGATAAAGAAGGTATGAGCAGAGTCCAAGTGGGTTTAATTAAGAAGCAGAGCTAGGTGTGGTGGTGCAGCCTTTAATCCCATCTCTTAGAAGACACAGGTGAATCTCTGTGAGTTCAAGGCCAGCCTGCTCTACACAGCTAAAACCTGTCTCAAAAAATAAAAATAAAAAAGACAAAACAACCCCAAAGCCTTGAAAAGTCTTGATCAGTAGAAAAGAAAAATATCCAGAAGTTTCACTGTTTGGATGCTGGTTTGCTTCTTAGCCCACTGGTTGTGTCTATCGGGCTCCTGGTGTGTTGGTTTTTTGGTTTTTTATTTTTATTTTTTTAATGTCAGCAATCTTCCAAGGATTTCTGGTTCTTACTTGTGAGTACCATGACAATCAAATGACTCTGTGTAGCAAAAGATACTCACATGTAACTGTTGTGTGAATGACTCATGAGCCAAACTGTACGAGTATATAGCAGTGCTGGTGAGTAACCAACAGCCTTCACATCTAGGAACTGAACCAGGGCCAGAAAGCCATCTGGACAGCAAGCAGCAACAAGAAAAAGTTTTAAATAGCTTTAGCTGTAGGAAAAGCACTACTACAGGCTCTAGGCCTTTTAACTATTTGTCTGCTCTCATTTTGAAAATGAGCAATAATACATACAATTTAAAAAAAGGGCACGCTACCAACACTGGCTTTTCCCCACAGACATTTCAGGACTTACTATTCCTTTCTACAATGGCTTAACTTTGGTTTGCACTTACGTATCTGTTTTGACTTTTTTCCTTGGTGACAGTTTTCCTCTTAAGATATCTGACTATGAATGAAAATGAGTGCGTCTCTGAGGAGCTTCCAATTCTCCCTTATGATTGACAGCAAAGAGGGTATAGGGAACTAAGAATAAAAAAGGGATCTGTCACTGGAGTCTTCTTGCACTGTCTTTTCTCTCTAGAGAACACAATGAGTCAGGAAAGGCAATCAGACGGTGTCATTTAATGCAAGGCGCTGAGCAAAGGAGACAGGCTAGCCATACAGCTCAAAGGCAGAATGCCTACCTAGCAAGCCAAGGTCCTGAGTTCAATTAGTACTTACTAAATATTCACTTTGTTAAAGGCACACCACACATGACAGAGGCAAGATAGGACTTATAAAATAAAACACTGGAACTGGAGAAATGGCTCAGCAGTTAAGAGCACTGGGTTTGATTTCTAGCACCCACACAGCGGCTCACAATCGTCTGTTACTCCACTCCAGGGACACCAACGCCCTCTTCAGGCCTCTGCAAGCACTGTACTCATATGGTACACAGACATTCATGAAGGCACCCATACATAGAGAAATAAAGCACCAAGTAGTTGGCATCTCGCCAAGTACTGGAGCACTTATGTCTGCCGAGTGGTTAAGTGGGAGTCACATCTGCTCTGCCTCACCCAGATGGTGCTCCTTTTTATATGAGAAGGTAGATAAAGCTTCAACGGCATCGCAGCGATTTCCACCTCAGCCTGTAAGAGCCTTAGCCACAAGTGATGAGGATGGCTTAGAGGAAAGAGGATGACAGAGGATCTGCTTGAACCTCCCAAGGAGCTGGAATGGTAAGGTGAGTGGAAGGGCCATGCAGAGCAAAATGACAGGTCAGTGGAGGTGCTGTCCTATGAAGGAATCCAAGCAATTTTCACCAGACCTAGTGTATGCGTGTCTGTGTGTTTGTGTCTGTGCACATGTTTAATCCCAGCATCCCAGAGACAGAGGCAGGCAGGGGGCCAGCCTTGACATCCCAGTGAATTCCAGACAAGCCGGGCTATATAGTGAAACCTTGTGTGCTTATATGTGTGTGTGTGTGTGTGTGTGTGTGTGCGCGCACACATACTACACACACACACACACACACACAGAGAACAGTCATACTTTCTGATGAACAGACTATTTAAACAAGTTCTTAATTTAATAGTTTAGAACCAGCTAACATCGGACTAATGTCTGCCAACTTGAAAAATGCATAATCTCAGAATTATTTCATGCAATACCTTCCATTTGCTACAAGATCATAATCAAGTTTTGTTTCTGCATTTTGGTTTTATAGCTGGTTTTGCAGATGGTGTCTTAGCCTCCTAAGTACTGTGATTACAGAATGGCAGCCATGCCTGGCACCATAAGGAAGCCTGCATCCAGGATCTGGGGCAGTCTAGTGAACTCCGAAAGCCTGACTGTGATAACAGAGTTAGTAAAAGTCACCTGTTACAGCCTGAATGTCTACAACACAGAACATGGGTACCCTGTTACAGAGTTAATTTCTACAGCATGGGATATGGGTGGAGACGTCAGGAAACACTTCACTGTCATTACTAAGGAAAAACTTGCTTGCTACAAATCTTGAGAGCATGCATTCTTAAATATATTTTTCCTTAATTTTTAAATTATATTTATTTTGTGTGAACATATAGGAAGGGGACAAACATGCATATTGCATCATATGTGTGAACATCAGAGGTCAACCTGTGACAGTTGATTTTCTCCTTCTACCATGTTGGTCCCAGGAATCAAACTCATGTTATCAGGCTTGCTGACAAGTACCTTCACCACTGATCCACCTTGCCAGCGTTGGAGTACGGATTCTTTACCTTAAACATTTAAAACTGGGCCTGTAGTGGTGCACACCTTTAGACCAAGCACTCAGGAGGTAGAGACAGGCAGATCTCAAAATCAGAGGTAAGCCTGAGGGGCAGAGGGTATGGGACACCACACAGTACTGAGACTGAGGTCTAAGAAATAAGATCACCAATGTCACCGTGACAGACTTGGAATTGTGCTGGGACACCAGGTAAGCCATAAACTCCAGATTCCTGTGCAGTTACAAGTGGCTGTATACAAAGGTCTCTCGGCTGGAATGAGTGGGAATGACTGTGCCAACCTCACGTCAGGTATTTGCAAGATGATGATGTACAACCTGTATCATCTCATTCTCCTCACAACGGTGACAAACAACAGTCGTGCGGTGAAAAAAGAGATGACACCATAGCAACTGCTTCTTGAATGAAAGCACAGGTGGAGTTTGCTGCATTATTTCTTTTCAATCTATTACAGCTGATTTCCACTAATTTAGCCAAGCACACATAGTTGCAAGGCTAGGATTAAAACTCACAATCGTTAGTTACAGGTAGTCTCAAACATTTTCCTTCACTATACAAACAGGAAACAGAATTATAAAGAGTGAAGAGACTGCCACCATGACACCAGCACAGCCCTCACTTCTACTCAGACTCTAGCTTTCCTCTCAGTTACTTTGCGAGCTGCATGTAGAGCACCCTTCCCAACTGAAATGGGGAATTACTGTTTTTGTAAACAGCTGCAGAGGAGCAATGAATATGAATCTGACTTAAGGCAGACATGAGGTTAGGCAAAGAGAGAAAGGATAACAGAAGCCTTAAGTGGAAAAAAAAAGGCAAGACCATTAAGACTGGAACTCAGGGAGCCAGAGAACTGGCAAAGGATGACAGCAAGAGGCTGAGTCCATATGGTGTTCCTCTTAATGTAACTGAAAAGAAGACCCAATGAAGAATATTCAAGACATGAGTACAAAATGATTAAACGAAGCATGTTTTAGGGGTAGGGATATACCTTAACCAAAACTCTAAATTCAAATGGTCATGAGCCAAAGCCAATTTATACTACTGATAAGCTACAATATGAAAAGGAATCTATAAGAAATATGACTCCAACATAAAAAGCAAAATAACCAGAAATTTACCAAACTCAAAAGCATACAGGTGAAAATGATGAATATCATCATTCACCAAGGAAATGGAGATTAAAGCCACAATCAAGCCAGCGGTGCTCACCTTCAAGTCCAGCACGGGAAGCAGGGGCAGGTGGGTCTGGATGAGCCAAAGCTACAGTGTCACTGTCTCAAAATAAAAACAAAAACGAAATAAAACCCACTGATATTCACACATCACTGTTCAGAGCTGAACTCAACCTTTTCTAAACAAGACATCAAAAACTCCATACTGTTCTTTATTCTTATCCAAGAATATCAGAAGTACATCAACATTTAAGCTACACCTTTTCATAATAACCTAAAGAGGTCTCAACTCAAACACATTAACAGAATAAGAAATCGTACTGAGCATTTTACAATATGGAAAAATAACTAAATACAATACACCATCATTAAAGACCCTCACAAACACTGTTAACAGAAACAAAAAGGGCCAGGCATGGTAGCTCACATCTGTATCCACAGTGCTCAGCCTGCGGAGACAGAAGAATTGCTACTTAGTTTCAGGCCAATGAGACACTGTCTCAATTTTAAAATGAAGGATGGTCAGGAGAAGAAAATGGCAAAAGAACACATGCCATGAGATTCAATTTACTTAACTATAAATAACGGTTAAAATGTCAATGGAGATAGGCATGGAAGCTCACTTATGAGGCTGAGAGGGGAAGATCACTGCTCCTTCCAGGCCAACCTGGTTACAAAGCAGGACCCTGTCTCAAAAACACAAAATAAAAACCACTGGGAATGATGACATGCACCTTTTGTTTTGTTTTATTTTTTGAGACAGAGTTTCTCTGTGTACCCTTGGCTGTCCTGGACTTGCTATGTAGACCAGGCTGTACTCAAACTCACAGAGATCCACCTGCCTCTGCCTCCCGGAGGGCTGGGACAGTCATCTTTAATCCAAGTACTAAAGAGGCAGAGCAGGTAGATCTCTGTGAGTATGAGGCCAGCGTAGCCTACAGCCAGCTAGGGCTACACAGTGAGACTGTCTCAAAAAGAATGAAAAAAGGAAGGGAGGGAGGGAGGGAGGGAGGGAGGGAGGGAGGGAGGGAGGGAGGACGAACTTTAGAGATGTACACAGTATCATCAAGATATAAAAACAAACAGGCAATTAAACAAAATTCAGTAAAATGTCTCTTGCAAAAGAGAGGAAGCAGAGGAAAGCACTAATATTTGCTATGGCGTGGTCTGGTGTTTTGTACTTAGATGTTAATTGTTTGCCCCCCCAACAGATCCTTCTGTCTTCCAAGCCCTCGAACCTTCACACACACACACACACACACACACACACACACACACACACACACATACACGCCTACCTCACTTCTCCCTGCTCAGGTCTACACAACTTTATTTAACCAATCACAGGTAATTTGGAGACAAGGTTACACAGCATCATTTTGGTGTACGTGAGGGACTGCTTATTGAACAGTAAGAATCCTAGGGTGGAGGGGGCAATTAACATCTGAATACAAAGCACCAGACCATCCCATAACATCTCCCCAAGAAAAGGGTCAAGGAGCCAATAGGAGAGGGCCAAGAGGCCAAAGAGAATGTGTGGCCACAATATCTGGATTATATAGAAATCTGACAGAAGCTGGGGAAGGTGTAATGGGGCCCCAGACCTTAACACAACTGACTCCATTATGGAAGTACCATTCAGGCTGTAAAACTCAGCACATAGACAATACCACCTGCCAAAATGGAAACAAAGGTCTAATCCATCAAAACCCATATAATTCTGGGAGGATCATGGAGAGGAAGAAGAGAGACAGGTACAAGAGAGAAGAAAGAAGTGGAGACCACTATGGGTTAGCATATAGACCCACATGGGGCAGGAGAGATGGCTCAGAGGTTAGGAGCACTGGCTAGCTGTTCTTCCAAAGGTCCTAAGTTCAATTCCCAGCAACCACATGGTGGCTCATAACCATCTATAATGAGAGCTGCTGCCTCCTTCTGGCCTGCAGGCATACATGCAGATAGAACACTGTATACATAATAAATAAATAAATCTTAAGAAGAGGAGGAGGAGGAAAAAACACATGGATGGGAGGAGTTTACTCTGAGGACTGGTGTGGCTGGGCAAATGCCATGGGATGTAGGACTGAGAGAAAAACGAGGTAGATCAGGATCTTAATATCTGCCCAGCCCCAGGTAAAATAAAGTTTATTAAAAATCAATCAGGTGTCTTTGTCTTTTACTGATATGGTCGCAGTTGAATAATAATCACCAAAAAAAATTTTATGTATTAATAATAAACATTAATAGCCAAATATTTTCTACAACAAACACTGCCCAGGGTATCACATACATGTCTTTTTTCTTGTGTGATGTGCATGTGTGTGTGTTTGGATCTGAAAGCATGTAGGTGCTCAGGTGTGTATGTGGTCTTCCTCCATGCTCGTCCATCATATTCATTGAGGCAGGGTCTCTCCAGTTGAACCTGAGCTCACAGGTATGGCTAGTCTAGCTAGCCAGCATACTCAGGGGACCCCATCTCTATCTTCCAACTAGAATTACCATCAGCCTGATAGGTCCACCCAGCATTTACTGGGAGTCTGGGATTCTAGGGTCCAGTTTGCTGTTTGCATAGCAAGAATTTTAATTGCTGAGCCACCGCCCCTTTTATACATGCAGGTTTCCACAGTGACAGCAAATTACAAGGCATGACATGAAAGCCGTGGAATGGAAACACGTTCCCTAGTGTGGTCTCCACGTTGGTGCTGGCAAAGCCACAGTGCAGACTGCTCTGCTCCCTGCAACTGCACTCTCCTGCACTGTTCTCACCTACATTCGCTTCTACTTGCTGGTTAGAACTGGTACTTTTTTCCTCCAAACTTTAAGACAGAAGACACATTACGGACGATAGCAAGGCTTTGTATCCTGTTAGCTGCTGCTCAGAACACCATTAATGATACCTGAGCTCCTACAAGGCTCTGAGTTCAATTCCCAATAACACCACATACATCCAAAGTCTGGACTATGGAGCATTTCGGGTTAGGAAAGTCAATCTGTACTATCCATTTTATAAAATTACACTTAGAATATATCCTACCTATTATGGATAAAACCACACACTTCCAGAGCTGGAAAGATGGCTCCTTGGGTAAAAGCTCTTCCTGCGTAATCATGAGGACTGGAGCTGGGATCTCAGCACCCACACAACAAGCCAGTCATTACTGCGTACCAGTGCCCCAGCTTGATGCAGACAGAGGCAAGAGGACGGCCAGGCTTGCTGGCTTCTCGCCTCGCTGTGAAAGTAGGATCCCAGGCTCAGGAAGAGACTATGCTTCAAAGAAACAGGTAGAGAATGGTAAGAAGAGATCCAAAGTCTTCTTCTGGCCGGCATGTGTGCAGACAGGCTTACAGACTACCATACACGTGTGTTCAGCCACATAGTTGAACACAGACACACACATAATCTTTAAAAAAACAAAACCCTTTGGGGCTAGAGAGATGGCTCAACAATTAAGTGCACTTGTTCTTACAGAGGACCCAGGCTCGATTCTCAGCACCTACATGGCAGCTGACAACAGTCCGTAACTCCAGCACCACTTTTTGACCTCTGAAGGCACCAGGCATGCTTGTGGCAAACAGACATACGTGGGCGCGAAATACTTGCACATGGGAAATAAAATAAATCTAAAACAAACAAACCTGGGCTGGTGAGATGATTCAGCAGGCAAAGGTGCTTGCAGCAGCAGGTAAAAACAAGCAGAGCTTTATTTCTGAAATCCACATAGAGGTAGGAGGAGGGGGCCAACTGGACAAAGCTGTCCTCTGAACACGTGAGTACTGTGGCACGTACACCACCACCACCACACACACACACACACACACACACACATTCACTAATAATAACAATAAATTTTAAGAATGTCCTAACCTAACCTTTCACATAAAGCTGTATGTGTGTAGTAGCATGATTATTCAATAACCTCTTCCACTAGAAAACTGGACTGAGAACAAGGCGACCATTTATACTGCCCTTTATCTACTACTTCCTCTATCGTGTGGCTGTCAAAAGACTAAATGAGATTCTGGCAACATAAAAAAAACAGTTTTGAAAGGTCATGCTATGCAGGCAGTCACAGCTTTCACAGTATCCTTACTGTCTATGGCAGACTACATGACAATCTGACCAGTTATGTACTGAGTAAAAGCAAGACGCACATTGCCACTGGACTGCCAAAGGACCAGCGCTGCAGACACTCAATGACATCCTTATGAACGTCATTTCCACCTGCATAGAGATCCAGTGCAAGTTAATGAAAAGGATCCTTGAGCAGTAAACAGACCTGGAGATACGACACCAGCTCCCGGAACTGACAGGCAAGCTGAAACTGAGCCACTCTGTTCACTCTGAGTTTATAAACATAATAACCATTTACAACTTTCAAATTTAGACAGATCAGTGCCAGGCTTGGTTGTACCTGCCTATAATCACAGCACTTCAGAGGGGAAAGACAGGAGGTTCCTGTCTCAAAAACTTCAAATTGTGGTGGTGCGTGTTCCTAATCCCAACACCTACAAGGCTTTAGAAGCAGACCAGGAGTTCAAAGTCAGCCTCAGATACAGAGGACTTAGAGACCCAACTATGCTACATGAGACCCTGCCTCAAAAAACAAAACCACAAAAAGAAAGCCAAAACAAATTTTCCAAAGAAAAGCATATAGCTGCATTAAGGGGGAGGTGTACATAGCAACAGAGCTTGTGCTTAGCGTGTGTGAGATGCTGGATTAAACCTGTAGCACCTACAAAATAACATCAGCCCTGCTCAGGTGGTGCACGTCTCACTGAAGCACTCTGGAAGCTGAGGCAGGAAGATAGGCCTGAGCTGAGGCCAGGCTGGGCTGCAGAATAAGTCTGTATTTCAAATGAATAACCCCATATCGATCATTCTTTTTAAATAGCATATGAAGTAACAAGTTTTCTTATGGCATATTCACACATACATATTAAGTTTGTATTGGTACCCTGACACCCTGCTCCAGACCCACCTGTCCCTCCCCCACCTGCCATCTTTCCACCCTGACTCTCCCTGTTCTCTTCCGCTTCTGGTATTCCCCTCTCCACTTTCTTATCATGTGTTTTATTGACTCACACTGATCATTCTTCAAAATTTCCCTAATTTGATGGCTCCAAAACCGTGCCAGCCAGGCACAAAAGATGCCCGCTTTTAATCCCAACACTCAAGAGGCAGAGACAGATTTGAGTTTGAAGCCACTCTAGTCCAAAAGCTAGTTCCAGACCACTACCACAGACAGTGACAGTGAGAGTCTGTCTCAAAAAACAAACAAACAAACAAACAAACAAACAAAAAATTGGGCTGGAGAAATGGCTAAGAAATGGTTAAGAGCACCAGCTACTCTTCCAGAGGACCCAAGTCCAATTCCCAACCCAGCGTGTACATGGCAGCTCACAACTGTCTGTCACTCCAGTTCCACAGGATCTGATGCCCTCTTCTGGCCTTCAAGCATGCAAGTTTGCATGATGTTATGCATGCAAAACATCCATACACATAAAATAAAACCAATAAACAACTGGTAGAGTTGAGGCTATGCAGTAGAGCACCTGTCCGCCTTTTAATTCCCAGTATTGTCATACTCCAAAAAAAGGGCAATGAATCAGTAAAAACTATCAAGCTTTTGGAATGTCCAAACTCGGAGGCTGAAGAAATGGTTCAGAGGTTAAGAGCACTTGCTGCTCTTCCAGAAGACCCAAGTCCAATTCCCATCCCTGACATGGGCACTCACAACCAGCTATAACTCCAGTTCCAGAGGATCTGACACCTCTGGCCTCCAAAGACACTGCACACACATGAGAGACATACATTTCAGACAAAGCACTCATACAAGTAAAATTTTAAAAAAATAAAGTGTTCAAACTCATAGGTTAATAACAGCAGTCTGGCTTGCTTTTGTTATCTAAGCTAGGAATGGCATTGTGCTTTCAGCAATGCTACCACCTAGTAACCCTTTATTTAAAACAATAATTAAAACACCTTTGTCCAGTAGTAGTATCTCCCGACTGTGATCCCAGTGCTCTGGAGACTGAAGAAGCTCAAGTTTCAGGCTAGCCTGTGCTATACAGTCAATTTCAGGGCAGCTTGGGCTACAGTTTCAAACAAACAACAGAAGAAGCAAGCACACCAACCCTTTGTATTAAGCAACCCTAAATCTCAGTCTACCTTAGAGTAAGGCTTAGGACTGTCCCCCATACAAACCATCTCAAGAGATTAGAAAAAAAATCATAAGCTAACCAATATTCATACTTTCTTCCTATATTCAACTTCATAAAAAAACAAAAACTAAGAAATAAAACCTACAAAATTGGACACTTACCTCAAAATAACAGCCCCCATTTCAGTCTTCTAGGAACGGATGACATTACGTATTTTTAAAGGTGAAGAATTCATGAAGGTCTTTTTCAGATTAAAAGATAAACTGCAAAATAAAAGGTTGAAGAGAGAAAGTGTTAATCAAGATGGACAATGCTAAATGTTTACTACTTGTATACCATTTGCCTGCCGATAGCCACACACATTTTAAAACACAAGCCGAAGATCTAACGCAGTTAAAACCTTTTACTATGTTTAAGATTTGTGCTCCACTAGTCTCAGCGTTGGGCCAATTTTTTTTTAATCTGATACCTTTTCCCTATTAGTGGGTTTATATATTCAAGATAAAATCTAACCAAGTAACTTATAGGATGTAGTGTAAAATAAAAATGCAGGACCCCTCAAGCCCGCCAGGCCTACTCAGTAAGGCCCTGTCTTGAAGAAAAAAAAAAAAAAGACAAAACTTTTTTTAATTAAAAATTCAAACCAACAACAAAATGCAAGACCCTTTCCCCAAGGTGGTTCTATAAGGAAATACGTCTAATCCCAAAGCAAACTGTAGAGGATAAGAACACACATTGAACAGAGTCCACCTGTCTGTACATTCTGGTGGCCCATTACCACTGTAGCTCCAGAGGCCTCGAAAGAGCATCACGGGAAATACAACCCTAACCACCATGCGACCACGAGTGGAGTGGAGACAACAATGACACTTATGCTCACTGCAGGTGTCAAGGCGAACGGCACCAGATCAAACAGGATGTGAGAGCTGTGGTGACACCCTGGGCCCAACCTCATGGAGGAAGGCAGCGCCGGTCAACTGGCTCCTGATTAGGAGGCTCTGGCCGCTGTCAACAAAGCCGCGATCACCACAGTCCAGCTGGCTAATCTAAATGTAAACCTCTTATCTCTGTAAGAATGTTTAGTGCTGGTGAAAGAAAATTTTATTATTACTCTTGAGTCCCAGTACCAACATCAGGCAGCCAGCTCCAGCACTGGGGAAATCAAACATCTCTGGCCTCTGCAGGGGCCTGCATTCATGTGCACATACTTACATACGAGTGAAAACACAGGAAAAAATAAAAATTGAAAAGATTTTTTTTAATAATTTATTTTTATGTGTGTACACTGGTGTTTTCACTGAATGTATGTCTGTGTGAGGATGTCAGATCCCATGGAACAGGAGTAACAGACAGTTGTGAACTGCCATGTGGGTACTGGGAATTGAACCTGGGTTCTCTGTCATAGGATCTCATGTAGCTCAGGCTGGCTCCAAATTCACTGTGTAATGTAAAATTTAAAAAAAAAAAAAACCAATCAGATTTATGCTTTATCTTTTCATTCCCCACTCCTCTCTGACTGAAGGTTGACCCGGGCACCTTACTAGGAAAATCCCGTAGCCCCTACCACCAGGCTATCGCCCCACCCCCTCCTCATTCTGTGCAACAGTAGCTCAATGCATCTCCAAGGTTAGACCTGAACTCGCTCCAGATCAAGAAGACTTTGAGCCAACAATCTTCCTGCCTCACCTCCCCAGTGGCTCCCAACCTAGGCTTCCCGGCACGCACTAAAGCAGGCTTAGCTTCCTTTCCTTCATGCACTCTCCTCCTCGGTTTTTGAAAGCAGTGCCTCCTGCACTTTTCAATGACTTTGAACTCTCCATGTAAAAACACTTCAACAAACAGGCGGCTACACACACACACACACACACACCTGTCACACACACACAAATGGTCCCCACTGTAGTGGAAGTTTTGGTTTTTTTAAAAACTCAGTCTTGTAAATATGTTTTTGTTTTAATCCTGGGTGGGGGATTTTAGTTTGGGCTTCAGTGTGTCCACAGCTGATAACTGCCTCCTGTGGGGTGTGGTCTCTGCCAGCTGGTAACCACCTGCCTGATGCGCACGGGGAGGGGTGTGGTCTAGGGCTCTGAGGGATATATAAATATGAGACTCCAGAAACAGAAGGTGCGGCAGCTTGGGGAGACACTTTGCTTCGTGGCACAGTGGCTTGGTGAAGATGGACAGAGGAAACTGCTTGCTGTATTTGCTGTAGACAGAGACTGGTATAGCCCCAAAGGAAACCATCAACCCTAAACAGCCAGGAGAAAGGGGTCTGTGCTAACTCTCCCCACTAACCTTCTCTCTCTTACCTAGGGCTAAAGGGTTGGTGGAAGGGAGGCAGAGGCTTAAATACCCCAAATAAAATAGTTTAAAAACAAATGCAACACCCGTGCCTTCTTACGTTCAATTTATCATGAGGGATGTAGCCTGCTTACTAGAATGAGCTAAAATTTACCTATTTTCAGACATAGGAAGCTGGGGATAAGATTTTAACAAAATTCTCTAGAACCCAGTGTGTGTGTATGTATGTATACATGTATGTACAAATACATACAAAAATGTTATTTTTATTTTATGTTCTTATGTCTGTCTGAGGGTGTCAGAAGTCCTGGTACTGGAGTTCCAGAGAGGTGTGAGGTGCCATGTGGGTGCTGGGAAGTGAACCAGGATCCTCTGGAAAGCAGCCAGTGATCTTAACCACTGAACCATCTCTCCAGCCCCGAGAACCCAGTTTCTTAAACCAGGGGTTATGGCTCCTCATAGAATTCTTCTGGAGATCAGAGAAAAACTGGCAACAGCAAAAGGTCTCTGAACGGGCAACCAAATAGCAACTGGAAATGATCTCATGAATCCCAGGAGTCTCTTCAGCTCGCATTCCACTGCATCAGGAGACTGCTGCAACCTTGGTTCTGAAGGCAGTAAGAGCGCTGTGCAACTGGCCAACTGTCATCATGCCACCTCAAACATCTCAGCTCCTGTCTGAGCACTGCATGCTATGAATTATAATTCTTTCACCGTACACACACGGCTTTCTGTTCTTATAAACACCATGATTTAATAGTGGAAAGCAAACACTTTTTAGTTCCTACTGTTACTCCTCAGCATGTAAGTACCAAATTAGTATATCTTCGGATTGTGTTAAAAGGTTCTACTCTGCCCCCAGGCACTGGTAGCACATGCCCTTAACCCCAGCACTGGAAAGTAAAGGAAGGTAGATCTCTGTCTGAGAGTTCCAGGACAGCCCTGTTTCAAAAATCAAACCAAAACAAAAGTTCTACTCAGGTGACTATCACCAGAATACATTGTACGCATATATAAAACTGTCAAAAAAAAGTTGATTTTTAAAATCATTTTTTTATTTGCTGACTTGGGTTTTCTAAGAAATAGCTACATAAACTAACCATGGTGGCATGTACCTTTAATTCCAGCACTCAGGGGGGCAGAGGTAGGCGGATCTCTATGAGTTTGAGGCCAGCCTGATTTACAAAGCTAGTCCAGCCAAGGTTATACAGAGAAACGCTTTATCAAAACACAAGGGGGCGGGGGAGAAGCAGGGAAGAGAGAGAGAGAAAGAAATGGCTACATAGACTTTTGGCTTGGGATTAGGACATGATTTTGAAGTTTTGAAGTGGCCTTATACATACATCTGACATCAAAAATAAATAAGTACACCCACCTGTTAGTATGAAATTGTTTTCATATTTAATACATGAGAAAGATAACTACATATCAAAGAATTATTTTTAAATAAACTTATTATTATCAATAAGTCTTTGATGTATATAATGATTCCATATGACTATATACTAGGGGTCATGTAAAAGTATCTTGGTGTTGGCAATCAAAAAAGCAAGAAGCCCAGTGTGGCAGCCACAACCATAATCCCAGTCCTCAGGAAGCTGAGGCACACTCCTGCGGTATGTTTGAGACCAGCCTAGAAGATGTAGGGAGCCCTATTTCAAAACTAAAGAGAGACAAATTTTAGGACCCAAGAAGCTTGCTTATCATATAGGTTCCATTAATATTTACTGAAGTGTAATTAAAACTAATTCTAATATTTACTTAAACTGCTAGGACACAGTGTTAAAAGCCTGCTGTCCTACCATTCAAGAGGCAGAGAAGGAAGCCAGCATAGTCTACAAAGCAAGTTCCAGGGCCACCAAGGCTCTATTTCATGGTCCTACCCAGGGCCTTGAACATGACAATCAAGAACTCTACTACTGGGTTGTACTCTCTGCCCCACTAGCCTTATTTTTAGTAATTAATATCTTAATCTTTTTAGAAAGTAGTATCATCTTAATAAGGTGCTCACATAAAATAATAAACCCAAAGTTTTACATTAAAACTTTCTGGGCAACCATGGTTCTGCACATGTGTAATCCCGCAATTCAGGATGCACAGGTAGTTAAGATCTCTGAGTTTGAGACCAGCCTACTCTACACACAGTGAATTATGGGCCAAACAGGGTCACATAGTAAGAACATCTCAAACAGCAAGAAAAAAACAAAAACAACAACAACAACAAAAAAAAAACTGTGTGTTTCTTACGATAGGACTTCATGTGACCTAGGCTGGCCTCCACTCTATGTATCTAAGGATCCTTCAGCTCTACCATACTTGGCCAAAACTTATCTTTATTTACTTATATGTAGGAATGTTTTGCCTGCATGTATGTCTATGTACCACATATGTGCCTGGTGCTGAGGTGATCAGAAGGGAATGTGGGATTCCCCCAGATCTGGAGTTACAGGCTGCTTGAGCCACCATGTGGGTGCTGGCAATCAAACCCAGTTCTTCTGGAAGAGAAGCTAATGCTCTAAACTACTGAACCATCCCTCCAGCCCCTAAAACATTTTTCAAGGAAGGGTCTCACTACTCAGCCCTGAAACTTATATTGTAAATCAGGCTTGCCTCAGCTCAGTGACACACCTAGCTCTGCCTCCTCCTGAGTGCTGGGATTAACCGTGCACAAGCACTACACCCAGTCTACTGTGTCTCTCTTCAACCCCATCGCCTCACGTCGCCTAAGTGCATCCACAACAGATGTTCCATGAAGAAGCTGATACAGGCAAATGCTCACAGGCTCACATGCTGAAAGTATATGTGGACGAAGCAGACTTTCCCACAGCCAATTCTTTAGCTAACAGAAATGTATAAAAGAAAACTCATGATAAATTGACAGCAATGCCAGCAGCAGAATAAAGAATACATTCAGACCCGGTGTGACACAGTAGATCAGACCTTCAAAGTTCTGCCCTACGGCAGCAAGAAAAGCTGATCCCGAGAGGCAGCTCAACTCCAGACACCCACAGCTCCAGCCCTCTGACTGAAAAAAGCATCCACCTCTGCAAGGAGACAATCGCACCACTGTTTTTAAAAGGGCGGGAGAGGGCAGTGATGTGGAGGTAGGGAAAACACCAGCCACTGGTGACTAAGAGAATGCAAGTATCCGCACTCTGTGAGAGTCATATGTATTCGAAAACTTCATCAAAATGCACTACTAAAAGAAACGAGGCTGCGTGTACGTCAGTGAAGGGGACAGGCACTGATCCTGATTGCTACCACCAAAAATAAATTAATGTTAAAATTTGGGCTGGGGAAAAAAAAATTGGGTTGGGGGTCTACCAGAGTGACAGAGAGGCCCATGATGTTCCATTCTCAACAACACACACACACACACACACGCATGCGCACAAATACATCTGGCCTAGGACCTTAATAATTAACCAATGTACCAAGATATATGTATTAATTCTCTGAAGAAGCACTTGTACCAAAGCACTTGTATCTGCAGTAAGGGCCCAGGAGATAGAAGCAAGGTGCCACACTAGCCAAGAGAGCTTCCCCCAACAGCCACTGCAGCCTTTAGCTGCCAGCTTCCTCTGCGCCTCTATTCTCTACTATAAAATGAAGCCCCAAAAGCAGCAACCATGTGTTGTGATTTGCAGAGTCTTTAACTCGTGTACCAAGAAAGACTCAACCCCGTGGAACAAATCTGGTATGCCAATGATTGGCGCACTAATCAGTGAACTCCCTGATGATGCATGTCATGTTGAAAAGGCATCCAATTGTGGTTAGATCATTTACAGACAAGTTAATACTGCTACCACAGTTTCTTTATTACACCTGATTACTTATTTATGTCTTACAGACACATGCGTATATTTTCTCTTCTGTTTATACGTATGGCCTAGTATCTTGAGTAAACGAAACACAGATGATCTGAAAAAAAAAATCTTAATTTCTGGGCTGGGGAGATGATGACTAGGGGTTAAGAGTACTTGCTGTGAAATCATGAGGACAAAAGTTCCAATCCATACACGCAAACACGTACATTTAAAATCTTTTTCAGAAGGCTGGAGAGATGGCTCAGGGGTTAAGAGCACTCACTGGCTGCTTTTCCAAAGATCCTGAGTTCAATTCCCAGCAACCACATGGTGGCTCACAACCATCTATAATGAGAACTGGTGCCGTCTTCTGGTATTCGGGCACAGATACAGGCAGAACACTGTATACATAATAAATAAATAAATATTTTTTAAAGCTTTTTAAGAATAAAAACACTTAAAGCCAGGCATGATGGTGCACACCTGTAATCCCAGCACTCAGGGAGGTAGAGGCAGGTGGATCACTGTGAGTTCAAGGCCAGCATGGTCTACAGAGTGAGTCCAGGACAGCCAAGTTTACACAGAGAAACCCTGTCTCAAAAAAACAAAAAATAAAAAATAAAAAAGGAAAGAAAGAGAAGAAAGACATGGCACACCTGTAATCCCAACACTTGAAGGTAGAAACAAGAGGATTAGGATTAAAGGTCAGCCTTTGCTATTAGAGACCAGCCTTGACTATAAGAAATCCACAGTGTTACAAGAGGCCCAGTATCAATAATAATATTAACAACAAAGAAATAAAAATTATGAAGTCTATCTGCACTGATTAAATCGATAGAGCAATAATGTCTACACAGACTGAGAGAAAGATATATTAACATTGGTGATTCTTTTTTTCTTGCAAATCTTCAGTGATATTCTTTCAGATGTGAAGAAAAATAAATGCACAGGACCATCACTGTTGTATTCATTCTCCCAAATTCAGCCTGACAGAAGTCCCAGGAATGAGAACTGAGACCCAGTATGGTTATGGCTAGGACTGAATGGCTAGAGTTCCTAAATGCAGGAGAGCTGAGACCAATAGCAAGTGAAGAGCTACGGCAGCATCAGAAAAACAAGCCCTTAGGAGGTTAGTTTCTAGGATGGAGTCACCCTGGTGTGATATGTACATTTAGAGTCTTGGCTGCTCCCTCTGTGAAGCAGGTCAAAGAAACTAGAATTTCCAACTGGGCTCAGTGGTACACGACTTTAACCCCAGCACTCAGCAGGCAGCAGCAGGCAGATCACTGTAAGTTTGAGGCCAGCCTGGTCTACAAAGCAAGTTTAGGACAGCCACAGCTACAGAGAAATCCTGTCTGGAAAACAGAGAGAGAGAGACTAGACTTTCTAAGGCAGCACATAAGAAGTCTTAGCTGGATGCCTAAGTACCCATGTCTGTGACCTGACAGTTAAGTACCAGTGCCTGGGAGGACAGTGAGTTCCAGGCCAGCCTGGGCCCTGAGACCCTATCTCAAATAAATAGTACACAAAATTCAAGTCTGACCTCTGAGATATCTTACATGACTAGCCTAGCTCATACTGACTTACTGTCTTGTAATTTTATTGCTTACACCTATAATTCCAGCCATGGCCCTTGTTTATATAGAGAGTTTGAGGCCAGTCTTGGGCTACATGTAACTCATCTCAAAACAAACACACCCAGGCACACGCAGAGCTGGAGAGATTACTCAGCAGTTAAGAGCACTTACTGCTTTCAAAAGACCCAAGTTTGGTTCTTGGCCTCATGACAGGTAGCTCAGACTCACCAGGTGACCCAATGCCTCTGGCTTCCACCAACATTTGTACTCACACATGCAGACACCTCAAATATCCAGTAAACATAAATCTCTAAAATAAAAAAAAGCAAAGGAAAGGGACTCTCCTTGAGAGCTTAAGTACTATTGATGACAGGTGTAAGGTTAGCACATCCTTTCCTTTTTGAAAGGAGAAGAAGAAAAGGACTTAACAGTGCAAGTGTTTGCTATAGGTTTTTTATTTGTTTATTTGTTGTTTTGTTACTGTTTTGAGGTTATTTTTTGTTTGTTTGGGGTTTTGGTTTTGGTCTTTTCAGGGTTTCTCTGTGTAAACTCCCTTCTTGTCCTCATTCTGTAGACCAGGCTGGCCTTATTCAGCCTCCCCAGTGCATGCACTTGAATGTGAATGGTTTACCAATTACATTTCATGGTTTATCTATTGCATTTCATTGACTCATCTACTCAACAGCAAATCTGTTTCCTCTATGCCCAGTACTTTAAGATTTTGCTCAGGAAAGTCTCAGTCAAGGCCTTCTGACCCAAAAACCTTTAATTGATCTGCACACACTTACTAGAATACACAACCATGCTAGCATGGTACATTTAAGAATAGGAATTTCAGTTGTTGTTGTTGTTGTTTTAGTTTGGTTTGGTTTGGTGGTGATGGCAGGGTGTCACTATATATGTAGCTCTAGCTGGCCTAGAATTCATATGTAAACCGCAGCTGGATTCCACACTTGGATCATTAAACTTCCTTGCTAGTTAATTATTAAGGAAAAGAGAAGAAAAGGAGAAAAAAAAAAGGGGGGGGGAATATAGCTCAGCAGCAGAGAACTTACCTAGTATGTTCAAACATATTAGTATGCACAAACCTGGGTCTACAGGGCCTGGTCAGAAGAACAAATTACACTTGAAAAGAGACCAAGAAGTATAGAGCTACAAAAGCTACCAGAAAAATCCTACAAAAGAATACATAAATGATCAGGGCGTGGTGGTGCACATCTCTAACTAACCTCAGCACTCCAGAGGCAGATCTCTGAGTCTGAAACCAGCCATGCGCGCACACACACGCAGCTGGGTACAGCACCTCACACCTGCAATGCCACCACTCAGAAGGCCAAGGCAAGAGGATTACCTCAAGTTCCAGGACAGCCTAGGCTACAGTGAGACTTTGACTCTCAAAATTAAAAATAAAACAAAATTTAAGACCGGAGACTATAACTCAGTGGTAAAGGCCTAACATGCATGAAGCCCTAGGTTCAAAGTGAACAGTCATGGTAATGACGACGGGAAGAACATCAGAGCAGACTGCACTACATATCCAGCTACTTGAAGCAGGAGAGTACAAAATCAGATAGACCTAGAGTCAAAAACCTGACTCTCATGGGGGCTGGAGAGATGGTGCAGGGGTTAAGAGCACTGGCTCCTCTTCCAGAGAACCCAGAATCAGTTCCCAGCAAGGAACTGATACAAGGCCGCTCTCAACCACCTGTGATTCCAGATCCAAAGATCTCATGCCCTCTTCTGGCATCCATGGGCATTAGGCATTCATGTGATACAGACAAAATACCCATACATTTAAATAAATACTTTTTATTTTGACTCTCAGAACCTGAGTTTGATTCCCCGCACTCACATGGCATAGCATCTCACAACTGTCTGTAACTCCAATATCAGGGAATCTGATACCTTCTTCTGGCTTCCTTAGTCACCAGGCACACAAGTGAACCCCAGACATACATGCAGACAAAACATCC
Organism: Psammomys obesus; assembly: GCF_907164565.1. Taxonomy (NCBI): domain Eukaryota; kingdom Metazoa; phylum Chordata; class Mammalia; order Rodentia; family Muridae; genus Psammomys; species Psammomys obesus. The sequence goes on from NW_026596120.1 coordinate 9,002,705, forward strand.
ATACAAAGGCTGGAGAGATGGCTCAGTGGTTAAGAGAATTAACTTCCCTACCAGAGGACCCAGGTTCAATTTGCAACCCCACGAGGCAGTTTGCAACTGTCTCTAACTCCAATTTCAAGAGCTCCTATACCCTTACACAGACATACATGTAAGCAAAACACCAGCGCACGAGACGAAAACAAATTTTAAAAAAAAATCCATACACATAACATCTGACTCTACCACTTAAAAACTTTGCTCCATTTGACATGTAACTTCCTGAAATTCCAGTTTCCTCCAGTGGTGATGTTGTCAGTCCCTTCATTAGAGAGCTGTTACGAAGATAAAATTATAGAAAGCACTTAGCACGGCCCGACATGTAAGTAAGCATCCAATAAATGCTTGTTATTGTTAGTCAGCCTAGTCCCAAATACAGGAGGAGGCACTTGGGAGTTTTTCTACACAGCCACATCTTTAAGAGGCTGTAAGAGGAGGCTGGTGCTTACTATAGCAGCAAGCATCAGTAATGCCAGCCAAAGGAAGTAGAGGCAGGAGGACCAGGGGTTTGAGGGTAGGCTCAGCTGCATAGTTACTGAGGCTAACCTTAACTACTTGAGACCTTGTCTCTCAAACTAAAACAAAGACAGGCCAGTGACTCACTTGGTAGTATGCTTGCCTAGCATTCATGAGGCCCTGGGTTTCAGTCCCCAGTATTTAAACTAGGCAAGTGTTGCTGCAATCCCAGTACTAAAGAGATTAAGAGAGGGAAAATGCCACAAGTTCAAAGCCAACCTGAGCCACACTGAGTACTAGCTAGGCCTGCCAGGTCAACATAGCAAGACTGTCTCAAAACACAACCACCCACCCCCTGACCACCACCACCCCAACAAAAACAAGTGCTAAGTCTGATAACTGGCTCATCATAAAGGCAGCATGAGAACCTTACACTCAGAAGTTCCTCATCAAGAAAAGACATTAACAGAAAGGCTAAGGTGTGTCCAGTGGTAGAGCATTTACTCGGTGTGCATGAGGCCTTGGATACACATTCAACACCACAAAATAAAAATACTGGAATAAAGGTGAGGTCATCCAGCATCAGTTAATGATGGGATGGGGGTGGTGGTACCCAAGCAGGGGAGAAGACACCCCAACTCGGAAGACGACCTCAGCAGCACTGTAAGACCCTGCTGCAAAGAGCAACAAGAATGTGGAAGTAAGGGTGTGGCTTAGTGGTAGCTTGCCCAGCACACAAAAAGCCCTACATTCCAGTACCCTAAAATTCTATGTCAATTAATTCATGGAAATTCTTGTGCTGTTATATGTAATTTGTGTGAGGTAGTGGTGACACGGCCTTAAAAAAAAGTATCTCTCAACCAAAAACTGAGGCAGGAGGTTCCCAAATTTCAGGCCAACCTGAGCTCCAGAGTGGGACATTGCCTGGAAGTGGGGGCTCTTTCATACTTTAGATGGCTGCTAGGCCTTCAGGGTATTTAATTTCTTTTTTTTTCCCCTCTCCATTTTTTTTTTCATTATTTTCTATGAACACTGCCACAGGTTATTTTAAATAGAGCAAACACCAACTTTGATTATATTTAAAATTCTGATCATCTTAAGTGTCAGTTATTCAGATCTAAAAAAATTCAATTGTTTATAAACTAGTAATAAAAAAATGTGTCCAAACAGAGCTTTGCCCTCTTGTTGACAGCCACTGAAAATGCCTTCCAGTGGTTCAGCAGGTAAGGAATTCATGGAATTCAGGTCTTCAGTCTAACGATCACTGTGGTTGACCACAGTCAACACCAAATTATTTGGGCAATACAGGTTGATCATCTAACTCCTTAAACGCCTTCCATCTTTTCCCTACTTCACAACTGCCATGACTTCAAATGACAGGATGAGTACAATTTTTAAATATAATACAGTTAGGAAATATTCTTAGTAAATTATTTCCAATGCCCAGGGACAAACTATGGTCAGGAATGTGGATAAACTGTAGTTTAAAATAAAGCTTCTGGATTGCCACCCGATTTCTTTTAATCTACTTAATCCTCTGGTTAGGCATGGATAATCAGGATCACATTCTCCTCTAAGGCAAATGGTCACTTGCCTGGTGGTCTTCCCAGTGGCCTCAGCACCGGGGAACCAAGCCACAGGGCAGCTGGGAACTGGAGACCTGGCTCACACTCCCAGTTAGAGACCCCAACTCAGGATATCCGCTCAATATTAAAAGAGCTGTCTTATAAGCCATACACTAATTTTATAATCCTAACATTGAATAGCTGTGAGCGCCAGGCTATCCTAGGCTAGAGATGGAGACCCTGCATCAAAACAACACAAAACAAAACAAAACAGACACATCAAAGTTTACATATTTTCTGAGGAAGTAACAGAACCCTAAATTAACCATATTAACCAAATTAACTTGGCTGGAACCAAGTAAGAAACTGAGCAGCTACATTTATAAAGCAATAAAGGCAGTAAAGTTAACAAAAAGCTGCCTTAAAAAATGCTAGAACAAAATGAGCAGGCTAGCAGAATGTATACAGAGCAAGAGAAGACTCAAGAAACACTGAGGGCTGGAAAGATGGCTCAGCAGTTAAGAGCACTGAAGGTCCCGAGTTCAATTCCCAGCAACAACACAGTGGCTCACAACAATCTACACCGGGATCTGATGATCTCTTCTGGCACTCAGGTGTACATACAGATGGAGCACTACCATGCATAAAATAAAATAAATAAATCAAGGAAGGAAGGAAGGAAAGAAAGGAAGGGGGGAGGGAGGGAGGGAAGAAGAAAGGGCCAGGCTCGCCTTTGATCCCAGCACTGAAGCAGAGGAAGATGGACCTGTCAGTTCAAGGCTGGCCTGATCTACAAATTGAGTTCCAGAACAGCTAGGGCTCTGTTACAGAGAAACCCTGTCTAAAACAAAACAAAAGATGAAGAAGCTGAACCAGGCATTGTAGTATTTATCTTTATGTCTTATTATGTCAGGGTTGTTTTTTTTGTGTGTGTGTGTTTGTTTGTTTTGTTTGTTTATTTTATCTTTTTTTTTGAGACAGGGCCTCCCTGTGTAGCCTTGGCTGTCCTGTGATTCTGTAGACCAGGCCAGCTAGGCATAGTAGTGCATATCTTTGTTTTATTGTTTTATTATCGATAATCTATCTATCTATCTATCTATCTATCTATCTATCTATCTATCTATCTATCTA
>NW_026596120.1:9005902-9024416 GCF_907164565.1 Psammomys obesus
CTATCTATCTATCTATCTATCTATCTATCTATCTATCTATCTATCTAGACTAGCCTTGAACTGAGAGATTGACCCACCTGTCTCTCAAGAACAGTACCATAGTAGTAGGCTAGTATTCATCTTTAATCCCAGCACAGGAGGCAGAGGCAGGAGAATCTCTGTGGGTCCAAGGCCAGGCTGATCTACTTAAGGAGCTGTAGGACAGCCAAAGCTAATACAGAGAACCTGTCTCAAAAAGAGGAGAAAGGCTGAGGCTTCAGAACATAATCCTCACACTATCTGGCTGGCTATTAATAAAGACATGGGAATTCCATTTCATCATAGAGAGGAGGGCAAGGATATGGCTCAAAAGAGTCAAAATCTAGGGTATAAAATGTGTGTGGGGTAGAAGTGGGTAAGAAAAGTTGTCCCACAGGTGCCAGCAAACTGGTAATATCTCATACAGCTTGCATTTCCTGTTCATTTAATATTCTTCTAAGACTTTAAATTCCAGTATACCTTTAACCCCAGTACTTGGGAGGAAGAGGCAGGCGGATCCCTGTGAGTTCAAGGCCAGCCTGGTCTACAGAGTGAGTTCCAGGGCAGCCAAGGCTACAAAAAGAAACCCTGTCTTTTTTTTTTTAATTACTTATTTAATTTTATATGCATTAGTGTGAAGGTGTGAGATCCCTTGGAATTGGTGTTACAGTTTTTGAGCTGCCATGTGGGTGCTGGGAATTGAACCCTGGTCCATTTGGAGGAACAGATGATACTCTTAACCACTGAGCCATCTCTCCAGCCCCAAGAAACCCTGTCTTGAAAAACCAAAAGACTTTAAATTCCAACATGTTCCCCTGTACTTCTACTTTGACAATGGACTTACATACTTACGATTTTGCTTTTTCTTTTCTTTTTCTGAGACAAGAGTCACATCCAGGCTAGACTACTGGCTACTACAGAAGTAGCCGTTCTGCTCTCAGCCTCTTGGGTGCTGGGATTACAGGCATAGGCCACTTCTGATTTTTCCGTGACCTTTCTACAGGAACAGATCTTCTGAACAACTTTCAGGATTGATGTTTCAGCCAGACTCGAGGAGAGATCCTGAATGACTTATCTCTTCATACAATATGGCAACACTGTCAAGTAAGTAGTCAGTAGAAATCCAAGGACAGGGATTTTTCTCCAAGTAAGGCAGTATGTGGTAAAGGAGGCAAATGACTGAGAAGGCTACACATACTGCTGCCACGTGTACCTGTGTAAACACATACTCATTCTTTCACACACACATAGACATACAGGTAACGGAATGGTCTCACACGCCTTTGACCCCAGCATACCACTGGCACAGAGCGAGGTGGATCTCTGTGAGTTTGAAGACAGCCTGTCTACACAAAAAAATCAGGCCACAGGAGGACCCTGTCTCAAAAGAAAGAGACACAGACAGTGAGACAGACAGAATATGCAAAATAATTAGAAATATAAGGTTGAATTTTCTTTTCTTAATGAGAAGTCACTGATACAGCAGAATGGTATAAACTGCTCTGATTGCTATGGTGGTACACACCTGTAATCCCAGCCCACAGAGGGTGTAGGCAGAGAGATCGAAAGTTCCGGGTAAGCCTGGACTACAAAGCTAGACTTTGGTGCAAAAAGGCATGACAGAAGGCAAGAGAGGGAAGGACTGAAGAGGGGCTCAACGAGAGTGGGGGTAGGGGGACGCCACAATAAATCACAACCCAGGAAGGACAGAGATGGTGGCAAGCAGGAATGTGAAGACAACTCAGTTGGGATGTATTTCAGAAGTAACTTTGAAAGACTTAAAGAACTGGGTATGTAGGTAGGAGCAGTGGGGTAAAGAGGTGACTTGCAGATGCATACCTGTAATCCCAAGCCTTGGACCAAGGCAAGAGAATCACCAAGAGTCTAAGACCAGCCTGGGCAACACGGTGAGTTCCAGAATGAGACAGACACTGTCCAAAACCCAAAACAAAATAGATGACCACTGGAGCTGTCACTCAAGGGTAGAGAGTGGGGTGGAGAAAGACTTTTGAGGACACAAAAGTACACACCTATAATTCCAGCCCCTGGAACAGGAAGGCAGAGGGATAAGGAGTTCAAGGCCAACTTGGGCTCTAGGAGAGCCTGTCTCAAAAGTTAAGCCAAAAATAAGTAGTAAATAGACCGGGGACTAGAAGCTAATAGTTCTCTGTTTGAATATTTCACACATGCACACACACACACACACACACACACACACACACACACACAATGGCTTTCAACCCCTCAAAGCATGCTATGCAAGTGATCTAGCCAGAGCTAATGACCAGTCCTGACCATACTACCTTTAAAATGCCTACAAATGGGGCTGAGGGGATGGTGTAATGATCAAGAGCACCAGCTGGTCTTGCAGAGAACCTGGGTCCAGATCCTGGTTTGTCTGGTTCGGTTTTTGAGACAGGGTTTCTCCATGTAGCCATGCCTGTCCTGGACTCCCTTTGTAGACCAGGCTGGCCTTGAATTCACAGAGTTCTGTCTGCCTCTGCCTCCCTGAGTGCTGGGATTACAGGCATGCAGCACTGCACCTGACCTCAAATCCTGTTTGTTGTTATTGTTGTTGAATGTCTCTCTCCGTCGACGGTCACACTGGCCTAGAACTCTCATCTAACCCAGGCTGTTCTTAGAGATCCTCCTGACTCAGCCTTCCAAGTGCCAGGATGATAGGCATGCATTCATAAATCATCTCTTTGCTCACTGTTCCCTCTACTCTACACAGAACCAGTTCTTTAACCCTTTCATTTTTACTTTTAAATTTTAACATCTGCAATTCCAGATCTAGAGGGTCCAAGCCTTCCACTGGCCTCCACTGGCAACTGGACACACACATACCTCAAGCAAAACGCTCATAGCCATAACATAAACTTTAAAAATAAATCCATCTCTAGAACCACAACAGCTCCATCCTATCCAGACTCCCAACCAAGGAAAGAAGAAGAATGAGGAGGAGGAAAAAAAAATGCATAGGTCTAGCTATAGCCCAAGTATGATGCTCAGGACTGGCGATAAAAATCTGAGTCAACAACATGTGATAATATTTAAAGAGGGAAGAGAATGACATCATTCAGGATGAGCACAGGTAAAGAAATGAAGAGGGCCAGGAGGCCCTCAGGGATTTTGGATGTTTTCAACTCAAGGAGTAAGGGTAAAGGAAAGAGGAAAGAAAGCCTTAAAACTCTAAGGCCTAGAAAGTTCTTTGGCTTTATTCATTCTCAGGTTGTACAGTGTCTTCACCAAGACCACCTCTTCCTATCTGCCACATATTTATCTAAATTCTATAAATTAAAAATCTGAGGTTCAGAAAGACCAGGCAAAACCCGTACAACCGCAGCTCTTTTGACTCTGACTTAGGTCAAGGTCTAGAACCAAACCAAGATGCCACTTCTGACCCTTGGCCTTTCACAGTGGGTAGCACAAGCAACACTTATAAAGCAGACAAGAAAGATCATTTAGCTACTGGAGTCACTTCTGTTCTCTATATAATTTGCTGACATTCACAAAACAAGTTGATCAGAAGACTCTAAGGTTCCACCTTCAAAAAAAATTTTTGTTTTTTTAATGAGCAGGAAAGCAGGCTTGGGGATATATGGTCTAAGTGCATGTTTACCACCTATGAAGACCTGGGTTCAATCCTCAGCATGCATACACCAAAAAAAAAAACGTCAAGGCAGGGGCTGGGGACATAGCCCAGCTGGTGCTAACGTGCTTACCTAGCATGCAGGAAGCCCGGAGTTTAAGCCCCAACTCAGCATGAAACCAGGTGTGGTTTACAGGTGTGTGGTGGACTCCCAGCACTAGGAAGGGTAGAGTTGGGAGGTAGACACTGAATTGCCCAGAGATACAAGAAGCCAGAGCTACGCAATTAGCTATAGGTGAGCCTGGGCTCCAGAGCAACGCTCTGTTTTGTTCTGTTTTTAATATACAAAGGGACTGGGGACATATAAGCTCTGATGTAAAGCACTTGCCTGGCAAAGCCCTAGGTTCAGAAAAGTAAAATAAATCAACATCCAACTTGTTGTCAGGCCAGTAATCTCTAGCACAAGAAAACCAACCTGATTTTTCCACTTTGTAAAAACACCCTGAAGGTGGAATGTCCTAGTCAGTGTGTGAATCACAAGGGTAAACTAAAGATGTTTCTTAAAGCCTTTTAGCTTTACTGAATACAATTTCAATTTTAGTTTCAGATTTTTGCCTTCTGAAACTTGGGCAATATCCTAACCCAAAGCACCCTGATTTCTGCCACATTATAGATTTTTCCTATACAGTTCTGCTTTCTTTTTAAAAAATCGTGTGTGTATGTGCGTTTGCAGAAGCCAGCCTCAAGTGTCCTTTCATACATCTTATTTTTTAAGAAAGGGTCTCTCATTGGGTGTGTGGTGCCGTGATTCAACCCCCACGATCCGCCTGTGTGCCTCTCCCTGGCACTAGGATGACAAGTGGATGCCACCCAAACCTTTAAAAAAAAAAAAAATCTATTCTGGAAACGCTCTTGTTTTCACTTTACAGTCCCGGAATTCTGTAATCTAAGGACTAGGGAGAAAGAGGCATGAATGAATCAAGGCCAGCCTAGTCTACAGAGTGAGTTCATTAAATAATAATACCGCAAAACTCAGTCTCAGAAAATCCAAAACAAAATAAAAACAAAAACCTTACAAAGTAGTACAAAAGGCCGCAAGTGATAACTCCTGGAAACTCAGACTCCTTGGAGATTTTATTAGGAATCATCTTTCCAATCATCCATTCAGCACTACAGAATAAATAGTCATCTGATTTAATTATGATGACTTCACCAGACAGTAAGTAACACTGCCCACAACCATGTTTACAAAAGCACTTGTCACTCCCTTCGGATGTAGCAATGCAGAAAAAAAAGGAGTGTTTCCATATTCTTCCTGTGTTTATACTCTGTAACAAGTGACAATTTAAGCGTCACTTCAGATGCGTTAACTAGCAAAGCAAGTCAGGTTACATGTCCCACCATCTCCCACCTTGTGTAAATTGTAATTTTGATGGGTCTCATTGCACTAGTTCACTCCGTGCCTAAGACAGGTTTCCAAGTAAGCCTTTGCACGAGAGGAACTACAGAATTCTAGGAAGAGACTACAGAATCCTACTCTGGACGCTGTAAGATAACAGGCTCCTTCGTTAAGCAACTCGAGTTGAGCTTACTGCAACCCTAGAGCAGTTCAGAAATAAATTTGCCCCCAATGCCAACCTGCATTGGAACTAGCGAGAGCCAGCAAGGATGCTGCAGCGGGCTGCTCCCAGGAGCTCCGGTCCACAGAGCACTTACGGCGGGGTTAGCTCGGCCTCCCGCAACCCGGGGAGGCTGAGTATTCACAGTTCCCGCTTCACATCTCCCCGGAGTGTTTCAGTCAAGGCCGCGGGACTCGTCAGCGACGGCACCGGGATTCTGACGGGTCCGAAGCCGGAGAGCCCGGAATCGCGCCGCGAACGCTGCGCCAAGGCACCTGAGGGTCCGCAGCAGCCTGGCGTCCGCAACGACGACGGCCGGGCCGCTCCGCACCCGCTCCCTCGGTGACCACCGGGCGCCCTCCGCTGCTCGGTGTCCGCCGCCCGAGGCCTGGCCGCCGCGTACCTCGGAGCCCGCGCGCCCGCGGCCGAGCCCGGCAGGAAGCGCCCGCCCGAGCCGCCAGCGCCGCAGCCCGCGCCGCCTCCCGCGCTCACCTGCCCCGCGCGCCGCCACCGGCTCCCGATCCCGCAGCGCCGTCAGCAGCTCCCGCGGCGGCACCCGCCCGGCTCCCGCACCCGCATGCCCGGCACTCAGCCTCCTGCTGCCTTCGGGGCTTCAGCGCGACACCCGCCCACCGCCCACGACCATGGCCGGCTCAGTCGCAGCCGCTGCACCGCCCGACGGAGCACGCGCGCGCCACCGCCGTGCCCGCGCCTGCGCGAGTGCGCGCGCGGGCCTCCCGGGCTCTCCTCCCCGCCGCCCGGCCCCGCCCACCCTCCAGGGCCAATCCCCGGACGCCCGCCTCCGGGCAGCCCCGCCCACTTGCCGCGCAGGGCTCGGCCGTGGCCCCGCCCCCCGGGGGAGGTAGCGCCAGCCTCTCCCAGTGCGGCTGTCTGCGCCGCGGTCCTGCTGCGCTACCGGCGCGCTTGGGTTGGCTCGCGGAGCACTGCGGTGTCTGCAGCCCCCAGCTCGCCGCCTTCGGGAAAACCCGCACCTCCGCAGACACTCTTTGTTCCCCCGCCCAGCTGGCTTTCCATTCCCTGCGATGTGAAGAGTCCAGCCTTTGAAACATTTCTGTGCTCGTCTGTACCAGACCGCAGCTGGCGTTTGGCTGCGGAACCTTACACTTCGCCCAGAGCTTTTTGCTTGCCTCATCTCCCTGCTGTCGGGAAATTTCATAGCCCTTCCTTTAGTGAGACGTTTGAATTTCACTTACTGTCAGCCGAACCTTGGGAACTGGGGATAGAGCTCAGCGGTAGGGAAGTCTCGTAGCCTGCGTGAGGTCCAGCGTGGGGATCCCCACAGTCTTTTTGTTTGCATATCGTAAGCCTACTGTAACCTAATGCTACTCTTAACAGCTCAGGCTTATACTTGAGCAGTCTGGGATAGAATCACAAGCAAAACGAAAAGGAAGCGAGGTGGCAAAACAATAGTTTGATTCTGAGTATTAGCTCAGTGTTTTGTTTTGTTGTTTGTTTGCTTGTTTGTTTTTAAAAGAAGAATCAAGCGTGGTGGCTGATGCCTGTAAAGCCCAGCATTCATGACCCTTAAGGCAGGTGCATTTCCAGGCCAGCTGGGTCACATCCTGAGTTTCAGACTAGGCAGGGCTGCATAGGAGGACTCTGTCTCTGAAAACAAAAACAGAAAAACCACACACACAATAACAACAAAAACAGGTTTTACCACGCTTGCAGGAATTTGGAGCTTCAATCGGAAATTTTATGTATAGCTGGCTTTTAAGGCTTTTAACCCCTTGCCAGTGGAGCCATCAAATGCTTAACCCAACTGTGAACCCCAGGTCTTTTCAGATGTCCATTGAACAAAATTCCCCTCAAGATTCAGCGAGCTCACAGCCAGAAATGTCAGTAGAGGACCTCCACAACTTGATCCTCAACCCTACCAAACTTCCTTCCCCTCTACTACAAGGTCAGCCTCAGGCCCAGGACAGAAGGGAAAGTATCTTGCAAGAGACTAGAGATGGCTTCCTGGCCAAGCAGAAAAGGAGTATGAAAACATTGCTGTGAAGTAAAAATAGCAGGCAAAATTGAAATATCTTGTAAACAGAAGATCTGTCCAGCTTGAAAGAGAACTAAGAGGCATTGATCCTAAATGAGACCAGCCCGGAAATGGTGATGCACGCCATGATTTCTAAGTCATGGCCAGGCTGGTCTACAGACCTTGTTCCAGGACAGCTAGGACCACACAGAGAAAACTTAGGTGAGGGAGGGAAGTAGGGAGAGAGGGAGGAAGGGAAGGAAGGAGGAAGAGAAGGAGGGAATGAATAAAACAGCGGAAAAGCAAGAAGCTTGCCAGTCAAATACCTGCGAGGTTTCTTCAGTAGCAAGATGGGAATGCTAGAAGAGGAGTAGACTATGACAAAGAATGGATTTAGGCCTAGTCTGGTTACACTGTTCTTTGCTGCTAGTATTGCATGCAGTAGGGAGATTGGACTGTTCAAAGGTAATTTTGAATAATCGATGTATGATAAGAGTTCTGTGATATATTCCTCTTTGCATCTTTTTCACACTGCTAAGGACCTCATCCACTTGTCACCAATAGTGTATAAAAAAAAAATGTGTGCAGTTTGAATGTACATGAATGACTTCATTGTACCGTCATGCTTTAATTTGTAAGAGGTATGTTTTAAAAGCTCCAAGACTGAAATGAAATACAATAGCAAAGGTGCAAATAGAACATTAGGTTGTTTGGTTAGAATGTAATAATTAGAGTAGATAATTATATTTTCCGGGTTTCAAAATTTACAATAAAATAAAATTTTGTGTTGTTTTAACTTTTGGTAACAAATGTGTAGCATAGAGAAAGGGGTTAAATGCCTGTCAGCCCCAGAGAGCTAGATTCAGACAGCCATCCCCAATGTAGCAATGAAGGAGACAAGTAAGCAGAAACAGGAGTGCATTCACCCCAGAGATACATTTGAATCTGTGAATATGACCTTAGCTGAAAAAATAATGTTGGCAGGTCTAATTAAGTTAAGGATCTTGAAATGAGATCATCCTTCATTTAGAATGGACCTAACCCAAAGACAGGTGTCCTTATAAAGAAAGGAAAGAAAGCCTGTAATGCCAGGATTCAGGAAGCCAAACAGAGAGGAACCTGAGCCTGGATTTAAACTGTGAAATCCTGTCAAAAAAAGAAAAAAAAAAAAATGGAGAAAGAGAAAAGTTAGAGGCCAGCCTGGTCTACATAGTAAGTTCCAATCCAGCAAGGGCTACATAGTGAGACGGAGACCCAAATAGATAGGTAGGTAGAGAGATAGATAGATAGACAGACAGACAGATAGAGAAACAGACAGACAGATAGCTGGTAGATAAAAATAAAAGGAAGAAAGGTTGATTTGGCAAACATAGGAGGGTGATGTGAAGAATGCAGATACAAGAGCAATATGTCTTTTACATCCTAAGGACAAAAAGTTATTAGCAGCCACAGGAGCTAGGAGAGGGACATAAAACAGTCTTACATTCCTCAAAAGGAACCAGCCCTGCAGACATCTTGACATCACTCTTAAAGTCCAGAACTATGAGGAACTAAATTTTAGGGTTTTTTTTTTTTTTAGCACAAACTTTGCAACAATTTTCTCAGTTAGACAAAAGACTAATGCAAATGCTTATTGTAATATTGCTCGTATTGGCAAACAGAAAGAACAGGAAGGAGGTAGGGACATGCTTGGCAATCAGTCCCACTAGTTTGTTTGTTTAGAGGTTTTTTATTTTACTTATTAATTTTTTACAACCTTGAACATCCGAGGTTCTGGGATTGCAGGTGTGCTCTTTGATTCCCATCACCAGTCTGTCCACTTTGTTTCTTTGTTTCTTTGCAGGTTTGGGGTTTCAGTCCTGGAGAGGCATCATATGTTAATAGAGATTATTAAACTTGGGTCCTCAGGCTAATCCTTGTCTGCAGACTTGTTCCAGGGCAACTGGAAAAGGTTTTTTTTTGTTTTTTGTTTTTTGTTTTTTGTTTAGCCTTCCCAGTGCTAAGATGATAGGCATGTATCACATATCCAGGCTTAACTGGTTTTTTTTTTGTTTGTTTGTTTTGTTTTGTTTTTTTTGTGGGGGAGGGAATTTTAGAGATTAGACATTGAAGGCTTAAAATTCAGATTGCACAGCAGGATCATTATAAAATTGGGGGCAGGGGTTTGAGAGCGTGTCTTGTTCTCCAGGACACCCTGGAACTCCTGCCTCTGTCTTCCAAAGGCTGGGATTACAGTCCTGTGCTACCATGTCTGATGTTATTCAGGGCTAGGAACAGAACCCAGGACGTTGTGTGTGTTAGGCAAGCATTCTACCAACTGAGCTGCCTCCTCAGCCCCTGGAATTCAATAAATACATAAATAAATATAAAATTTTTAAAATTAGTTAATTTAGTTTTGGAAAAGAGTGAAGAATTGCACATGGCCTAAGTTCGTTACTCTCCCTGCGTTGTGGAGAACGCCTAGATGGTGAACATACATAGCAGAGAAAGGCAAGAACACCTCATCCTGTACTATCCACAAAGTTGGCCTGCTGCCAATCCCTCTTCCCTTCAAAGGCCAGAACAGAAGATCCAGCCTCCCATATTAGTGCCACTAACCTTGGGAGGAAGGGGACAGACAGAGACAGATAAAGGGTATAGAGGAGGAAGAAGGGGGAAGAGCAAGCCGCAGCCACTTGAGCAGAGACAGACAAACTGCAGATAGGAGAGGAAGGAACTTCAGAAGGAGAAGGTGAAGCAGAAAAGCTGCCCTACCCCCATCACTTGGCTCAGGCAAGAAAAACATCATTTTATAAAGGCTTGATTCCTGGCATTACTGCTTATACATATATAAATGTTAACTCGACCCTTTAAGGGTGAGAGGTGCATGCTGGGAGTTGATCCCTGAGCCTCAAATGATGATAAGTCAAGTACTCTGCCATGCTACATCCCTAGCCCATGGTTTGTTGGTTGGTTGATTTGTTTTCTGGGTTTTCTTGTGGGGAGGGAAGTTCCCGTAGTTTTTTGAGACTGGGTCTCTCTATATAGCCCTGGCTGTCCTAGAACTCACTATGTAGATCAGGCTGGGATTGAACTAACAAAGATAAGCCTGCCTCTGCCTCCGGAGTGCTGGGGTTAAAGGCATGCACCACCATGCCCACCCACCATATTTAGTTATTATTTATTTTGATGTAATTTTTTTGAGACAGGATCAGTTTTTTTTTTTTTAAGTGATCCTGGTGTGCCTTGAACTCAGTGTAATCCACCTGTCTCATCTCCCAAAGTGAGATTACAAATATTAATTACCATGCTTGTCTTGAGTCAGTTTTCTTCTGTTGTTTGTTCTGTTTTAATTGCTTTTTTTAAAAAAAATCTAAACTTGTATACAATATATTTTGATTGTATCTTTATCCTCCCCCATATCCTCCCATATTCTCTCCCACCTCACTACCCACCCAACTTTGTGTTCTTTCTTTTGCCCTCCCTCTCTTTCACAAACATACATATTTGTGAAATAATCATGGAGTAGGTTAACTACTCCTGAGCCTGAGGCCTACCCTGGAGTGTGGTTGACATACCCTGTGACACATCATTGGAGAAAACTAGTTTTCCCTCTTCTAGAAGCTATCCATTGCAAATTGCTTCTTACTTAAGGGCAGAACTGTTTTTGTTTTGGGGGTTTTTTTGGTTTGTTTTTTTAGTAAGAGTCTCACATGGTCCAGGTTGGACTTGTTATGTAGACTAGACTAGCCTGGAACTGGTGGAAATACTCCTCGGGGTTGGTATTATGGATTTGGATCATCGTGCTTGGATATGATTGAATTTTATGGTTATCCATTTTAATATGACTTGGAATTTTAATCATAACCACTTATTATGTGGTATATCTCTAACATGTCTAGTTTGTGTGTGTGTGTATATATATATATATGCATGAGAAAACATACATATTCTATAAATGGTAGCACATTCCTATAATCCCAGCACTTCGGAGGTGGAGGCAGGTGAGTCAGAAGTTGAAAGCACATAGTAAGTTCCAGGTCAGGATGGGCTACTTAAGATTATGTCTCAACAACAACAACAGAAACTTTATGGGTCAGGCCTGGTGGCACAGGCCTGTAATTCCAACAGACAGAGCAGGCAGATCTCTGTGAGTTTGAGGCCAGCTTGGTCTACAAAGCAAGTCCAGCAGGACAGTCAAGGCTACACAGAGACACCCTGTCTCAAAAAGCCAAAAAAAAAAAAAAGAAAAGACAAACCAAAACAAAAACAAAAAAAACAAAACATATATATGGGAAGACTATAATTTATTGAAAGACTGACTGCCATTGAGGAAAGAAAAGCAAAAGCAGGAAAGACAGATGGCTAGTGAGGAAGACAGTGAGGCCTCAAGGGTAGCTTGAAGCTTGAAGGGCTGAAAGAACGCTGTGGAACTAGCCTTGCAAATTGAGAAGTCCATTTCACACGGTATTTCAGCCCTGTGAACTTGTGGCCCTAGAATGGTGTCATTCTGTACAGGAATATAAGGGATAATAAATCAGATACTTTACAAATCATTTTGTGCCAGGGTTTGTAATGAGAGAGATCAAAGTGTGTGTAGTCCTGATTGCTAAGAGGTCTGAGTGTGACTCTGCCTTGTGGAATGTGAACTATTTATCAACAAAGGCACTGCCCTGCAATGGACAAACCTCTCTAAACTAAAAGTTAAATTGCCTTTATATTTAAGGAAGATAATGCAAGTAAATAAACAATTTACACAGACTACAAACTACTTAAGAAGAAAGGAGGGACTGTGGGGTGGCTCAGCAGGAGAGAAAATGTTTAGCTTCCAGGAGGATCAGGGTTCATTCTCCAGCACCAAAAAAGAAAAGAAAGAAAAAGAAAAACACCTGAAGTTTGGGAGTTTAAGCATTAGCAATATAAGAAAACTTGTCTAGAGAAAGAAAAGAAGACTTAGGTAGAAATGTCTGCAGCTTGCCCTGATTCCCTGGTAACTAAATTCTTAGGGTACATTTTACTTCCCTGGGACAGTTTACAAGGCTCTTTCAAAACAAAGCCCCAACTTCAAAGAGAATTGCTTTAAGAGATGGACAAAAAAGAAAGAAAGAAAAGGAAAGAAGGAAGGAAGGAAGGGAAAAGGAAATGGACTTCATTACAGTCCCTTCCTTCAAAAATAAATGAATACGTGCATAAATAAATACAGAAAGCTAGCAAATCAAAGACACTCTCCATCCTTGGTCTCTGTTTCTCTGTATCCATCTTGACATACGCTGTTCTAAAGCCTGGGCTTCTAATTCAATAAGGAATAACTGAGGATAATCTTGAACTGTTTCTTCTGGCGCCATCTCTTTAGTTCTCAGGTTGTAGATATTTGCCACTATGGTCAGTTTTTCAAGCTTTTATTTTTAAAACGAAGTCATCTCTGGTGGCTAGTGTCTGTAATCCCAGCCATTCAAGAGGC
Organism: Psammomys obesus; assembly: GCF_907164565.1. Lineage (NCBI taxonomy): Eukaryota > Metazoa > Chordata > Mammalia > Rodentia > Muridae > Psammomys > Psammomys obesus. Next base: position 9,018,565 of record NW_026596120.1, read on the forward strand.
TAAGGCAGGAGGATTGAGTTCAAGGTCTGTGGAGACTACAGATTAAGTTCAAGGATAGCATAAAAAATTTAGGAATTTGGAGAAACAGCATGGTACTCCTCTGAAAAAAAAATTTTTAAATCACACATGCGTGCATACACACACACACACACACACACACACACACAAACACACACCAAAAAAAAAAAAAAAACAAAACAAAACCAAAAAAACAACCAGCCAGAGAATGTCACAGGTGTGGTTGAGTGTGGAAACCCACTGATTTCCAGGTTTTTGTGTCCCAGAAAAAAGAAACTGGACCAGGGACACATGGAAGAGAAACAGAAATGGAGATAGTTTATTAAGTAGGAAAAAGGTACACCCAAGTGTAGAAGTGGGCTATCGAGCAAGGTGGGAGAACAGATATCCAGACGTGCATTGCCACAAGAGTTCTGATGATTGATAGGTGATTTACATAAGTTGGGGCTTGCTTGTTTGTTTTCTATTTTATTTATTTATTTGTTTACTGTGGGAAAGAGTCGCATGTATGCCACTAATCACAGGAACTGTTTCTCCCTACTCTGTGGGTCCTGAGACTCAAACTCAGGACTTGGCAGGATCATCAGGCCTGGCAGCAGCTTTACCCTCTCTGGACCATCTTTTTTTTTTTTTTCTTTCCGTTCTTTCTTTCCTCTTTCTTTCTTTCTTTCTTTCTTTCTTTCTTTCTTTCTTTCTTTCTTTCTTTCTCCTTTCCTCTTTCTTTCTTTCCTTCTTTCTTTCTTTCTTCTTTCCTTTCCTTCCTTCTTTCTTTCTTTCTTTCTTTCTTTCTTTCTTTCTTTCTTTCTTGTTGTTTTGTTCTCGGAATGATTCACTTTTATTTTATGTGCATTGGTGTTTTGCCTGTGCATGTGTCTGTCTGAGTATGTAGGATCCCACAGAGCCGGAGTTACAAACAATTTCAAGCTGCCATATGGGTGCTGGTAATTGAACCTGGGCCCTCTGGAAGAGCAGCCAGTGCTCTTGCAACAGGGCTCCAGATCTTAATAGGTCCCCGGACCTTAGCACAACTGACTCCATGGTCAACACATAGATGGCACCACCTGCCAAAACTAAAACAAAGGCCTAATTTGTCAAAGCCCATAGGTCTGGGAAAGTCTGTAAATGTACTAATGTACTAACCTTGCTTTTTGGCTTCTGTAGTTCAGCTTCTGGCTAACTGTTCTTGTTAACTGAAGTATATCAGCTCAGGACATGTTTTTTGTGCTTAAAAGTTCACCCTGAGAAAGCTGCACTGGGATCCTGAATACCAAGCAAAGTTGCCGGCTAATAAAGATGTTTTAACGGCTTAAACCCGGGTCCCAAGCAGTTCTGTCTGGTGGACACGCTACAACACTCTTGATGTCTAGGCCATCTCTCCAGCCCCATCTGAGCCACCTTGATGGCCCTACAATAGCTAAACTTTAACAACAACTTGTTCTTCAATACTAGTGTAACTGATCTTCTGTGTGTTTAAGACCCCAAAGAGGCCAAAGCCAGTGAGCCCCTAAAATAAATGAATGAATGAGTAAATGAACGAATAGCTGTGCATCATGGTTCGAAGTAATTCCAGCACTCCAGAGACATAGGCAATTGGATTGTCATGGGTTTGAGGCTAGCCTGGACTACACAGATTGTTTTTCAGGCCAACCTGAGGTACAAACTGAGATTCTGTCTCAAAACAAAACAAAAGCACAAACAAAAGTAGAAGAGCAAAAGGGCTGATGTAGGCAAGGAAATCTGGTAGGGACAGAACGTGTGAGGCAATGCTTTTGTTCCCTAGTACGGCAGGAACATAAGCAGGAATTAAGAACAAGGTGAAGAGCATGGTGGTACAGTTTGGAAGCAGTGCGCTTGCCTAGCATGGAGAAGCCCCAGGGGAAAAAAAAAATAACTATAATAATGACAGAGCTGAAAGCAGTAGAGGATAAAGTTTTGCTAGAAGGACCCTGCTGTTTGACATTGCAGTTCTCCCAGTCTGGATAGCCATTCTGAGCTAAGCTTAAGGCACAGGACTCCCTCTCTCCAGCAGGGCCTCCTGCTCTCTGCCTGACTTCATCTGGACAGTGTCTCTAGACATAGATGCCCCTAAACACATTTGATATATGGCCTTTGACACAACTCCCTGCTAGCTCTCCCCTCCCTGTATCTATAGGATAATTAAGTATTGTGTTCATATGCTATTTAATGCAAATCAAGCATCCTTGAAGTGCCCAGTTTTAACCAATTATGTACACTTATCCTTGGAACCAAGAGGTACTCCCTAAGAGTACATTGCTGTTGTTCGCTGGAATTAAAATTGAACTAGCTTCCTGAAACAGTTCCCAGAATGTCTGATCTCCACAGCGCTTGCACCCTTTCAAGTTCTTCTGCCCCTCTTGACTTCATGGCTGGTGGGAAACAGCTCCCCCACCCCCAAGGCAGGAAGAGAACCATAGGGTTTTATTTTTATTTTTGAAACAGGGTCTTTACTGTGTAGCTCAGGCTTGCCTTGAACTAGCAAGAATCCCCGTAACTCAGACTCTAGAGTGTTAGGATCGCACATGCATTCCATCAGGCAGTTTGAATTTTTGTACAAGCTTTTGATAATTAAGTGGGGAACAGAAGTAGGTGGCAGGCTTGAAAAGTCCTATGCAAATGAATGAGGAAGCTTACAGGTACAAGATCTCCCTCAAGAAACAAAAACCTGCCTTGCTCAATCTGAAAGGGTGGGGACAGCACAAATAAACTGAGCGACTTCCCTAATCTTCAGTTCCGTACACCGTGCACTAGGCCAGATAAAGTTGTTCCTCTTACGTGATCAAGGTTTACACTCCGGGGCCATGGAAGTGTCTCTGCTGGTAAAGTCACTTGCTGCCAAACCTGAGGACCTGATTTCTGTCCCTAGAACCATACAATGGAAGGGGAGAAAAGAGCAGAACGTTTATATTCTCACCTCCACATGAGTGCACATGAGCACACACACACACACACACACACACACACACACACAAAGACTTACACCCTGGCACTGTGTTCCCAGGACTTGGGAGGGTGAGACAGGAGGGCATCTCAACAGCTACTCAGAGAAGGAGAAGGAAGACGAAGATTAGAAAGGCGAAAAAGTCATGCCATTTGTGTTAAGCTGGCGTGGAGGTCAGCCACAAAGAGAACAAGCAGAGAAGAAGTGGCCTGAGAAAGAGTGAAAAAGCCCCAACACTAGAGAATGATTTACTAGGCCCTGACTGGCATCTCAAAGAGACAGAAAAGAAGAAAAAGGAGACACTCCACTTTTCTAAATCAAAACAGGCAACCAGATCTAACAGAACCACAAAGCAGCTCCATAGCAACTACAGTGAGAGCAAGGGATTCTGGGAAGGAAAGGTACATTCTCTCATTTAAAGGGATTATTATTCCTCCCATCGTTTAGCATAGAGTTAGGAGAATCTGCCATCCTGAGCTGTGTTCCTTGGCCAGGTGATTGGCCAGATCAACTGAATTAGCTCTCCAGAGAAGAGGTTGTCATGTCTCTACTCAGAAGTAGTCGATTCTATTCTTTTGGCCAGAAAGAGTACAAACCAGGCATCACTATGCAGTCCAACCTGGCCTTGAACTCCTGATCATTCTGATTCTACATCTAAGATAGCTCAAATTACAGGTGTGAGACAGGTATGAGGCCAGATCCTGCCTCAAAGCACAGATAAACAAACAAATACCTACCAACCAATCAACTAACAATTGAACCTGAGATGGTTTGTTAAAGGTGCTTATGCCAAGCCTGACAACCAGAGTTCAACCCCCTGGGGGACCCACATGCAAAAAGGAGAAAATGAACTTCTGCAAGTTGCCTTGATTTCCACACACTTTCTGTAACACTAACACACACACACACACACACAAATAAATGTAATAATAACTCAACAATATGTTGAGTTTTTATGTTCTAACTTAACAATAACGAAACTTTGCACATACAGGAGCTGTGGTATGATTATGACCCAGTGGTAGATTCAATCCATAGCAGTAGTGAAAGATGTTATGTCCAGGCTAAATTTTCGGAATGAAATTGGCAAGGATGTTTCTGCAAAGCTACCAAAAGATGGCTGGGGATATAGCTCATTGGTAGTGAGCCTGGCTAGTCTGGAGTTTTTATGGAGAGGTATTTTAGGGGCTGAAGGAATGGCTCGTTATTTAAGGGTGCTTATTGTTCTTCCCAAGGACCTGGGTTCTGTTCCCAGCATCCACACTTTGGATCACACCACATGTAACTCCAGTTCCAGGGGATCTGCTTGCCTCTTCTGGCCTCTGAAGGCTGTTGCATGCCTGTGGCACACATATACTCATGCAGACTCACACAAATAAAGTTTTTCATCTTAATAAAGACATTTTATAACTTTTTTTAACTTTTTAATTTTATTTGCATGTGTGTATATGTATGCAAGGATGCATTTGTGAGTGCAGGTGCACATGCATGCTATGGCATGTGTGTGGATAGGTCAGTGGACAGCTCTGGGGCTCAGCAACCCCTTCTACCTTAGTCCTTATTTGAGACAGGCTGTCTATTGTTTTCCCACTGTATGGGCCAAGCTAGAAAGCCCACCAGCTTTGAGGTACCTTCTGTCTCTATCTCCCATTTTCCCACAGGACACTCTGGGTACAAATTCTGTTTGTTTGTTTTTGTTTTGAGACAGGGTTTCTCTGTGTGTAGCCCTGGCTATCCTGGAACACTAGGCTAGCCTCAAACCCATGGAGACCCATTTGCCTCTGCTTCCCAAGTGCTGGGACTAACGGACTAACGGCCACGACGGCCGGCTTAGGCTACAAATTCTGATTTCAACATTTTCTTTCTTTCTTTCTTTCTTTCTTTCTTTCTTTCTTTCTTTCTTTCTTTTTTTTTTTTTTTTTTTTTTTTTTTTTTTTTTTTTTTTTTTTTTTTGCTTGTTTGTGTTTTGTTTTTTGAACTTGCTCTATAGGCCAGGCTGGCCTCCAGAGATCAGCTTTCCTCTGTCTCCTGAGTGCTAGGATTAAAGGAATGTCCCACCACTGCCTGGCTCACTCACTATTTAGTGCTGCCTGTACTGTAAATCACTATGTGGACCAGGTTGGTCACAAACTCACGGAGATCTACTTGCCTTTGTTTCGCAAGTACTGAGGTTAAAGGTGTCTGCCGCTATGCCGAGAAAGCAAATATTAATCATGTTGGGATTCTTGACTTTTCAGCTGCCTAAAGGGTTCAACCAGACTTCTGGGTGAAGGGGATCTTTCCCTCTTAAGTTCCCCATAAATTCCAGGCTTTGTATACTGCCTCAGTTTAAGCTAATGAACTCTCTTGTTCTGGGCTTCTAGAAGTATATCTTTTCCTTAGGAGCTGTCCCTGTTTCTGCTGTGACATGTACCTGGTCAATTCTTTGTTTCAGTACATAAGAATCTGGAAGCATTCTATAGGTGTCAACTGATTTCCAATATCAACCAATAAGAGGAAAGCATTTGCCTAGCATTTAAAGAGCCCCCAATTTCAATTCTATCACACACACCCACACACACACATCCACACAGGCATGGGCGCATGCGCAATTAAATCTTAAACCTAAAAGCTACTCAAAGAAATTCACATAGATAGCAAGGTATGAAGCAGGGATAAGTGTATCTTTGTGAGTTTGAGGCCAGCCTGGTCTACAAATTAAGTTCCAGTTCCAGGACAGCCAAAGCTGTTATACCCAGAAACCCTGTCTCAAAAAAAAAAAAAAAAAATGAACAAACACAAGAAGAAGAAGAAGAAGAAGAAGAAGAAGAAGAAGAAGAAGAAGAAGAAGAAGGAGAAGGAGAAGGAGAAGGAGAAGGAGAAGGAGAAGGAGAAG
>NW_026596120.1:9024426-9038493 GCF_907164565.1 Psammomys obesus
AGAAGGAGAAGGAGAAGGAGAAGGAGAAGGAGAAGGAGAAGGAGAAGAGGGAGAAGAAGAAGAAGAGGGAGAAGGAGGAGAAGAAGAAGAAGAAGAGAACAAAGACATTCACATAGGCGGCATTGGTTCTCACTTTGCAGTAATACATTTTAAAGAGGGGGAAGTGCTCCTGGATTATGGGAATTATTCTGTCTTCCGTTCAGCATCAGTCAAAGGCACTGGGAGGCAGGGGTGGAGATAGGAGAGTGAACAAAACAACATGATTCCTACAGCTGGGGCAGCAGCGGAAGAAACAGTCATAAATGAAGTCATCACATGAGTAACTGCAAATTACATCTAAGTGACATGAAGTCGGGGCGCCTGATGTTGTGAAAGCAAATAATAATAGGGGGATTGGCTTAGTCAGAGGGGAAGTGAAGGTTCCCCTAAGGAAGGGAGAGATAGCTTGGGTTTGATGGAAGTCCTGACTTAAAAGGAAGAGGAATGGTTAAAAGTACTGCAATCACAAACAGCTTGGGCAGTCTTGCAGTGGCATGAGCTGGTGATCCCTGCACTTGGGAGGGGGAGGCAGAAGGAGCAGGAGTTCCAGGCCATCCTCAGCTGCATCATAAGTTTGAAGCTAGCCTGGGCTCCCTGAGACCCTGTCTCAAAAACAAACAAATACACAAAACAACTTAGGGAAGAGGTCTGTGGACCTATAGCAGGAATAAACCTAGGCAAAGGAGAAATCCAGAGAAACCAGAGTAGGGCTGGAGGTGTAGCTGTCACTCACATTCAGAAGTCCTGGGTTTGAGCTCTTAGTATTACAAAAGCAACAAACAAACAACAAAAGTCAGAAAGCACAAAAACAAAGAAATAAGCAATATCCTCCACCAGTGGGAAAAAGCCCTCACTTCTCGATTGCGGTGTCAGGGAGGTGTGTAGCACACACATGTATCCCCAAAACCCAGGAGACTGAGGCGGGGGGAGGATAAGGAGTCTGAGGCCAGCCTGGACTGTGTAGTGAGATACTGGCTGTGTTGAGAAACAAATATTGGTGTGTTTCTCTAGGTCCTTTCTTTTTTGAATGCTGATATGAAATCCCACAAGGAGAACAACCTGGGCTTCAGCCAGCATTTAGGAAAGCTACCCTGGAGAGCTGCCAGGATGGCAGCAGACTACTCGTGAACTAGAATAACCATTCTGCCATTGTTACACACACAAATGACAGGAGGTCACTGTTAGGGGCTAAGCTCCAGCATGGAAAGGCTAAAGTCAAAACAGAAGCTGAGGATGATGTCATAGGCCTGTAATCCCAGCACTAGGGTAGGCAGGAGCAGGAGAATCAGGAGTTCAAGGCCAGCCTCAGATAAATTTACTGGGAGGTAGTGGCAAACCCCTTTAATTCTAGCACTCCAAGAGGCAGGGGAAGATGGATCTTCGAGCTTGAAGCCAGCCTGGTCTACAGAGTGAGTTCAGGACTGCCATGGGTACACAAAGAAACCCTCTTCACCCCTGCCCTGAAAAAAAAAAGTCACTGATTAAAGTTTGATGTCTCTCCACTGAAACTAAGGCAATTATCTGTCCTTAAGTAAATCAGGATTACACAAACAACACCAAATTTCCTAAATTATCAGTTGAGGAGATAATGACATTTTCTCTCCATACACAAACAAGATAATCTGAGGTAACTAGTCAGTTACTTTTCTATTGTTCTGTCCCCTAGTCTGCTTTTGTTCTTTGTTTCTGCTTCTTCTTTCAGTCTGTCCGTGTCCAGAAAGCAACCTCTTCTAAGCCTGTTGGGAAGGTGCACACCCATAATCCAGCACCTCAGGGAGTTAAGGGTTTGGTCATTCAAAGAGTAGAAAGAGTGGGATAGGAGATTCATCAAGAGTTCAGGGCCAACCTGGACTACATAGTCAATTCAAGGCCATATTGACCTATGGAGTAAGACCAGGTCTAAAAAAACAAAAACAAAACCAAAACAACAACAAAAAAGACAAATGAAAGAAAGAAAATGTAGACAGTTAAAGGCATTAGTGCCTGCAATTCCAGCAATAGGGAGGCTGAAGCAGGAAGGTTGCCTTGAATTAAAAGTGAACTTGGGCTGCATAGTAAGTTACAAATTAAGACTCCGTCTTATAGGACTCCTCCCATAAAAAATAAAATGGTGTGGGGGTGTATCTCAGTTGGTGGAGTGCCCTGGCTCCATCCCCAACAGTACATGAACTGGGACTGGCAGCCCATGAGAGCAATCCCAGCACTCCTGTGACCCCAGCACTCCCCTAAGGCAGGAGGATTAGATACCAAGTGTCATCCCTTATCAGCCAGCCTGGGAAACCCTGTCTAAAAGAATTTGTAAATACGTGTGTTTCATTACATATATATGTAATGATTCACACCTAACTGTACTCCTGGTCCTTTTACAACCCTGCCTCCAAGTGGCATGTGCCACCACACCCCAGACAGAATTTTTGCCTGCGTTCTACTCTAAGTAATCAAGTTATCTGCTATTTGAAAGAGAAAATATGGAGAGAATACACCTGACTGCACATGCAATCAAATGGCCTTGAGGATGTAACCAGAGCCTCCGAAGCACAGAGTTCACCTTGCAAGCATCCTGAAATTGTGTCTCCACTTCCACCCGGTCCATGGAATGAGTTTCACACGTGTTACGTTCCGATGATGACACAACTCGATGTCTGGAACTCTGGCCCCCTTGGGACGAGATGAATACTCTCTTGCTATGCCCGTGCCAGACAGAACTCAGGGCATGGTGTCTTAATTTCCTCCTTGATTCAATAACCAGAGAGAAGTGCATGTTCTATTATAAACACAAGTAAGTAAGTAAGAATGCATGTGTTTGCAATGCTGCATGCAAAAGTGCAGATTTAATGAAGAAGATGCCGTCCATATATGATGCTCTCTGATGTCTAATTTATTGCTTATTTATTGGGTTCGTGTGTGTGTGTGTGTGTGTGTGTGTGTGTGTGTGTGTGTGTGTGCATGCCATAGCATTTATGTGAAAGTCAGAGGACAGCTTTTGGGGATTGGGATTTTTCTTCTCACTTTGTAGGTTCTGGGAATCCAATTGAGGTGGTCAGCCTTGTTGGCAAGTACCTTTACCTGCTGTTTTTAAGCTTGTTTTCATTATTTCTAATTATGCGTAGGTGTGTGAGTCTTTTGCTTGTGACTGCAGTGCGGGTGCCCTCAGAGGCTGAAGGCTTTGGATCCCCTGCAGCTAGTTACAGACAGTTGTGAGCCACCTGATATAGAGGCTGGGACCTGAACTTGGATTCTCTGGAAGAAGAGCAAGTGCTCCCAACCGCTGAGCCATCTTGAAAGCTCCCATATTCTTGGTTTTTTGTTTGTTTGTTTGTTTGTTTGTTTGTTTGTTTTGTTTGAGACAGTATCACATGCTAAAGTTTAGACTGTCCTAGAACTCACTATATAGCCCAGGCTGCCTTCAAACTGACAGAGGGCACCCTGTCTCAGATAAAATGCTAGGATTATAAGCAAGTGCCTGGCTCTTTTTCTAATTCTTATTCTGTTTCATGTTTAAAAATTCTAGGTGAGTAGTGGTGGTAACATGCCTTTAACCCCAGGACTCAGGAGGCAGAGGAGGCAGATCTCTGTGAGTTAGAGGCCAGCCCAGTCTATAGAAAGAGTTTCAGGACAGCCAGGGCGGTTTCACAGAGAAATTGTCTTGAAAAACTAAAACAAAACTAAACACAATTTATTTTTATATTTAGTGGTGTGTGTGTGTGTGTGTGTGTGTGTGTGTGTGTGTGTGTGTGTGTGATTGAGTAACCTAGGACAAACATTGTTTATTAGAATTGATATTTGCTTGGTACACAAGGTTCAAAGTTTTCTTTCTTTTTTTGTTGTTGTTTTGTTTGTTTGTTTGGGACTGGATCTCTCTATGTAGTCTTAGCTGTTCTACAACTCTGTATGTGGGCCAGGCTGCCACGAAACTCACAGAAAGCTGCCCGCCTCCGCCTCCTGAGTGCTCGAATTGAAGTTGTATGCCGCCACGCCCACCAGTTTTCTTTCCTTTTAAACTTTGTTTTATATTTTGCAAATTTTTTTTTCATAACATTTAAAATTCTTGCTGAATGTAGTGGTCTATACCTTAAATCCCAGCAGTCAGAAAGCAGAGGCAGGCAGATCTCTGTTGAGGTAGGGGGCCAGCCTGGTCTATGTAGAGAGTTCCAAGGCAACTAGGTCTATATAGAGACACTCTCTCAAAAAAAGATTAAACAGGGTTTCTCTTTGTAGCCCTCTCTGCTGATGTACAATTTTTAACAGCCTGTGTGCTGTTAGCTGCTTTCAGGGAAAAGGCTTCAGCTTGGTGGCTTCTACTTAGCTACGTACAGCTCCGTCAGCTTGAGAACAGGGGCACTCTGGAGACCCAAGCCTATGAGGTCATTGTGAGTTCTCAATGTCCAACAATACGCTGGCGATTTTAACAGCAAGGGCTTGAATAAGAGGAAACAGACCTTCACTGGACATTTTCTTTCGCTCTCAGGGCGGGATAGATGCCAACAAGGAAGTAGTTAAAGGTTCTTGGCTCTGTACGTGAGCAGCAGGCTGATGGGTGGTAACTTAGGGCTGTCTCTCAAGATGCTGCTGGAGATTGTAGACCCCTGCAGGGGATTTATACCAGGGAATGGTGCAGCTGCAGGATGCATACCCATTGTCTGTGTGGATACATTAGCCACAGGGTGTGTTGACAAGACTCCGGCAACTTGCACGGAAGCTGACCTCATAGTACTAAATGGTGGTGCTGGAGCAGCTGTGCCGGTAGCACCAGGTGTATTTGGGAATGAATGAGGTCTGGTACCCTAAGCAGTTCAGTGAGAACTAGGCTTTTGTTTTGTTTTCTGAGACAGAGTTACTCTCTGTGGACTTGGCTGTCCTGGACTGGCTTTTTAGACCAGGCTGACCTCGAATTTACAGAGATCCACCTGCCTCTGCCTCCCAGAGTGCTGAGATTACAGGTGTGTGCCACCGTGCCCGGCTTTGTTTTGTTTTCCAAGTCAGGGTTTCTCTGTGTACCTCCGGCTGTCCTGGAACTCACTCTGTAGATTAAAATGGCCTTAAACTCAAAAGATCTGTGTGCCTCTGTCTCCCAATATTGATGGGATTAAAAGCCGAATGTGCCTGGCTTGAGGACTTGGTCTTAGTTGAGCAATCGGGTTAGGAGAACAGTGTACAGCATGGGCTGGGTCTATGGGATAGCTGGCATGAAACAACACAAGGAGGTGCTGGCTGACCGGGGGTTGATTACCAACGGGGCAGATTTTGTGTCAGGTTAAGGGAGGGAACACTGGGGTTCTTCTGTGCTACATATAATGGCTTCTGGTTTTCATTTGGTTTCTTCCTTCCTTTCTTGCTTCCTTCCTTCCTTTTTTTCTTCTTGCCCTCCCTTTCTCTCTCTATCTCTCTCTCTGTCTGATTGTGCTTTGTTGTCGTTTTGTGTTGAGACAGAATCTCACTCTACGGAGCAGGATAGGCTGGAATTAACACTCTTCTTGCTTCAGCCTTCCAAGCAGGGCATTACAGGTTATACATTACCAAGCCCAGCCTCACTGGGCTAATTTAATTATCCACTGAGTCTTACTATTTGGGGAAACACTGGCCCAACACACATACAGACTCTACCATAGGACTTTAAGCATTTTGAGTACAAAAGTCCAAACACCTTATTCTCTGAGTCTTTAGGCCCAGCACCCTTTGTTCTCTGAGTAAATGAGGGTGTGGATAACACATAGCTGAACCAGGAGCTGGAGTGAAGCAGTGATCACAACTGAAAGCCACAGCCCTAAAAATGTATACATCCGGCTGGAGAGACGGCTCTGTGGTTAAGAGCACTGTCTGCTCTTTCAAAGGACCCAGGTTCAACTCCCAGCACCCACATGGCAGCACACATCTGTCTGTAACTCCAGTTCCACGGATTCTGGGATTCTGACATCTTCATACCAATGCACAGAGAATAAAATTAAATAAATTATTTAAATATATATATATATATATATATATATATATATATATATATATATATATATATACATCTGGCTGGGCAGACACACGCCTTGCAGCAGAGGCAGGGGGATCTCTATGAGTTCGAGGCCAGCCTGGTCTACAGAGTGATTCCAGGACAGCCAGGGCTACATAGAGAAACTTGAAAAAACAAAAATAAAACAAAACAAAGCAAAAGAGTACACATCTGTACTGACCCCACCCTCACCCCCTGCAAGGTGCCAGAAACACTGAGGAAGACAGGGCAAAAAGAATGTAAGGGCCAGAGGATGGGGAAGAGTCCTGTCTCCTGGACATGACATGGTCATTGCACTCCTCGACTGACTGCAGCTATGATTACCTGCCCATGGTCCAGCAAACACTGGTCAACACGCCAGCAGCCAGCAGGCAGCACTGACTGAGCTCAGTGGGCCTCAACAAAACAAAACAAAACAGAGGAAAGGAAGTGAAGGAAGGAGGTGAGGTGTGTGCTTGGCAAAAGAAAGTGGGAGGTGAGGATGGGGGGATGGGTGAGCAAGATGTATTGTTTGCATTTATGAAACTGTCAACTAATAAACAAAAGATACAAAAGATATTCTGTTTTTTAAAAGAAAGGAAGGAGGGAGGGAGGAAGGGAAAGAAAGAAAGAAAGAAAGAAAGAGAGAGAGAGAGAGAGGAAGGAAGGAAGGAAGGAAGGAAGGAAGGAAGGAAGGAAGGAAGGAAGGAAGGAAGAAAAAAAGAAAGAAAGAAAGAAAGAAAGAAAGAAAGAAAGAAAGAAAGAAAGAAAGAAAGAAAGAAAGAAAGGAAGAAAGAAAATTGGGAGAGCAGAGATCTAGGAATTTGTACCCTGGTGGAATTTACAGGCGACGGGCGAGACAGTTTTTCATCTATTATTAAATGAAATAGAAAGTTAAATAAAGCGTTTAGCTGCGACATTGCTCTAAGAATGCCAGTCAGAGAGGTAAACTTTAATGTGTGCAGTCAGGCGTAGCTGACGCCGAAGAAGCTGGCTAAAGGCCAAGTAGGAATTACTCACATTTGAGGGGACAGGGTCTGCAGAGGCAGCTCGTAGGTAAGACTCGTGCTGCCATGCTGCAGAGACCCTCACTGTGCAAGGGGAAAACCAACTTCTGTAAAGTTGTCCTCTGACTTCTGTATGTGCACCATGGTACAGGTGCCCTCCCATGTGTAATGAACAAATAAATGACTTTGTTCGTTTAACTTATAAAATTGAGAAGTAAAGCTGGGTGAGATGGCACAGGCCTGAAGTCTTGGTACTTGAGTGGCAGAAGCAGGAGGGTTGTGAGCCAAGGCCAACCTAGATTTACAAAAAAGACGTTGTCTCAACTGGGCCTGATGGCTGTGCAGCCCTGAAATCCCAGTTGTCCTATAGGCAAAGGCAGGGGAATTACAAGTTCAAGACCTACCTGGGCTACGAATGAAGTTCAAGGTCAGCCTAAGTGAGCAGATTTGTGAGACCCTGCTTCAAAGTAAAAGATCATAAAAGGACTGGGATCGGATGGGCACACAGCTTTGATCCCGATGCTTGGGAGGCAGAGGTAGGAGGATCTCTGTAAGTTCGAGGCCGTCCTAGTCTTGATATAATGAGATCAGAGCTATGTAGTGAGACCCTACCTCAGGAAAAACTCAACCCAACCCAGACCAAATCAAATAATCTTGTCTCAAAAATAGTAATAATCTTGTCTCAAAAAAGCTGAAAATATGTTGAGCATAGGTTAAGTATAGGTAATAGTTGAATATAGGTACGAAAGCCCTCACCATTACTCTGTCTAAAACAATGGAAAACCTCAACATTTAGAAAAGAAAAATAAAGAAAACCCAAGTGAGACCTCTTCCCAGTGATTGACCTGGGACCAGTGAGGCGCTCCCTTGGAGTTGGGAACTATTTGTGCTCCTCCAACAGTGGAAGTTGGAACCCAGTCTTTGGACAACAAGGCTCTACAACCTTTGATAACCTATCCTTGAGGTTCTTCCCCGAGTTCAGGCCCAAGGGAAAAGCTTGGGGTCAAAGGGGCAGGCAGTGGGATGAAGAAAACAACAACAGCAACAAAGTTAGGATGCAAGACGAGAATCTTGGCTGGGCTTCTTTGTCCTAGCCAGCAAATGGGATGTAGAGCCATGAGAGGAACGGACGGTGTGTGGAGTGGAGCAGTGATACCCCAGGCGTACTGCGTGGTCAGCTGCCAGAACTCAAAGAAGCAGAAAGCCTCCCAGATCAGATGGGACACTCCAACCACAGTCTTTATCAAGTCAGGCTAAAAACACATAGGAGAAAGGGGTGGGGTGGGGGCTCACACTCAGGACAGGATGCAAAGGGATTGAGGTAGCAGGGTATCTATCTGAATCCACGAGAATACCACTGTGAGTATGTCTGGCTCTTGGCTACATCTGTGTTTCTTGCAGGTGGTACAAAACCAGAGGGAGGCTTGACACTTAGAAGGCTGAAGCAGGAAGATAGGAGAGTTCTTGGCCAGCTGAGACTATGTGACTCTATCTGTTGAGATCAAGCTAAGACCTGCTCTGTTATTTCATATTGTGTAAAACAGTGTTTTTGTTTTGTTTTGATTTTCCAGACTGTGCCTTGGCCTGAGATTCTCAATTTTAAACAACATTTAATTTCGTTGTGAGCGTAGACACTGAGGCAGGATCCAGGATGAGTCTACACCTTGGGGAAAAACTACAGACAGCAGAATCTGCCTGGACGACTTATAAGGCACAGATTGCTACATACCTAATCTCTAAAAGCAGGCAGGGTGCCAATCTATAAATGTATCAAAGTAATTTGGGACTACAGGAGCACATGGACGTATTAAACTCTTGTCAGGATAATCAAAGATGAGAACTTGCTGGACATGCTAGACTGGAGAAAGGGTGCAGGGTCCAAGGGTCCCTCACTCAGACCCTATACATAGAACACCTAGCACTGGCTTGGTGATGGCCCACCGATTTGCCATCTAATTGCCTGATGTGTGTGTCAGGGGACCAACAGCCAGAGAACTCCTCGTTGTCCTAGGACTTCAGCTTGGCTCAGTCTCTGCTACAACATGGCCTCCTCAAGCCGCTGTGCATTGCTGTCTACACACTCGTCTATCTGGACTCGCTGTCTGTCCGTATGCCTGCTTGTTCCGTGGACCTTTACCCCGGCATCCCCCGTTGCCCCTTCCCTTACTTCTGCAGCTCAGGTCCCTCCTGGGGCTTGGCTCAGACCTTGACTCATCAGCTCTGCTTCCAACAGACCTCCAGCAGGGTCAGTTAGGTGACCCCCTTACCCAGATACTCTGCGTCCTCTTCAGTTTCTTAGTTTCGGCCTATTGGGTTTCTTTGAGACTCATTAAACTTTGCTACAGTCTGTTTAACCCTCTTTAATCCCATTCTACACCCCCCCTCCCTCACCACACCACACGTTTACCTTATGATGAGAATTAATCTTAGCAATTAAGAATGAAATAAAAGAACCTGCATTTCCCTCAACTAACCGGCAAGGACATCAACATTACTTAGCAAATGGCTGCCAACAAAGAAAAAACTTGCTGTACTTTGTGAACGGATTGCTACTTGATGAATCCTGGCACCGTAGAAAGACAAAAATGTGTTCATCTATGTCTTTGTTGTAGTACACTGATGACATTGTCCCAAACACCACAAACTCAGAACTCAAGAGCTAAAGTTTGTGTAAAGAAGTTCCTGTGGGTGAATGTTTCCCTGGATCAAAGACACATTGACTCCCCAGGAATACTCAAGCCAACCAGGCATAGGGGTGCACACGTTTAAGGCAAGCATGGGGGTGGTAGAGGCAGGAGGATTACAAATTCATGGCCATAGCTGACTACAGAGTGAATTTGAGTCCAACCTGGGCTCCATGAGACAGGAAACGATTTCCCCCTTCCCAGCAGCCAAAACCCTGCAAAAACAAAACAAACAAACAAAACAAAAATAAACAAGCCAGTCCACCTGGCCACCAAGGCACTTTACCAGCTTTCTTGCTGCATTTTGGACATTAGCTGGGACCAGAACCATTGCTTGGCATGGGGGAACACAGCTGTCATCCTAGCACTGAGGATACCAGCCAGGAACACTGAGAGCCTAGACCGTGTAGTGAGACCCTGTCTTAAGGACAAACAGCTGGTTGTGGTGGTTAAATTCCAGCACTCAGCTGGGGCCAGAAGCAGGCAGATCTCTGTGAATTCCAGATGGTTAGTCTAGACCAGCTGTGACTGTATTGTGAGACCCTGTCTCCAATAAACAAAATAAACAGCTAAAACTGGTTGTTGTGACACATATACCTGTAATCCTCACTACTCTGGAAACTGAGCCAGGAATTGGGAACCAGCCTCCATAATCAGACCAGGTATCTTAAGAGAGACAGTCAGGAAGAGGAGGAAGGAAGAAGCCACCAGGGTTTAGGTGGAGAGAGAACCATGTGGGCAGAGAGGAAAGACTCCAAGAATGGCACAGATGGAGGAAGCCGCCCAGATGAAGAACATTACCAGGTATTTGGGATTATGGACACGAGGTAGCCCAATTGGGAATGGTTATGCTGGATGGCAAGGGATGAGGGCTAGGAAATATGAGATAGCGTGGGTGGAATTATCTGCCCAGCTCAAGGTGATATAAGGCATTTATAAAATAAAAAAAAAGTGGGGTGGGGGTGGGGGAAGGCTGGAGAGATGGCTCAGAAGTTAAGAACTGGTTGCTTTTCCAGAGGTCCTGAGTTCAATTCCCAGCAACCACATGGTGGGTCACAACCGTCTATAATGAGATCTGATGCCCTCTTCTGGGCAGAATACTATAGAAGGAAGGAAGGAAGGAAGGAAGGAAGGAAGGAAGGAAGGAAGGAAGGAAGGAAGGAAGGAAGGAAGGAAGGAGAAAGCAAGCCAGTGATGGTGGTGCATGCCTGTAATCCCAGCACTCAGGGAGGCAGAAGCAGGCAGATCTCTGTGAGTTCGAGGCCAGCCTGGTCTACAAAGTGAGTCCAGGACAGACAAGACTACACAGAGAAACCCGTGTCTCAAAAAACCAGCCCCCCCCCCCAAAAAAAAAAACAGAGATAAAATGGTGAGTTTAATTAGGGTGAGCAAGAGGAACAGAAGTCACCTTCAAAGGGCTTGGTGAAGGGACAGGACAAGAGGGGTGATAAGAAAGCAGCCAGTATGGCACTTTTAACCTGGACAAGCAGATTTGTGACCCCACTCTCACCCCTTCTACTAGACCCCCGACTGGAGAGGCTAACTTTCCCTCAAAGAAGCACTAGAAAGGAGAAGTCAGAGAAGAGGTATGAGGAAGCCCAGCCCTGTCCTGGTCTCAGTGAAAAAGACCAGTTCAAACCAGGACTCTCCAGGTCACTTAAAAATCTGCAGCTTCCCTAAAGCTGGTTGCGCTTTTGTCACTCCTTGTTTGCCTGCAGGGTTAATGTGGAGAGAGGAGGTGGTAGGGCTGGGGAGGACGCAGTTCCATTGGAGGAGTGCTTGCTTGGCATGCAGGAAACTCTAGGCCTGATCCCCAGCAGCACATAAAATCCAAGGCCAGGCTGGGGTACATGAGACCCTGACTCAACATATATGAGAGAGAGGCTGGAGAGATGGCTCAGCAGTTAAGAGTGCTGGCTGCTTCCAGGGAGATGGGGATTTGATTCCCAGCACACACAGGGTGGCTTCAGCATCTGCAACTCCAGTTCCAGGGGATCTGACGCCCTCTTCTGGCCTCTGTAAATACCAGACACAAAAATGATGCAGCAGACTTACAGATAGGCAAGACACCCATGCTCATAAAGTCAAATTAACGAGAACACTAATGACTTGAAAAAGAAAAGAAGGAAGAGGCAAAAGGAGACTCAAGGGAATTGTTGGGGGGGTCACGCCGCAATTTTGGGGGTGTTGGGGGCGGTTTGACTGTGAAGCCTTAGGCTGCAGCCCCCAGGCTGTGATGGGGGTTGGGGAGGGGAGTCGGGGAAGTTCTGACTCAGACAAACCAGAGTAGCCCCATGGGGAACTACCAGGTGGGGAACTTTTCTCTCTCAGCTGCTTTTGCAGCTAGAGGTCTAGGAACTAACTGGCTGCTGTGGGAGAGCGCAAAGGCGGAAGTAATTCTGCTCCTCTGCCTCCCTAGGCTCCCACAGGTCCCCCTGCCATCTCTTCTGTCCCTGAACACTCATTGTTCTTTCTTGGTCCCCTCCCACCAGACTGTGAGTGTCCCAGGGAATAGGCTGGGTCTGATTCACCTCCTTCAGCCTCACAATGCGGCCCAGCGTGGGACTTGACACTTGGAAGTTTCTCAAAGAATTGCTCATTGAATGGATGAACAAATGAACGCTTTCTCTGAACTGCCATGAACGCCAAAAGGGGTTTACAAAGGATAGGCCTGCCCACATCTCTCTGCTCTCTCCACTCCTTAACCAAGATGTCCGAGTGACTCTAGGATTCAAACAGGCAGCGGGGCCCAAGAGTTTGGTTTATATGCTTGTAGGCATTTTTTCCACTGGCAGGAGTCCATCTTTTATCTCGTCTGACTATCAACAGGACAAGAACTATCATTTAAGTCAAAGGAAAAGGGTGCAGCTAAGGGGGCAGAGTGCTTGTCTGAAATCCATAACATCCAGAAAGGCATGAAGGATTGTCACATGCCTGTGGAGGCAGGAAGATTAGAAGTTCAAAGCCAGAAGTTACAGATAGGTTTTTGAGGCTTGTCTGAGCTACATGAGACTCTGTCTGGGGCTAATGAGAAGGATCATTGTATAGAAGTGCCTGCACCAAAATTGGTGACCTAAGTTCTATCCCCAGGTGGCGGAAGGAGAGAAACAACTCCAGAAGTCCTTGGCACTTCAGTGTACATTTTGTGTACACACAATCAATGACTGCAGCCGGGTGCAGTGTCACACGCCTTTAATGTCAGCACTTGGGAGGCAGAGGCAGGCAGATCTTAGAGTTCCAGGCCACACTGGTCTATGAGGTGAGTTCCAGGACACCCAGGGCTAAACAGAGAAATCCCGTCTGGAAAAACCAACAAAACAAAACTCAATGAATATAGATAAGAATTTTTGTACAAGAGCTGGGCATAATGGCCCATGCCTGTAATCCCAGCACTCTGGGAGGCAGAAGCAGGTGGATCGTTGTGAGTTTGAGGTCAGCCTGGTCTACAAAGAGAGTCCAGGACAGCCAAGGTTACACAGAGAAACTGTTTTGAAAAAAGAAATCACTGTCTCTGTCTCTGTCTCTCTCTCTCTCTCTCTCTCTCTCTCTCTCTCTCACACACACACACACACACACACACAACAGGGGAAGAGGGGTTTGTTCAAGAATAAAATTAGTTCCAGGGTGGGGATCTCATATAAATGTGCCGAGCATTGATTTTCCTGAATCACGTTGGACTTTTCCCCAGAATTTTTCCTTCCTGCATGTAATCTGCTCAGCTTGTTGCTTTGTAGTCTTAGATCCCCTGGCTCACTTCAGCAACTAGATACCATCACTTTCAGAGTCTCCCAGAACCTCCCGCTTGCCGCAGCCAAGGCTCCTTCTCTGGTGCCAGCCACCCTCCCACTTGACTGGATTTGTAGCCACTCTGCTGACAGAAAGACAGAGTGTGATGTAGGTATGGAAGTGAGACCTCAAGGGCAGAGGCAGAACCAGGAAGAGAAAGCTGAGATAACCTGCTACTTAACCCAGTTCTCCTTCTGGCGTATTCGGCAATTGCCCCTTCCTCTGCGAAACAAGGAAAGGAAAGGGGAAGTGGGAAAAATAAGGTATGATTGAGTTAGAAGGGGTAATTACCTGGAGCTAAGAGAAATAAACTCCAAGAAAGGATGGTGAAGAAATCCCAGCATGGCTGGGCACGATGGCACACTCTCCTAACACTCAGCGGGGCAGAGGCAGGCGGATCTCTGTGAGTTTGAGGCCAGCCTGGTGTAAAGATACAGAGCAAATTCTAGGACAGCCAAGGCTAGACAGAGAAACCCTATCAGAAAGAAAGAAAGAAAGAAAGAAAGAAAGAAAGAAAGAAAGAAAGAAAGGAAGGAAGGAAGGAAGGAAGGAAGGAAGGAAGGAAGGAAGGAAG
>NW_026596120.1:9038503-9039249 GCF_907164565.1 Psammomys obesus
GGAAGGAAGGAAGGAAGGAAGGAAGGAAGGAAGGAAGGAAGGAAGGAGGGAAAGAATCCAACGTAGGGTTTTGAACCCTTTTAATACTGGTAAATCCAGAGGAAAGACTGGCAGATCTCTGTGTGTTCAAGGTCCTCCTGGTCTTTATAGAGAGTTCCAGGACAGCCGGGGCCATGTAGAAAGACCTTGTCTCAAACAAACAAAAAAGAAAATCCAGCATTTTTGGGGTAGATGCTGGAACATCAGGAGTTCAAGGGCATTCTTGGCTGCTTAGGAGTGTGCCAGGACAGATGGGCCCCCTGAGATTCTGCCCCAGGAAGAAAGAAAGGAAAGAGGAAGGATGGAAGGAAGGAAGGAAGAAAGGAGAAAAGTTAAAGGAAAGAGAGGGGCAGCCTGGGAAGATGGCTCTATAGGTAAGAGTGCTTGCCGTAGTTTAAATCCCAAAAAGCTGGGCATGGCCAAGCATGTCTGTAACCTCAGTGAGAGAAGGCAGAGACAGAGGATCCCAGGAGCTCACTGTCTAGCTAGCCTAGCTGAAGAGTGAGCAGACACACAAAGACAGACAGACAGACACAGACACACACACACACACACACACACACACACACACTCACAAACATATGAAGGCAAGACATTGGAAAATCAGTAGCAAATATGTGCTTATACAGGGAAGCGAAAGAAAGAAAGAAAGAAAGAAAGAAAGAAAGAAAGAAAGAAAGAAAGAAAGAAAGAAAGAAAGAAAGAAA
>NW_026596120.1:9039259-9041970 GCF_907164565.1 Psammomys obesus
AAAGAAAGAAAGAAAGAAAGAAAGAAAGAAAGAAAGAAAGAAAGAAAAGAAAAGAAAGAACAGAAAAGACCCCATTACTGAGCTGGACAGGAGCCCAGGAAAGCCTGAGGTTGGCAGTAAAGGCTGCTGAGGCATCTGGTGAGGAAAGACAGCTCCAAGCCAGCCTGGGGTTTTTCATCAAAGGCTGTGGCCTGATACTGAGTATCGGTGCCCCAAGGAACAGATGAGTCAGTTCTGGAACATCCACTCTTCCTGTGACAGGGCTTGCTAGCAATCTCTGCATAATATAATCCTAGCTTGGCCCAGAATACAGAGGAGCCCTGGGCCCTGCAGGAGACGCACACTAACATGGAGGCTGAGCATGAAGTGCTATTTTAATTTCTTCTTCCTCAACTTGGAAGTCTCTGCTGGATCCGCCACCCTTTGCTTTTAGAGTTGTCTGAAGTCGAGGTTGCCAAAGGAAAGAAGCCAACAGACTGAATGCCAGGTTAGCTGTGAACGCATCTCACTGCAGAGGGCAGGAAAGGAGCTTGGAAACCCAAGCCTAGTTTTTATTATTAATGTATTAATGTGGTTGCAACGTCCTGGGTCTGGTCCCTCCCAGGAGACAGCAAAGATCTGGTTGACCTTGACCTGACCCCAGAGGAAGGTAAATACCACCTCCCAGCCTGATATCCAAGGCTAGAGAAAAAACGGCAGCATCACTGAGTCTGTGCTTAGAAACGTGGAGGATGACTTAGAGCGGGCACTGGCTGCTGTAGAAACTGTTGGCTGGGCTAGGCGTGGTGGTGTATGCTGTAAACCCAGTAACTGGAAGGCAGTTGCAGCAAGGCTAGCCTGGCAAGACCCTGACTCAAAAAATAAGGAAGGAATAAAGAAGGATGCTTCCATACGTGGCTGTAGGCAATTTTTTTTTTTTTTTAAATAAGTAGATACGATTGGTGAGAAGTCAAAAGAAGAAGGCACAGGGCTGGTGCTTTTTAAGCTGTTTTGGGGGCTGAATGCCACAGAGAAAAAGTCAAACTCACAGACAGACAGTCTGCCTGGCAGGCAGGACAGGACAGGTAGCATTCCAGGTAACACGTGGTCGGAGGGTGGTTTGAGGTGGAAGCCAACAGCAGGCCTGGTCCAAGACAATCAGTGGCCCTGTTAGACCTGTCTCTCTGTCAGCTATGGGGCTTCTGGAAGTTAGGCTAGTAGGTTTTTTGTTTTTGTTTTTGTTTTTGTTTTGTTTTGTTTTTTTTCTGAGTAGAATTAAATGGATCTGGTGACAGGAGCAGGTGGAGATGGTGCCGTAAGCACGGTCAAGGGAAAACATGTAGAAGGGTGTTATGTCCTTAATGAGGTCCAGGTAGAGCAGCTGGTGCTTTCCCCAGCAGTGCCTGACATCCATTCCCCTTGAGGGTTGTCTTCATGTAATAATAGGTTGCTTTGAAGAAGCTTTCGGTAGTCCCTAGAGGGTCTGAGGAGTCCAGGGATATCATGGGAGATATCCTATTTCATGATATTCTGATTCATGAGCTCAAAACCATTGCCAGAAAGGTATCAGCATCGGTGGACTGGCGCTGAGCGAACTTCCTCAGACACTGGGATGGCATCCGTGGAGTAGTTTTCTCGTTGCCCTGCTTTATTAAGACAGGGTCTCATATAGCCCAGGATAGCCTCCAGCTTGCTATGTAGCCAAAGGTAATCCCCCTTCTACCACTTGTGAGTGAAAATTCCTGAAAAGTAGCTGGGTCTGGCTGTGAACAGTGATGCACCGATTAGAATTTCAGTGCTGTGGGGAGATTGGGAGTTTTGCAGGTTCGGGGGCTAATTTCCTTATCTTGGGCTAGTTATAGGCTTCTGGAATAACCATTCCTTGCCCCACTCTGTATTGGAATTAACATCTTGTGATAGTAAATAAAAATCTTTTAGGATTTATTGGCTTAGCAGAACACTAGTTTTTCACCAATCAATAAGCTAAGAATGTTATCAAACAGAGTCTTAGAACTGTAGAATAGCTCCCCTCATTTTGTTGTACCATTCTCTTTGGTACCCACCAATGTATTTTTTGAGACAGGGTTTCTCTGTGTAGCCTTGGTAGCTGTCCTGGACTCGCTTTGTAGAACAGTCTGGCCTCGAACTCACAGAGATCCGCCTGCCTCTGCCTCCCTGAGTGCTGGGCACATGCCTTTAATCCCAGCACTTGGGAGGTTAATCTCTGAGTTTGAGGCTATCCTGATCTATAGCCAGGGCTACTACACAGAGAATCCCTGTATCAAAAAAACAAAAAAAACAAAACAAAACAAAAAACAAAGCCCCCCCCCAAACAAACAAACAAAAAACTTGGTCTTGATTTGCGACTCTCTTTGTTCTGTAAAACTATAAAAACTTAATGGAACTGCTTCCACACTGGAACATGGAATTTGGGGTAACCGAAATCTGTGTTTCCACAGCGTGGTCACTCAAAATGGCTCCACAACAAACTATCTACTATTCTCTTACAAATGAGGGCTGAGCTTTTTAAGTCAGCACTCTCAAGGGCTAGGAGGATAGCCCTTGGAAGATGACACTGTCTTTGTCCTTCATGCCCCTAGCTTTCTCTTTTTCCCAGTGCTGCTAGAGAGTGACATAAGGTCTGTGAGTGACTTGTAGTTCTGGCCCTTTTTGTTTTTTTATTAGGTGTGTGTGTGTGTGTGTGTGTGTGTGTGTGTGTGTGTGTGTGTGTG
>NW_026596120.1:9041980-9118786 GCF_907164565.1 Psammomys obesus
TGTGTGTGTGTGTGTGTGTGTGTGTGTGTGTGTGTGTGTGTGTGTGTAAATGGAGTATCTGTGGAGGGCAGAGGACAACTTTTCATAGCTGGTTTTCTCTACTGTTCACCATATGGGTCCTAGGGATGGAACTCAGGTTATCAAGCTTGCTTGCAAAGTGTCTTTCTCCTTTGAGCCATTTAAATGGCCTCCTATGTTTTTATTTTGTGAGTCTTACTCTGTAGTCCAGGTCGGTCTTTAACTCATGGCAATCCTTCTGCATCAGCTTCCTTAATGCTGAGATTACAGGCATGAGTCACCATCCGTGGCTATACTTTGGGTTTTTGAGCTTTTGGCTGTTGTCTGTTGTTTTGGCATGTTTCTGTGAGAAGGTAGCTAGTGGTGGGTCAGAGAGTGGGACTAATGGAAATTTAGGCTATTGTGACATAGATTTGCTGAAAGGATCACAAATTGTGTGTGTGTGAGAGAGAGTGAGACACAGAGGAAATTTTATCTTTGAAAAATGGGCAGCTGTGATGGCACATGCCTTGAGAGTTCAGGATAGCCAAGGCTACACAGAGAAAACCTGTCTCAATAAAAAAGAAAGAAAGAAAGAAAATGGGTGTGGTGGTTCACACCTGTAATCCCACCACTCAAGGAGGCAGAGGCAGGCAGATCTCTGTGAGTTGGAGTCCAGTCTGGTCTACAAAGTGAGTCTGGGACAGCCAAGGCTACACAGAGAAACCCTGTCTCAAAAAAACAAAAACCAAACCAAACCAAACAACAATAACAACAAAACAAAACAAAAAAGCCCAACACCTGAAAAAATGGGCTGGTGAGACAGTTGAGCAGGAAAGGTCTTGCTGCGCAAACTTAGCAAATTGAGCTTGATTCCTGGAACCCATAGCAAAGGTGGGAGGGGTTGTGTTTCCTCCACACATGCACTGTGGCCCACATATTACACTCATGCCTATTCCCCATGGAGAACCAAATCAGGGCTTGAAGTTAAGGGACTGCTTCAGTCCTCAGAAGAGAGCGTGTCAGGTCCTCCTGCCTGGGGCTCCTCTGATTCCCCAGGGTTCTTTCTTACTTTCTGTAATAAATCTGCATTCACTTGGAAAAGAAGAAGACCTTCGGGACTTCTAAAAACCTACATTAGGTCTGCCTGCGTTCACATGCAAGTGTATGTGTCCCAGTGGGTGGATGGACAAAGCCATCTTTCCAGGTGGTTCTCTCTGTCCACCGTGTGTCCCAGGATTGAATTCAGGTCACGTGCCTTTATCCGATGAATCATCTGTCTCTCTGGCCTGACTTTGGACTTTGAACACTGTGTTGGCACAGCTCTCTACTTTACACTTCTTTACCCAGTCCAGGACCCTAGCCCATTGAGATGGAGCCACCTAGAGTCAGGGCAGATCTTTCTGTCTAAATCTGGTCAAACTGACAGTGGAGATTAAGCATGAAGACTTTGAAAGTGGGCTGAGTGCACTTTGCGGTGCTGAGCTGGTCAAGAGCTTATGGGGACCAGAGATTATGACTTGGGGTGCCGTGTTTACGATCTGTGGCTGGGGCTCATTTGTTAGAATGTTGGCCTAGCATGCAGGAGGCCAGGGGTTCCATCCCTAGCACTGAATTAACAGGGTGTGATGACATACGAACAACTCTGATCCTAGCAGGGGCAGGTAGAGGCAGGAGGATCAGAAGTTCAAATCATCCGAGATTTACGTATTTATCAAGGCCAGCCTGGGATGTATAAGACCCTATCTCAGACTTGTGGTTATTTTTTTTTTTCCTCAAAGTGGTAGGATTGGGCACGAAGTTTACAAGGGGTTGGTTTGTGATGGCTAATCTTCACCGTCCATGTGACCAGATTTAGAATCACCTCAGAAACACACCTCTCGTGTATCTGTGGAAATGTTTCTGGAGAGATTTAATGGCGATGGAAAGACCTGCCCTGAGGATAAGTAGCAGCATCTCCGTGGGCTGGATGAATGAAAAAAGAGGAAAGGAGAAAGCAGACTGGGCTGAGCAGCACGGCCCTCTGCTTCCTGACTGCGGGTGCAATGATATCAGCTGCTTCACTCCTTTCCCCACAGCCTACGGGTGCCCTTGCCGCCACAGTGGACTGGACACTCAAACTGTGAGCTCAGAGAGAAAAAGCCTTTCTTCCATCCTTAACAGGAAGAAAGAAGGAAGGAGCTGACACCCTCGCACTTGAAAATCTATATGCTACCACGTGTGCACAAAATCCGGGGATAAAATATTCGCAACCCTGAAGAGCCGATGGCCGAAGGAAGGCAGGGCTCGCACCAGGGAGACTCAGAGGATTACTTTGTTTAGCGGCGGCTGTGTCTCGGCCCCCCTGGGAAGGATAAAAGGTTCTTTGGCAAGGGTCCATGTGGATATGTGTTCTGGTTCTGTGCTGTGCTCTGCTTGGCTGGGCACACCCCTGGGCATGCTCCAGGCTGCGTGGACAGTTTCAGCTTTCACAGGAAGCATAGTCCTGGACTCATTTTGTTCATTTCTGCTTTCCTGGTCTCTCACTAGGGGCACAGTCAATCTCCATGATCCCACTGGATTACAGTCAGGCTCATGAGGAAATGTTTCATTTGTTGGAGCTGGAGAGATGGCTCAGTGGTTAAGAGCATTGGCTGATCTTTCTGAGAATTAGGGTTCAGTTTCCCAGCGGCCCCTTTTGTTTCTCAGCCACCTGTAAAGCTAGTTCCCGGGGATCCAACTCTTCTAGCCTCTGTGGGCACCAGATTTGTACATGGCACAGATACATGAAGGCAAAACATTCACATACATGAAATAATACATTTTTAAGAATGAAAAAGAAACGTTTTGTTTTTTTAACTAAATGCCTACCTTCATCCATCCAGTAATTGTGTGTACATTTCTTGGAGATAGGACATTTTTGTACATTTATTCATTCTTTCATTCATTTGGGGAGGGAGAGGGAACTTTGTCTTTGAGATAGGGTATGTGCTGGATAGTTTTATATCAACTTGACACAGGCTAGAGGCATCTGAGAGAAGGAAACCACAACTGAGAAAATGTCTTCATAAGCTTGGGCTGGAGGCAAGCCTGTAGGGCATTTTCTTAATCAGTGATTGATGGGGGAGGGCCCAGCCCATAATTGATGACGCCACCCAATGCCTAGTGGTCTTTAGTGCTGTTAAAAAAGCAGGTTGATCATGCATCATTTTTTGCCTTTATAAGCCCACCTGAATGTGTGCACACACATACACACACAGAGAGAAAGACATACACACACACAAACATGCACATGTACAAATATACATATGCATACAAACACATTTTCACACACAACACATACCAACATACACATATATGCATACACATACAAACACATATATACATGCACACACAAACATACAAACACATACCAACACATACAAAAACACATGCACACACACAAATACACACATGCACATACATACAAACTCACACACACACTCATACACAAAACACATATACATGCCCACACAAACACACTCACACACACACACATACACACACTCACTCTAAATACACACACACACACTAAATTAAAAAATAAGGTATTCTAAAAAGACGTGCTGCTAGCAGAAGCTGGTGTTAGTTTGTGGAATAGCTTCGTTCACACAGCCATTGTGAACTTAGCCTCCAAATGCGTGAAGGAATGCGTTTATCTCACTTAAGCCACTTCATCTGTGAATAGTCATCCCTGGTCTTTGGAGAACTGGTTCCAGAAATTGACAGTAGATACTAATATCCTAGAACAGGTATTGGAGGCCCAGCTCAGCGGTGGAGTGGCAGAGCGCTCCCCTTGCATGTGTGACATGTGTAAGGACCTGGGTTCATCCGTAGCTCGGGAGATGACAGAACATGAAGATGCTATACTGTGAAGAACTGCTTATATTACCTACCTTTAAATTTAATTTAAAAACTTTTTTTTTTTTTTTTTTTTGAGACAGAGTCTCTCTACATATCCTTGGATGTCCTGGAACTCTACAGGCTGGCCTCTGTCTCTCAAGTGCTGGGATTAAAGGTTTGCAACACCATGCCTGGCAATTTTAAAAAAAATTTTAATCACATGTCTTACAGTCTCACATAGTATAGGCTGGCTTTAAACTCACTATATAGCCAAGGATGACCTTGAGTTTCTGATATTTCTACCTCTGCTTTACAAGTGCTGGGATTAAAGCCTCAGTTTATCTGGTGCTGTAAATTGAAAGCAGGACCTCATTCACCCTAGCAACTGGGCTACGTCTCCAGTTCCCCTTGAACATAGACTTTAGCAACCCTGCCTAAATCTCTTGAGTAGCTGGAGTTACAAGCCTGCACTGGCAAGCCCGGCTTTATTTTGTTTTGTTTTTCATGTAGCCAAGGTTGGCCTTAAACTTGATATGTAGCCTCCAGAATGCTAAAATTACAGGTGTGTACCACTATCCCCAAGGGTTTTATGACATCAAGGCCAGTTTACTGTGTAGCTGAGGGTGACCTTGAACTTCTGATCCCCCTTCATTCACCTCCTGGGTGCTGGGATGACAGGCCTGAACCAGCAGGTCTGGTTTTATGTGGAACTGGAGAGAAGACCCTTTGGAAGCTACTCTGCCACCTGAGTGACACCCCTAGCCCTGGTTATGCATTTCCTAACGAACGGTTCTGTCACACAAAGACAGGACCCAGATATTTAGGTAGGCTGCATTTTCCGTCTATTTGTTATTATACAGGATTTAAATTAGCCTTCTTACTCCCACCCTCAAATCACCTCTTTACTCTCATAAAAGCATAACTCACCTGCAGAAAACTGTAATTCTATCCCATTAAAAAAAAAAACTCCATTATCTTCCTAATATCTGACTATGCTGTTTAATTTTGGGTGTCAACTTGACTGGGTTAAGAATACATAGGAGAGTCAGGCATGGTGGTAGACGCCTGTAATCCTAGTACAGGGGAGTGTACTAGAAAATCAGGAATTCAGTGCATCGGGCTACAGGAACCCCTATTTCAACTCTGCTCTTCCTCTTCCTCATCCCCTACCCCAAACAATACCTAGAGATCTGACAAAGCATTATTTCTGGGAATGTCTGTAAAGATGTTTCCAGAGCAAATTAGCTTGAGACTTGGTGCTCTATTGGGAAAAGATTCCCCAATATGGGCAGGTCAGCTGTGCCCTTATTCCCAAGTATAAAAGGATAGGAAAAAGAACTTTTATCTTTCATTTATAGCCGGGGTACCATCCTCCTATCTTTGAATGTAGAACCTTTGGGTTTTTACAACCTTTAAACTCTGTTATTTACCCAGAATCCCTTTGATTTTGACTTTTTTTTTCCAAAGGTGGTTTTGGTCCAGAATACTAAACACCAGCCGGCAACCATGTTTTTCCTTATGTTCTTCTTTGAGGTAAGGTCTCAATATCCTAGGCTAGCTTTGAACTTCCTATGTAGTTGAGGATGACCTTGATCTCCTGAACCTCCTTGAATCCCTGAATGCTGGGATTACAAGATGTCTATGGATTTTCTGCTTTCAAATGTCCCCTTACTGGATTTCTCAGCTTCTGTCATAATATGAGCCAGTTTTCCAGCGTTACCTTCTGCCATGTGACAAAGTACCATGAGATAATGAGCCTAGTGCTTGGAGGGATGGCTCAGTAGTTAAAAGCACTTGTTGCTCTTGCAGACGACCTAAGTTTTGTTCCCTTTAAAGAAGAGTGATGCTCTCTTCCCCAGAAGCCACCAACAGTCCATAGCTCCTCAGCTGCAAGTTCCTGAGTGCAGGAGTCCTCTCTCGTCCCGAAGTCACTATTTTACTCCAGTCCTCTCTGGCCTCCGGTTTTCATTCCCTTCTTCCTCTCTTCCTCTGCTTTCGTTTACCTAAACCTCAGGGGTGGGGGTGTGTGTGTGGTAGGATTAGCAGGAAGGCTATAGGTGTCCCATTTGTGGCTGAGCACTTCACTGGCATTTATTCTTTGCACTTTGACAGTTCGCGGGTTTCTGAGTTAAAGCACCATCTACTTCACAAAGAAACTTTCCCTATGAGATCCGAGAGCTGAAGTAGTCTATGGGTGGAGGTATGCCCATTTTAGAGGGCAGCTTGATACTATGTCTATTTAACAGAATAATAGTAGGTTTATCCCTGGGACCTGTGAGCTCCCCAGCCGTGCGTTCTTGGCCAGATTTACAGTATCAGACATGTGTTTCCTTCTGTGGAGTAGGCTTTAATGCCAATCAGAAACCACGGGTTATCCCCATAACATTCCTACCCTTATTGCACCCATTCATAACATTTATAACAGCCACAGGCGTTATTGTACTTCACAGAGTTCCTACTTGGGTAAGATTGTTGATGACTTTTTCTCCCCAGAAGGCTACATAGAACTCTCTATGACTATGAAAGCTGGCAAGCAGGGAGAAAGCTTGATGGTCAACGCCAACTTGATTTCTCCATGTCCTAGGACTGATGAATGTGGTGCCTTCAGCAACAGGGTTTTCCTTACCAGCAAGCTCTGGCTGGGTGACTAAGAGCAATGGTAATAATAGCCTTTATATTTTGAGGGGGGAAATCTCTAGAAAATATAGGTATAAATGAGCTTCGTGTATTTCTGTGGTTGTCACTCTTATTTATTCCAGAAAGTTCAGTGATAAATAACTAAAGACTGAAGAAGGAAAGGTCGTGAGCAGCAGACTTGTAGCTGTGTTTATTGGTGTTATGTAAATTGGGATCATAGGGTATGCTGGTCAACCTTCTGGGTCCATTGACTTTGAACAAACAAACTTGTTTTACTTAAACCAAAGGTAAAATGTGCTGACTCTACCTTCTCCACCAGGAAAGTGTTTTTCAGCTCTGTCTCTGTGGTATGAAAGGTGAGGAAAAAGACGTGTGACCCTACAGTTTTGGTCACTGAGATAGCTCCCTGTTGGCTGTGAATAGCACATATCTCAGCAGATGTCAAAACACAGTTTCATTTGAAAGTTTAGGTCTCTTTTTTGTTTGTTTGTTTGTTTGTTTGTTTGAGACAGGGTCTTTAACCTAGGTTGCCTTCAGACTCAATAGATAGCTGAGGCTGGTCATGAACTCCTCTACCTCTCGAAATGGTATTATAGACTTGTCTGGCTTATGCAATAATCGGACTAAGGGCTTCATGCATGATAGGCAAGAACTCTACCAACTGAGCTACTTCTCTAGACCATGTTAAAGTATCTTTGCACTAAGAGAGTAGGGAGAGTTTGTTGTTTCACTATGGAGCCCTGGCTGCTCTGGAACTCTCTGTGTAGACCTTGAATTTGTGTTAATCCTTCTTTGTTTACCTCCTGCATTCTGGGATTGCAGATATCTGCTACAACGATCAGCTGAGAAAACATTCTGTTCAGAGCAAAATCTGTCGAACTTGGGGACATACATCTGTAATCCCAACACTCAGGAGGTAGAGGCTGGAAGTTCTAGAATTCAAAGTTAGTCTCCATAAGTAACAAGTGCAAAGCCAGATTGCCTAGCTGAGGCCCAGACAGAGAGCTAGCCCGAGATGACCACCAGTCAGGCACTGTGCTTGCTTATGGGGTTAGGGGGAGGCAGACACTGCCTGAGGTGACCCCTGCCCAGAGCATAATGCTATGCCCACTCATAGCACTCCTGAGATCACTCTGGAGATGACCCCAGACACCCAGAGACCCCAGGAGCCACTAAGAAGAACAATCAAGTGGTGAAGAAATGGAAGAGAAACAGGAACAGAAGGCTGTGTACACAGTGAAGAGAGTCAGAACTGGAGAGTGGAGGGTAGTGAGAAATAGCCCGATGTGAGTAGCCAGTGATGCCACCGGGGATCATGGTGGATTCCTGGATTTGCTGCCACTGGGGCCACATCTGGGTCTAAGACCCTGCAGCAGCAGGGGTCTGTTACCAACAAAGGCCAGGTGCACATCTCTTGTCTGGATTACTGCCTGGGACATGTTGATATCTCAAGTCTGTGTAGAACTGGCCTCACCCCTCACTTAGATGAGCAGCATCTTTGGAGAGCTGGCCCTGCCCCTAGCCAGTTGCAGTACTCAGGAGAGCAGACCCTGCACATTATGGGAATCGTGGGTAAGCTGACACCCTGCCCCCCATCTTCCACCAGGACACAATCATGGGAGACCTTGCCCTACTCCTCTCTTGTGTGTTGGCATGGATGAGAGAGAGATACCCTCCTCCCCGTCATTCCCCCTCACCACCTGAAGCAGGAGACCTGGCCCTAAGGTCATGAGAGCAGGAGAGCTGGCTGGGTTTCTCACCTACAGCACTTGGGAGATGGGGTCCTGCACCTCACCTGGGCAGCAGAGTAGAGCGGACCCTGGTGGCAGGGGTGTGGGTGAGTCACCTGAGGGTGTGAGGATGGGAGAGCTGACTCCACCACTTGTCTGTCATGCAGTAACATAAGTGAGGGAGAGATTCCCTCCCCCCTTGCCCCTTGCACCTGTGGCAGGCAGGAGAACTGGCCCTGAGGTCATCAGGGCAGAAGAGCTAGCCCTGCCCCTCACCTGCCACAGCACTCAGGAGAGCTGGCCCTGCACCTTGCCTGGACAGCAGGGTAGAGCTGGCCCTGAGTGTGTATGAGAGTGAGAGAGCTGGGAGGATGACCAGCTCAGATACCTCTCAGGCCCAGATCCAAGGCTTTGAGTTGGTCCACCCCAACATCTACTCTTCAATGAGCTGCTATCATGCATGAAGGAGCAGTTCCTACAAATCCAAACCTGCAGGATCTCCATGACACAGGGCAAGTATATCTGAAAGGATTCACAGTGAGGTTTCAGTATTGGTAGAGGAGCAGAAGTCAGAGGCCTAACTCATACCAGACCAAGGAGTTATTGCAACAAACATTTGCAGTCAAAGAGGTGTGGACAAAAGGCTATAGTGGGACACACTGACACACAACAGCTTCCATAACAAGTTTTTTTCTCTGTTGGGGCAGGTATGAGGGAGGGAGATGAGTGGGATCGGGGTGCATGAAGTGGAATTCACAAAGAACCAATAAAGAGTTTAAAAAGGCAGGGCCAGAGAGAGATGGCTCAGAGGTTAAGAACACTCGCTGTTCTTCCAAAGGTCCTGAGTTCAATTCCCAGCAACCACATGGTGGCTCATAACCATCTATAGTAAGATCTGGTGTGTAGGCAGGATGTTGTATAAATAATAAATAAACCTTATTTAAAAAAGTTTAAAAAGCTGTGATTTTAAAAATACTTACGTTAGTATTTATGACTCTGTTGTTGACATACAGAAGAAAAAGAGAAAAAACTGAGAATAGGAGGGGGTTCAAGACAGAAATATTCTTTTCTTTCTTTTTTTTGTGCGTCTTTTTTGTTTGTTTGTTTGTTTGTTTTTGTTTTCAAGGTAGGGTTTTTTTTTTTCTGTGTAGCCCTCAATGTCCAGGACTCGCTTTTGTAGACCTGGCTGGCCTTGAACTTACAGAGATCTGCCTGCCTTTGCCTCCCTGAGTGCTTGGATTATATGTATGCTCCACCATGCCTGGCTGATAATTTCTTTTCTAATTGGAAAAATTATCTGTGTGGAGCTGGTGAGATGAACCAGTAATTCAGCTTTCTGCTCTCAGGTATTTATTCTACAAATATACAGTTTTCAGGTAAAAGTAATTATAGTTGGCTTCTTTGTTTCTGTTTTGTTTTGGTGTTGGTGATGAAGAGAAAGTCCCTAGTCTTATAAGTTCAGTGCTTTTCCACTGAACTAAAGCCTAATTAAAGTCCTTAAATCAAATAATTTTAATTATGAAATGAATCACTAGGCAAAGTGGTGAAAGCCTGTTATCTAACACTCAGGAGTTACAGATAATCAGGAGTTCAAGGCCAGCTTCAGGTACGTAACATATTAGATGTAGGCTAGCCCAGCGTACAAGAGAGCCTGTCTCAAAAACAGAACAAAACAACAACAACAACAAAAAAAAACAAAACTGACAACAGTGGAGGTGGTAGATACCTGTAACTCCAGTCCTAAGGAGGTAGAGGCAAGAGGCTCAGTTCAAAGGCATCCTCTGCTACATAGAGATATCAAGGCCAGTCTGGACCACTAGAGAGCCTGACTCAACAAACACAAAACAAAACAAAACAAAAAAAAAAAAAATCAAACAATGGAGATGCTTCAATCTGAATTGTGGCCAGGCAAGATAGCACACAGCTACAATGGGAGCTCTTGGAAAGCCAGCCAAGGCTATATAGCAAGGCACTATCTCAAGCATCAACAAAACATGATCATGTAGTTGTGTTAAATGTATAGATCACTTTATTATGAACTGTATCTTTAAAATGTTTAGTCTTCTTATCCAATAGACATATTTTCTTCTCCTTCTGGTTTGTTTCACTTGGGAAGGGAGACAGATTCCATACTGAGGTCCTTTCCCGAGTCTTTAGCAGTGCCCACTGTTTCATCACTGGCTGGTTCTCAACACTGGGGTAAGCAGACTGCTGGAGCCCGCCGGCAGAGTCAAACAATTCTTGAGTCAGGAGTGAGGAATGAAAGAAAATTAATAAACCAACACACCACACTGAAGCCTTTCCGAGAGGACTTCCAGTAGAAAACTAGTCGCCCAGTTTATTCCAATAGTCCCTTTTCAAGTCAGAGCAAAAGCACCTCAGTACAATGGATGAATTCACAGAGAAGTCAAAGCTTCTTTACCTCGACCACCTGTCTGTGTGACCCAAACACAAACAAAAGGTGTGAACCTGACAAGACATCCCACCTGCTGTCTCAAAAAAAAAAAAAAAAAAAAAGGGTGGGGGGTAGACTTGGCAGTTTATCACTGACTCCAGGGGAAGGCCAGGGTGAAAACACCTCTTTCTGCTGAGGTCTAAATAACAAAGCAGCCAGGCAGACCGGCGGCTCCCAACAGCAGATGAAGCTTTTTGCAGTTGAAGGTGCTAGAGTGGGAGTGAGGAAAGTAGGCTGCCGCAGGTCATACTGGAGAGATCAGCAGGGGGAACTATGCACAACCCCTCCCCATTACCTTCCCCTCACCTGGACGGTACCTCGCTGGTAACCTATCCCTTGCCCCTGTGTGTCTCTGTCACTTCATTTCAGCTAATAGGACCTCAAATATATCAAGCTGTTTTACATTTTCCCATCCTTCTTGGACGGCTTCGACGGCTGTGATTCCAGAAGTCCACATAGCAGGGTGGGTGGGATAAAAATTATTTTCGTTAACTCATAAATAAATACACCGTTCACAGCTGATTTAAGGTGGTCAAACACTTACCCAGCCCCAGACTCTACACATCTCTGAACTTCTATACACTGAGAACTTTTCTGTGGACACTCTGAAACAAGGGCACTATGGTCAGTAGAAGCCGTGGTTCTCAACCTTTCTAATGCTGTTACCCTTTAATACAGTTCCTCATGTTGTGGTGACCCCAGCCATAAAATTATTTTTGTTGTGACTTCATAACTGTAATTTTACTACTGTTTTTGTTGTTTCTCTCTCTCTCTCTCTCTTTTTCTCTGTCTCTCTCTTTGTTTTTTTTTGAGACAGAGTTTCTCTGGGTAACCTTGGCTGTCCTGGAACTCATTTTGTAGATTAAACTGGCCTTGAAGTCACAGAGATCCACCTGCCTCTGCCTCCCAAGTTCTAGGACTAAAGGCATGTGTCACCGTAGCCTGGCTTGTGTGTGTGTGGTTTTTTTTTTTTTGTTTGTTTGTTTGTTTTTTTTTAGAACAGGGTTTCTCTGAGTAGTCCCAGATGTCCTGGTACTTGCTCTGTATACATTCCTGGCCTCAAACTCACAGAGATCTGCCTACCTACTGAGTGCTGGGATTAAAGGCCTGCACCTTCTCAAACTGCAACTACTGTTATGAATCTTAATGTAAATAGTTGTGTTATCAGATGGTCTTAGGCGACCCATGTGAAAGGGTTGTTTGAGCCCCAAAAGGGTTGGTCATCAGAGCTGATTTTCCATCTCTTCAGTTTGAACCTCTTTATGTTTTGTTTTGTTTTTGACACAGGGTTTCTCTTTGTAGCCTTGGCTATCCTGGACCGGGCTTCAAATTCAGAGAGTTACACCTGCCTTTGCTTCCCTGAGTGCATTGGACGGTTTGAACCTCTTGATTAGACTAATCCTGCGTTTGTAACTCTGCACCATCCCCAAGCACTCCCTCCTTGAAACCCTCACAGACCAGCCTGGTTCTGGGCACACTTCAGAAACTGTGTGTGTGTGGTGGGGGGTGGAGCAGAAAGCCAGCGGGGCTCCCTGAGGCTCCAGGCAAGTGATGCCAAGCTTTGGTGATGCGGCGTTACTTCTCCCGCAGCCCGTGGTGGTGCTGTGACCCAGCATATACCCATCACAGAGCCCACAGCCACAAGGCTGCATCTGCTTCCATCAAAGCCATGAGTCCTGGCTACCCAGGCGCAGCGGCAGGAGACCAGCTGTGGCTGGTGGGCCTGCCGCTGGAGATGGAAGCTGCCGGTGTGTGCCAGGGGGAAGATCTGGTCTGAGTTGTCTGACTGGCTAGAGGGGCCACCCTGTAGCAGTAGCTTTGGCTTCCATCCCGTCCAGCGGCCTTCTAGAGCTGGAAAACTGCCTGTCTATCACTTTAATTATCTGATTAGTTAATTCATTAACTAATATTTTGTTTCGTTTTTTGAGATACGGTTCTCTATGTAGCCCTGGCTGTACTGGAACTCACTCTGTAGACCAGGCTGGCCTCGAATTTTCCAAAGACCAGCCTGCCTCTGCCTCCCAAGTGCTGAGATTAAAGCGTGTGCCACCACCACTGGCAACTTTATTTATTTTTTTAAAATGTTATTACCCCATGTATTCCAGGCTTGGTCTCAATATGTCACTACAGTTGGCTTTTAATTCCTCTTATCTCTATTTCTTGAGTCTTAAGGTTATAGGTGTGAGCCATTGCACCCAACCACACTCATCTTTCTTCACAGCTCTGTGAGTACCTGCTGGACCACCCTAGCCAAAAGAGCTCTCCTCCCTTGCCCCTAGTCATAGTATTTTCCCTTCTTCCCTTCTTTTTTCCTTTCCTACCTTCATTCAATCTCTCTCTCTCAGTTTTTCTAGACAGGGTTTCTCTATGTAGCCTTGGCTATCCTAGACTCATTTTGTAGACCAGGCTGGTTTTGAACTCACAGAGATCCGCCTGCCTCTCCTGGGATCTAAAGGTGTGTGCCACCATACCTGGCTTCTTTTTAAAAAATTTTTTAATGTATATGTTGTGTGTGTGTATTTGTCTGTGTCTGTTTGTCTGTATACTACATGCAAGAAGGTTTCTTCCTACTATGGTCAAGAGGATATCAGCTTCTGGAGCTGGAGTTACAGATGGTTGTGAGCTTTCCTTTGTGGCTGCTAAGGAGCAAAGTCAGAGCATCAAAGTCAAGTTGTTAAGCTTGTCAGCACAAACCTTTCCATGGAGTCATCTCAACTACACCGTATCTATCAGCTTTTTGTTCATGGAAATCTGAGCATACTGGTCATCTTTTATAAACAGCTTATTTTCTATAGTTTTGCACAGGCTCTTCTAATTCTAAGATGCATATGATGGCACATTCCTATAATCCTACTGCTTAGGAGGTTGAGGTAGGAGAAGCACTCAGAGGAGGTCAAGGACAGCCTACGGTAGGTAGTGAGTTTGAGGCTAGTCTGGACCACAAGATACGGATGACAGCAACATCAAAATAATAATAAGATTGAAGTTCAGATTAACTGAGCATTTTATATCAAAGCAGATAGATGCGAGCATTGTTGGCTTATAAAATAATTTATTAAAGCCCCAGGTCTGCATTATTTCCCTTTATTCAGCATAGCCAGAGGAAAAGGGCCCACACTGGGGTAGGAAGTGGAGCTGGATTACCCGCTTGTCTGCCTTGCCAACAACTACTGTGAGACCACAGTGGGCAAGTTATGTAGTCATATAAACTTCTAATTCATTTTCTGTGAGATGGGTGTTATTGTCTGCTTAACAGGGT
Organism: Psammomys obesus; assembly: GCF_907164565.1. Taxonomy (NCBI): domain Eukaryota; kingdom Metazoa; phylum Chordata; class Mammalia; order Rodentia; family Muridae; genus Psammomys; species Psammomys obesus. The sequence continues at coordinate 9,055,920 of NW_026596120.1, forward strand.
AATTGGAGGATTGGGGTAATGGATGATTAACACAAGGTACAGAAGGCTCAATCACTGGTGCTTCTTAGTTTTGGTCAAAGCCCCTCTCCTCCTGCAGGTGCCTCCAGAAAGCTGTATCACAGGCTGGGAGACTCAGCAGCCCTCCACCTTGTGCTCACCAGCTCAACGCAGCCAACAAGCAAACACACATGACAGGGAACTTCCCTTTCTGAGCACAAATAGCCCCCCACAACTCACCCCTTGTGATTTACTTCTCTGTCTTACAACACGTCTTACACTAACTTCGACGAGTGCTAACCCCCATGCCACTCAGCGTTTCACCATCAGTTGCCAAACTGACCTCACTTCCTACCAAACTAACCTCATGTCCACTGTTGTTGTGTTACCAAACAGGACGGTCTCTGAGGACATGCTGACACAGTGTATTCAGTGTCTGCAAGAGAGATGATAAGGTTCACGGTCCCCCTGTGGTCAGAAGGACAGGGCAGTTAGCGGGAATTACAATAGACCACATCATTCATCTCCAGGCCTTGAGGGGGCAGACATTTGTCTGTGGGAAATGAGCTGGTGAAAAGAACCTTTCAAGACCCAGAATAGGAAGTCCCTTCACTCTCATTAATTTAACAGATATTTACTAGTGCTTATATAAGACTCTAAGGATAGAAGAAATAGCAAACAGACTCCTGTGTTTGGGAGGGAGCACCTGGGGTGTGTTTGAGGGGGTGTACGTTCTAATGAGGGGAGAGGGTAATAATTACACATACTACCTGGATAATTTTAAAGCTGGCACTGCCAAGAATATATTCTAAAACCAAACACCGTGGTGTGTGCCCATAGTGCCAGGTACTTGGGCAACAGAGTAAAACCCTGAAAAGGCTTGTCTTTAAAAAAGGAAGAGAGATGAAAAGGGAGGAGAGATCGGAGAATGAAGGAAAGAGACAAGAAAAAGGGGGCAGCAGGAGCTTTGGCTCAGTGGCTAGGTCTCTGCTCTTAACATTGCCCCTCTAAAAAGCTCCTTTGACCCAAACTGACAACAGCACTAATCTGTGCGCTTAAACAGAACTATTTAGAAGACAGTTTGATGGTCACATCGTGTCTTTTTAGTGAAGTAATAGCAATAGCTTTCCCACTTGGACCTAGGACTTTTTCCTATAGGCTTTAGACCAGGTAACAGACATAAATCCTCTACCATGACAGGCTTCGGATGGAACCAAAAAGCAGCTGGTTGCTCCCAAGTATTAGTTACTTTTCTGTCGTTGTGATAAGATGCTAAGACCAAAAACAAGGAATGGAAGAAAGGTCCTCCAAAACCCACGCCTTGAATCCCAGCACTCAGGGAGGCAGAGGCAGGCGGATCTCTGTGAGTTCGAGGCCAGCCTGGTCTACAGAGCAAGTCTAGGACAGCCAAGGCTACACAGAGAAACCCTGTTTTTGGGGAAAAAAAAAAAGGAAGAAAGGGCTTATTCTGAAGAAGCAGGAAGCTAATTGACCACATTTTTGACCACATGTGGGAAGCAGAAGGGTAGGAGGAAGAAGGAGGAAGAAGAGGAAGAAGAGGAGGAGGAGGAGAAATGGAAGGGAGGCATCATTACTCTTAAAGCCTACCCTTCATGAAGTACTTGCCTCTACCTCCTAAGTGTCCCATAACTTTCCCAAACAGCACCACCAGCTGGAGACCAAGCAAGTGTTCAAATATGTGAGCTTCTGCCCATAACTGACAAGCCACTGCTGCACCCGGGAATATGTCCTGCCTGGCTCTTCAGTATTGTCCACAGGGGAACCACAGCCGATTAAGACCATTAATGGCGGGGCTTAACTCAGAGGTTAAGAACACTAGTCGTTCTTCCAGAGGTTCTGAGTTCAATTTTCACAACCATCTATAGTGAGATCTGGTGCCCAGGCAGAATGCTGTATAAATAATAAATAAATGATGATATTTGTTTAAAAAAAGAAAAAGACTGTTAATGGCAATTATCCCCCAGCAGCCTGCCTAGCTCCTTCTTGTTCTGTGAGGGTGAGATAGCAGGAAGGAAGCTCCTGTTTTATTCCAGCTCGATTTTGATAGGGCCAGTGACCAGAGTTTGTGATGCCTTCAACAAAGGAATGTTCCCATAAATAGTTCTTGTGGGCAACCAACCACAGTAGCAATTGCCTGTATTGTTTGAGGGGTAAGGCGTTAAAGGTGGTTTTTATGTTCTGAGGGGAGGCTGGCCTTAAGCTTACTGATCGTTCCCTCTTCACTCCCAGGTGCAGGGATTATATCTTGCTTAAAAGTACTCTTGCAAGGGGCAGGAGAGATGGCTCGGTGGTTAAGAGCACTGGCTGCTATTGTAGAAGACTGGGGTTTAGCTTCTAGTACCACAGGGTGATTCACAATCATCTGCAACTCCAGTTCCAGGGATCTGATGCCTTCCTCTGACCTCCTTAGATACTAGTCATGTATGTGGTGTGTATACATGCAAACAAAATGATCACGTAGATAAATGAATCTAAAAAGTTTTAAAAATAATCTTTAAGCCGAGTGCAGTGGTGCACGCCTGCAATCCCAGCTCTCAGAGAGGCGGAAGCAGGCAGATCGCTGTGAGTTCAAGGCCAGCCTGGTCTACAAAGCAAGTCCAGGACAGCCAAAGCTACACAGAGAAACCCTGTCTCAAAATAGTAACAATAATAAACAATCTTTCAAAAGTCTCCTCAGTGAGGCATTCAGGAGACTGTGGCCAGCCTGGGCTACATTTTGAGTTCCAGGTCAACCAGGGCTAAATATCAAGATCTTGGCTCAAGAAATTAGGTAAGCAAGTAAGTTAACGAACCAATCCCAACAAAGAAAAATGTTGTCCCCAAAACTGGGCATGGAACAAGTGCCATTTCCTCCCAGTGCTCAGGATGCTCCTGCATCTTACACAGACTCCTCATGTCCGTCTGCCCAGGTCTTGTGGTGCTAGAGGGACCAAACCCATGAACATTGAGCTACTTAACTCCAGTCCTATGGGAAAGCCCTGAAATCGCCTTTGGTTTAGTAAATAGATTTAAAGTCAGGACATAACCGAATACTAGTCCTCTTGACTTCGGTGTGACTTCCAGCACGTTTCCTGAAAGTTTGTTTTTGAACAGGGTCTTACTACATAGCCAGGCCAGGCTGGAACTCACAGAAATCCAGCTTTGCCTCCCCTAGTGCTGTAATTAAAGGTGTGTGCTGTCGTGCCTGGATTCTTGATAGTTTTTAATTTGTCTTCATCGGTTCATGAGGTCACTAAGAGAAAATAGCTCGTATAAACCGAATGCTCATCAGGTGTGTGCTGAGTGGAGCAAATGAAGAAATTGAATTCAGTGTAGACAAGAAGCTTCCTTTGATTCCTAGGTGCTAACTCATTTTTAGCTCCCTGAGACCAGAGAACATACGTTACTCTCAGTTTGTTCAAACACCAAAGCCCTAGGAAAAATTATTTGTTTGGTCAAGCTCCTTTTATGCTCCAGAAGGGCAGTTCAGGAAGTTTCTGTTGGAAGGAGTTTCCAAGGCTGGATTTGTGGGTTAACTAGTTTGTGTCCAGGAATTACTAATGAAGGGACTACAAAGGCTAACTGACCTTAAAACACCACCATCTTTATTTTAATTTTATTTATTTATTTATTTATTTATTTATTTATTTATTTATTTATTTATTTATTGGTTATTTCAAGATAGGGTTTCTCTGTGTAAGTCTTCCTGGCTGTCCTAGAACTCAGAGATCCCCCTGCCTCTGCCTCCCCAGTCCTGGGATTCAAGGCGTGTGTCATCATGCCTGGCAATATTGGTTCTGCCTTTTCTCCATTTGGTGGAATAGTCAGACTCGATCATAGCCATGAGTTCCTCACTGGTAGGCAAGCTGGGAAGTGAAGAATTGGCTGGTCTCGGCTCTAAATCTCAGGACTGGTTATTTTCTTTTATTTTTTTTTATTTTGAGGTGGGGTCTCACCCGTATCTCACCGTATACAAGCAGGACCTTGTATCAGTCCTGCTTCGGCCTCCTACACACCACAAGCTGGAATCACGGTTGTGAGCCTCTGCACCTAGCATTCATTTTTCACCTAACAGGACTGTTTACTGGATGTCAAGAGCGTCCAGCATCAGAAACATCGACACCTTGTGCCTTTCCGCGATGCCAGAATTTGTTAAATACCAAAAAATGCACAAGCTACATTGGCTTTATTGTCTGTAATTTGTCCAGTAATCCCAGTCTTCCTTGACAGCCAGCTGGGACAAACACGAGTTCGTTTTCCCTCATCTTACCTGCTCCTATCAACCCTCGGGTCATATTATCACATACCGCAAGGTAAATGCCTCTCTTTAGACGTTTTCATAGGGATTCACTAAATGGCTACAAAGGGTTAAAGACGCTGCAGCAGTGTTCAAGGGGGCTCCAAAGAAGCCCAACTGGGGCGGCGCAAAAGCCTACATGAAGAGAGCCTGGGGAGGAATTGGGTAATGGATCCTGCTGGAGTCCTCCCAGAGGTGCCTCTGCGGAGTCACTCGGAGCCTTAGGGTTGAGTCCAGCTGCAGAAGTGAAGCGCAGGGCCACGGAGGTCAGAGAGGCGAAGTGCGGGACCGAGTCTGAATGGACAAACAGGAAGATGGACAGACACACAGGGCGGTCAGATGGCAGGCTGGTGGGGGCTGTCCCACCGTTTATACGGTCCGCATGGGGTGTTTTAGTCTTCTTAGTCCTAAGGCTGACTTCTTGGGTCTGGGTTTCCTGCTGTGATTTTAAAGTGCCCATGTATTCATGCGGTCCCAATCAACTTTGACAAATCTGTATGGTGCCCCTCTCCTACACTTTTAACTCTTGAGAATAAGTTACTAGTATGTCTTTGTGGGTGGGGCCAGTGGTGCTCTTTAAATGGCCATCAAGTTGCGTCGTCATCCAACTTCCGCATTTACACTCAAGACAGAGTCAAATGCTGCTTGTGAAGTGGAGACTCTCACTGGGCAAGGGGCAGCCTGGGAAGCCACCATTTTACACAGTATGGAATAATGCAGAGAAGGGCACAGCCTAAATCCTGACACCTGAGGAAGCTATGAAACCCTGTACAGTCTAGATTGAGCTGCCCCAGCCCAAGTTCCAGTGTTAAGAGAAAGGCCTAAGAAAAGACCAATAGATTACACCAGCCGGTCAGCATGGGCCTCCCAAGAGACTGGTATCATTAGGATTTCCTGCAGCTGATTTTATGTCAGACCCTAATGGAGAAGAAGTCAGTTCATGAGTTAAAGTCGCAGTGGGTAATTTTAGGAAGCAGCTGATTCCCAGGACTAAGATCCATTCCCCTTTTCTCTCCTCATATGGGTTTTTCCAAACGTGTCACATATGTAGTTCAGTGCATGACAGAAGCAGGCAATTTGAAAAGAGAAATTACATACCATCTGCACTACCCCCCAAAAGAGTTTGCAATCTCTTTTGTTTTGTTTTGTCTGAGGCATCATCTTGATACACAGTCCTGGCTGGCTTGGAACCTGCCAGGCAGACCCGGCTTGCCTGTCCTTGAACTTAAAGTTCTCCTCCTACCCCCGCTGCATCGTGAGGCTGTACCACTAGGCCTAGCACGTTTTGCAGTCCTGAAGTTTCTGTTTTTGGCCTATAATCCAGCTTATGTAGTCTCTCACCTCTCACCACATGGTTTTTTGTCGCGCGCAGCCCTCGCCGATAAGGACGACGCAGCAACAACGGATTTGTCCAGCAGCAACTTTATTGTGAGGCTCTTAACAGCAGATGGAGAAGGACCCCGAACCCTGTGTGCGTTCTGCTTAAGTAGCCAGCAGGGTGACTTGTTCGTCTGTAATTGGTGCTCCACACAAAACCCAATTAGCATGTGGTCTCCAAATGGAGGACCACACAAGCCTACATTAGCATAAGGCGGCGCATGCGCAGATCGCAAAACAATGCTGGCAAGAAGAACCAGGAAGCAGGAAACCGGCGCCATCTTGTAATGGCGGGAGTGGCTCCCGACAGTTTTTGTTTGTTTTGACGTAGGGTCTCTTGTGACCTGGGCTGGTCTTATTCTCCAGATCTTTCTGCCCCCACCTCACCAGTTCTAGGATTATAGGATTATACCATGCCTGACTTCCATTGCCTTGATTCTTGAAAGGTCAATGTTTATCTGCTATGCTTATCAGCTTGTTCATGGATTTTTAAAAAAATCCTACAATGTACAGGGATCACAACTGAACTAACCGCTATTAATTCAACTGGTGGATTTTTCTCGGGGATTGCTAGGGGGCAGCCCCCTACCTGAAGAGCTGGGCTTACCTTGAAGTGGCACTATTCTTTGCAGGAACAGCTAGAACCTGGGAAGACACTTATGAATCATTTTTAGGTTGAGACTCATTGGCCAGGTTGGCCTTCTCCTGGTGGGCATTATTCAAGTTTAGGAGCCTCAGCTTGAAGTTTAGAGGGGCGCTGGCTTCGTGTTTAGAGGAGCACTGGCTTGGCCTTGCTGTTCCAGTTAACACTCTCCCTACTGAACTAGGCTTAGGTTTGTGATTGATGGTAACAAGCACAGGGACAGGAGTCCTTTGTTCCAGAGCCCGCTGCCTTGCAATCTAAGTGGAGCCTGAGAGAGGTGGAGGGGTGTCTTTCCTGAAAGAAGAGTACTAAGCCTCACCCGGGGTTATCGTCTTACTAATTGCACACTTATATGCCATTAAGTGTGTGTATGTCTATATTTCCATTTTTATACATGGTATATGATATTACATGCATGCATACATATACTTTTCATTCAGTCATCTAGGCCAGTTAAAACAAAAACTTCGTAGGCTGTGTTTTGAGCATCTTTCCCAAAACCCACAAGCTGAAAAGCAGTCTGAAGGTCATCGCCCAGGTGAGCATTTCCTGTGCTGTGGGATTAGGGTCCAGGGTCTCTAGGCCACAGATCAGCAGAGGAGGCTCTTCTAGCATCACAGCTCTGGGATTTACCCAGAGGCAGGACCTGAAGGAAGACAGCGACTTCAGGGGAAGGAGATAATTCCAGATTAGGCAACTTCCTTGAACAGAAATTTAAACTGAGGCCAGAGCAAGAATTATAAAGAATTAAAACTTGAATACTTTCCAGTCTAGATCTCCAATAAGTTAAAATTTATCCACACAAAGGAGGGGACTCAAAAATCTCATTAGAAAATGTTGACAGATTTTTTTTTCTGTCACCTTTTGTGTCTTACACTGGAACTGTTACCCTTTCTTCTTTGGAACACTTTACAGTTTATCTTTGTTTGTTTGTTTGTTTGTTTGTTTGTTTGTTTGTGTGGTGGTGGTGGTGGTGGTGGTGTGTGTGTGTGTGTGTACATGTGAAGTAAGGACTGGGCATGGTGATGCAAGCCTTTAATCCCAGCACTTGGGAGGAAGAGGCAGGGGGATCTCTGTGAGTTCAAGGCCCAACTGGTCTACATAACAAGTTCTAGGACACAATAACAAAAGCTGTCTCAACACAGCAATTAACTAAGTCTGCCTATTTGTGTTTTCTCAACAACAAAAAACACACCCATTCTTCTACATCTTTTTCAGAAATGGAGATGTTTGGGTTTTAAATTCACCTGGCCCCAGTGGTATTATGAGGGCTGGTGTCGGCTACCCGGAAGGAGGCAGCAGGCTGGACAGTAACGGCTTCATGGAGTCAGTCCTGTCCTTCCACCTTTGCTTGACTTCTGCGGATTGTCAGGCTTTCGAGGCAAGCGCTTCACCCATCGAGCCATTTCACCAACCTGGTGTTAGGGTATATTTAATCATCGTTTCTGCATCACGGGTATGGGTGAGTAACTGTTCAGATCTTTACCGTTCTTTAGACAGGGTCTTGTTACGTAGCCCTAAATTGTCTGGTAATTGCTATGTAGTTCCGGCTGTCCTTGGTAATCGTCCCGCCTCTGCCTCCTCAATACTGGGGTTACAGACATGGGCCAACATGCCTTGATACTTTCCACCCCTTTAATGGATGTTTGTATTGCTTCATCCATGAACTACGTTCTGTCTTTGGCAATTTATCATCGCCTTGTGTGTGGGGTGTGTGTGTCTGTGTGTTGCCGGGGAGCCTTGCTCGTGATGGGTAGGTCCTCCACCACGAGACCACATTCCAGTCTTGTCATTATCTTTCCTTATTATTTGGATGGTTATGTGCAATCCACAAACATTTTTCGAATGTATCACTTGCCTTTTTAACTTTTGTGAATACCTTTTTTTAAAAAAAAAAGTTTGTGTATTTATTCCTCAATCAAACAAACCATAACTTAAAGCCATAGTGTTATTAAGGGAGAATCTCTGGTACAGCTGTCTAAAATGCAACACCAACAGGTGTTCTCTTTACCCTGATGGAACAAATACATAACATTTCACTAAAGACCTGGGCAAGGCAAATCACCCTTTGAAACAAGCTGCTCAACAGAGAGGCAGACTGCAAATTTCTGTTAACATTTTACTGTAAGGTGGAAAACTTCCCCAGGTGGCTAATTCGAATCCCTCATTCCACACAGCCTGGCCTTTTGTCTTCCTCCTTCAGCCACACTCCACACAGAAGGACTAATGTGGTTCTCGCTGAAACACAGTCGGAGTCCCTCGGGCCCTGAGCGCTGTGTGCCGTCAATGAGCTCCTGAGCAACTTTCATCCAGAGTCTCCAGGGAAATCAGGAGCACAAACACGGCTCAGTGTCATTTCCTTAAACAACAGCTTTAACCGTCAGATCCACTCTGACATCTGACAAGCCATCTGCATCTTACAAACCAAAATGTTGTATGCTCACCTTTTCCTTTGTTTACAAAAATGTTGAATAGACTATCCAAGTGGGAAAAAAAAAAAAAAACCCAAAACAGAAATAATGAGAAATGAAAATTCAAAGGGTCTGTGCCACAAAGTAAGCCGATTCTCCTCAGGTTAATGTATTTGTTTGGGGGCTGCGGAGCCGTGTGGAGGGCAATCGGCCAGTAGGTGGTCCCTCCCACTGTTAGAGCCATGGTGGTCCAGTACAGCATTTGGTCTGGAAGGCCTCTTTCCAGGTGAATGGGTACAACACCGTGAGCCTTCTGGAAGAATTTCTGCAGCCCTGGAACTTTGTTTTCTTCCCAGCATAGTCGTACTCTGTCACGCTGGAGGTCAGTTTAGTCAGTGTGGCAAATATAGTGGCCGGTGTTTCTGTGGAAACCGGCTTTGGATTATAGGCTCCCAAAGCCCAAGCTCCGGCTGGGTTCACACCGCCGCTGCCTGTGCGACCGCCCTAGAGTATAAATACTTCTTATAAACATGGAATTTATTTTACTATTTTTTAAAAAGATTTATTTATTTTACGTATATGAGTGCTCTGTCTGCCTGTACACCTGCATGCCAGAAGTGGGCATGGTATAGATAGATGGTTGTGAGCCACCCTGTGGTGGCCGGGAATTGAACTCAGCACTTCTGGAAGAGCAGCCAGTGCTCTCATCGGCTAAGCCATCTCTCCAGCCCCCCCCCCCACCCCGTCCCATTGTGTGTGTCTCTCCATTTGTGAGTACCTGTGTGTGAGTATGCTGAGTCTCCCCCGAACGTGGTGCTGGGAACTGAACTCGTGTCCTCTGTAAGAGCAGTAAATGCTCTTAACCACTCAGCCATCTCTACAGCTCTTGTTTTTAAAATTACACGTTCGTGTGTGTACACATGAATGTGGGTGCGTGCCGAGTCCAGAAGAGCGTGTCAAATCCCTAAAGTCGGAGTTACAGGTACTTGGGAGCTGTCTAACATGGGTTCTGGTAACTGATCTGAGTTCTCCACAAGAGTAGTGTGTGCTCTTAACTCCAAAGCCATTCCTTCAGGCCAGGCCCTCGGAGCCTCCTCCTCCTCCTTTTATTACTACTACATTTTTGTGTTTCCTTAGTTGCATATTAGGTCTGAGTTTTAATACAACAGAAACTGCTTATCTTTTTTGTTTATTTTTGAAACAGGAACTCATTATATAGTCCTTGCTGAACTGAAACTCAGTGTGTAGACTAAACTGGCTGGCCTTGAACTCACAGAGATCTGCCTCCCTCTGTCACCATTCGTGGTTTTGCCCGCCCGCTCTTTCTTTCTTTCTTTCTTTCTTTCTTTCTTTCTTTCTTTCTTTCTTTCTTTCTTTCTTTCTTTCTCTCTTTCTCTCTCTCTCTCTCTCTCTCTCTTAAATATGGAACAATTCACGAATTTGCATGTCATTACACAGGGGCCATGCTAATCTCTATATTGTTCCAATTTTAGTACATGTGCTGCCGAAGCAAGCACTGTCCTTCCTTCCGCCCATTTATTTATTATTGATTATTGAGACAAGCTCTTTCTCTGGCCTTGAACATGCGTCAGTCTCTCTCTTTCAGCCTTCTGAGTATTGGTCGTAGGGGGTACAGATGTGCTTTATTGGCCCGACCCACCGTTTCACCCTCTCTTCCTACCGAGTACCGAGGCCAGGCTGTCTGGCTTGGCAGCAAGCACCTTTACTAGCTGAGGCATATTGACATCCCTTTTGTTGTTTTGAGACAGATACCCATCCATCCCAGGCTACCCTTGAACTCCTGATCCTCTTGCTTCTAATTCCCAAGTGCTAGTATTCCTAGCTGTGCAATTGTTTGTTTGTCTGTTTTGTTTTTTTTAGAAAAACAAAAACCAGGGACTGGAGAGATGGCTTAGTGGTTAAGAGTACCTGTTGCTCTTGCCAAGGGCCTGAGTTTGATTCTTAGCATCTGCATGGTGGCTTACAGCCAACTGTAACTCCATTTCCAAGGGAATCCAATGCCCAGTTTTGACCTATGTGGTGCACATATATGCAAGCAAAATGCTTATACACATATAAATAAACTAGGTAAATCTAAAAACTACAAAACAAAACAAAAAAAGCACGCCATCAAGATGGCCTCATGGGCAAAGACAGAAGCCTTACAGCCTCGGTTGGATATCAATACCCAGGCAAAAGTGACAGGAAGAACTAATCTCAGAGGTCCTCTGACCTCCACACACATGCTGTGGCAAAACATGCATCACTCACTCACACACAAACAAATAAAATACAGTTTTAGAAATTAACAAAAAGAGGCCAGAAAGATGGCTCCGTGGATAACAGTGTTTGTTTCTCTTCCAAAAGACCTGAGTTCAAGTCCCAGCACCCACACTGGGTAGCTGACAACTACTTATGACTAGCTGGGCAGTCATAATCCCAGCACTCAGGAGGCAGAGGCAGGCAGATCTCTGTGAGTTTAAGGCCAGGCTGGTCTACAAAGTGAGTCCAGGACAGCCAAGGCTACACAGAGAAACCCTGTCTTGAAAACAAAACAAAACAAAACAAACAAACAAACAAACAAACAAAAAGAATATTGAAATAGGTGCCAGCACATGAAAATATGGGATAGAAACCACCCAGGCTTGCTTTGTGTGGTAAAGGTTTGCCATTCGAAAGGTACAAGTTCCTTTTCAGAGACTGGCATCCACTTTCTACTTCGTCAGGTTCAAGCTACCTCCCTCCCAGAGATGGATTGCCTTAATCTCTGGTCATTTCATGAGTAGGAATGCAAGTTGCCTTTGCCTTAGTTTGGAGCCCCTCTAAGAGGCTGCTCTAGTTTCATGGGTCCCCGAGGGCCTCCGGAGGCCTCTTTTGCAACATATCACAGTCTAGCATTGCTTTAAACTTAATCCTGTTTATCTCACTGCTTACGTCTGTGCCTGCAAACTCCTCTCAGTAAATGATCTGCACACAATTGTATCTCAGGGTGTATTTCCCGGAGTGCCCGGCCTACAGCAGTGTTTGACAAACTGGGAGTTCCATTTTCTGTCCCTAGAAACTTGGAAAATGTATATAAATCTATTGTCAGGAGGGACGAATGTCCAGAATCTGTAAAGGACTCCACAGGGTGTGGTGGTGCATACCTGTAAGGCCAGCATTGAAGGGGTGGGGGACCGGGTGTGGTCCCCACTCAAGGGAAGTATGGAGAAAGGAATGACTCAGTGAGGTAGTGAGAGTAGGTGGGCAGGGCAGGAGTTTCTCTTTTACATCTTATTTGTTGGATGAGTTTTTGTTTTGTTTGATACAGAGTTGAGGTTTATTAAGACTTCTTAAAGATGTATTTTTATTATATTAAACAAAATTATTTTTAATTATGTGTCTCTGCATCTATGTGTGGGTATGTAAGCGGGTATCCATGGGGGGGGGGTCAGAGGGTGTGGGGCTGAAGTAACAGGTGGATATGAGCTGGCCAACACGGGTGCTAGAAACTGAGTTTTGCTAGAGCAAAACATGCTCTTAACTGCTGAGCTATCTTTCCAGCCACACACACACATATTTGTTTTTTCATAACAGGTTTTCTTTGTATAGTCTTGGCTGTCTCAGAACTCACTCTGTAGACCATACTGGCCTGGAACTCAGAGATCTGCCTGCCTCTGCATCCCTGTGTGCTGGGATTGAAGGCATGGCCTTGAACTCTTAATCTTCCCGTTTCCACCTCCCAATTGCTAGATTTACAGGTAGGCACTATCACACTCAGTTCATGGATCTATTTTAAAGGTTCTTTGGACTTTAATGTCTAGAAGCTTTGGAGGAATATACTTTAGTCTCCTACATTCATAAAACCGCCTACTTAGAAATGAGGTATTCAAGCTAACCTCTGAACAATCTCAAGAGGAGCGGTTTGAAATGTCTCCAAAAAACCAGAGGACTGGAGAGATGGCTCAGGAGTTAAGAGCACTGGCTGCTTTTTCAGAGGTCTGAGGTTCAGTTCCTAGCACCCACGTGCTGTCTTACAACCAGCTGGAACTCCAGGTCCAGGAGATCTGGTGCCCTGTTTTGGCCTCCGTGGACACTGTATGTATATGGTACACAGACATTACTCAGACACACATAAATTCACATAAAATAAAATAAGAAACCTTTTTTTTTTTTTTTTTAAATGAAGAACTTGGCCAGGTGTGGCTCCAAGCATCTGAGAGGAAGAAGGCCAGCCTGGTCTATGTAGGAAGTTGCAGGACAACTGAGGCTCCGTAGCAAAACTCAACCCTAAACCCTCCAAAAACAATACCCACCACCATCACCACTACCACTGCTACGCTCTGTTCATTTCACTTGGTCAAACAAGAACACACACATACATGCGCATACACGCATACATGCATCTATACACACATGCTCAAACACAAATACATACACACATATATGTACACACCCACATACACACTACAGATGCACATATACCCACATACAGATACATACACATACATATACTACATACACACATATACATGGACATGCACACGTGTAAACACTGACACACAAAGACATACATACATACACATACATATGTATATATGTATATACGTACATATACATACACATACAGGTACACACACATATAGACATACACACATACAAACATGCTTGATCCGGGGCAATGTGGTTTATTTTGTCCAATCCAACCCTATCCAATTCTAAATTAAAACAAACAAACAGAACACATGTTGGTGAGGCTATAGGAAAATGAAAGTTGGCTGTTGTTTGGGGGCTGGAATTGAAACTATGGCCTTATGCTGAGTGCACACTCTGCCACTGAGCTATATCCTTGGCCTTCTAGAGTTTGGGATTTCTGTGCATTATTGTGGGGAATATAAAGTAATACAAGCTTTATGGAGAATAACATGGTGGGTCTTCAAATTGAATCAAAGAACCACAAAGAAAAAACCAAGTTCCGGCCATATGTCCAAAAGAAGTAAAAGTAGGATCCTGAAGACACATTTGTATGTTTATACTCACAGCAGCATTATTCATAATAGCCCAAAGGTGGAAGCACTGAAAGCTTGATTTATAAGAGACTCTTACAAAAACAAAAACTACAACAAACAAACAAACCAAACCTTAAGGCTGGCTCAGAAGGTAAATGTGTTTGCCACCAAACCTGATGATCTGAGCTTGGTCTCTAACGCCTATGAGGAGGCAGGAGAGAACCAAATTCTGTGAGCTGTCCTCTGATCTTCACCCATCTTTTGTAGTACACACACACACACACACACACAGAGAGAGAGAGAGAGAGAGAGAGAGAGAGAGAGAGAGAAACAAACCCAAAAGTGCAGTTTCTCTTCAGCATGAGGACCTGAATTTGGTTCACAGTGCTCTCTAAGGGCACCTGCCTTCAGGTATACACACCTATGCACAGACACACATATATGCACATGCTTTAGAATAAAAGAAAATAAAAATCCTTAATGGCTGGGAGTGTGGCACATACCTTTAATCTCAGCACTCAGGAGGAGTTCCAGGACAGCCAGGGCTGTTACACAGAGAAACTCTGTTTCTAAAAACAAAAACAAAAACAAAAACATTAACAAACTGTTTTTAAAATTAAATATTTATTAGAAGAAAAATAGTCCAAGGTAGATTAAAAGAGGTTAGATGAACTAGGTGTGTGGTTTGTGCTTACTTCTACTGCATGGGAGACTGAGGTAGGATTGCCATGAGTTTCAGGTCCACCTAGACTACAGAGTGAGGTCCTGTGTCCAACCAACCAATCTACCAACCAACCATCCATCCATCCATTCATCCAACTAACTAACCAACCATCCATCCATCCAACTAACCAACCATCCAACCAACCAACAAACATCCATCCATCCATCCATCCAACCAACAAACATCCATCCATCCATCCATCCATCCATCCATCCATCCAACCAATCACCCAACCATCCATCCATCCATCCAACCACTAAGAGGGTGAGTAGAGCACATCCAGAGACACAAACCAAATAACCAACAAAAGAATGATAACTTCCAGGTGATATTGACACATATTTTTAATCCTAGCACTTGGGAGGCAAAGGTAGGCAGATCTCTGTGAGTTTGAGGCCAGTCTGGTCTACAGAGTGAATTCCAGGACAGCCAGAACTACCTGTCTCAAAAAACAAAACAAAAGAAAAATAACTAAGGTGACAGGATTTCACTATGTAGCCCAGGCTAACTCTTTGAAGTCATGATCCTCCTGAGTCAGAATAGAAAAATTAAAGGGATATGGGAAACAAAAAGAGTCCCTTACTCCAGTGTCTGGTTGGAGTCTCTTGTCAGTTGAGAATCCAGAATTTCAACACAGTTAACCAGATTTGCTGTGAAGATCAGCTACATAGAGACACTATTCCTATTGCATAGATATGTTTTCATGTTAAAATAGAAATGAACCATGCTTAATGCTCAGGTACATGACCTTTGAGTACAAATGTACTCTCTCCCACACCTGAACCTGAAATTTTCTGGGAATCTCACACAAATATAAACTTTTATTTATTTTTAACAGCAAAATGTAGCCTAACTCCCCACGCTGTGACGTGTGTGTGTGTGTGTGTGTGTCCGAGCCTGCACACACACACCCTATACACAATGTCATGTGATTTAAGTTTCTTAGTAACCCCTTTGAGATGTAACTCCAGTTGTGATAAAAATCTATGTGGCTACTGTAAAGACATTTAAGGAAGCCAGACACTTCTGAGTGGTCCATACCCACAATGCTGGGTGTGTTTTCCCTTTTTCCTGAGAGCCTCTCGGTCAGGGTCAGCCTGAGTGCTTTTTCCATGTCGGATCTCTCATATTAATTTTCCTGAAAAAAATTTTTGAACAGGGTTTCTCTACATAGCCTTGCCTTTCCAGGCTGGCCTCAAACTCAAAGACACACTTGCCTCTCCCTCCAGAGTCCTGGAATTAAAGGTGCGGAGGTGCGTGCCGCCGCCACCAGCCACTTCCCCTGAAATTCTTTGTCGCAGGGCAGCCAAGAATCCGGGTTTCACCTAAAAAGAGGCCTCTTTTTTTTTTTTTTTTAATTTAATTTAAATATGAGTGCTCTGCTGCATGTAGACCTGCATGACAGAAGAGAGCACTAGATCCCTTTATAGATGGTCAATGAGCCACTACGTGGGTGCTGGGAATAGAACTCAACCCAAGAAAAAGCCTCTGAGAAGAACTTGGGTGCTTGGCAGTGAGAAGCCATGTCTGGCTCCTTCCTGCTCCAGCTTCCTGGATGCTGGCATTGTGTGTATCTGTCACTTTGCCTGGCTGGATTGTTCTTATCTCTTCTGACACCTCCCTCTTCTTAGTCACTATTCACCTCTGTTGCTAATGCTGCTTCCCAGTTGGAGATATAAACAATGTCTACCCCTCCTTCTCCAGAGGACAAAAAGAAACACAATCCAGCCAGTGTTTACTCTGGGGAGCCAGTGGGTTTAGTAGGCTTACTTACAGAGCATTAGGAGAGGGATTACTTAGGAGGTGTGACACTCCTCGCCCAATAAGACTTCACCAGAACCTTTACCCAGTAGGGATGAGGTCTTCCCCATAGCTGTATACTTGTAGAATCCCTGTCCCACTCCCCCAGCCTTTCTCAACCTATATACTCTAGCTCCTCCCATAGGCCACATGCAGATAGGACAGAGTTGCCTCTCACTGGTGGCAGGGAGTGACTGGATACCCACCCAGGGCAGGGTCTTGTGACCCTCCACACTCCTCTATGAAGGGGTGTCAACAGCCAATAAACTCAGCTAGGACGGTCTTTGCCAACGGGCGCCGCTGAGCATCCAATGACGGCAGTTGTTTGGTTCACAGGATAGTCCTGGGCAACTTCTCTTTTGGATTCGGGCACTATTAACCTCTTGAAAGATCACGTCTGATAGGAACAAAAGAAAATTAATGAAGGCCATGAAGGAATACCAGGCTGGGGCTGTGGTTGGCTTGTGATTAAGCCAAAGAGGCCATGTCTTATTTTGGGAGAGAGTGGGGGAAGGAAGTGCTGTTTGGGAGCTTGAAGTACCAGTACTGTGGTAGTTGAAGACATGTGAAAAGTCCATGAGAGGTTGGTAGGATTGTGATTCTGATTAGATCTTTTCCTCTCGCATCATGTCACATCAATGAAGAAGTGATGAAGGGATAACTCTTTGTCACTCTGACATCCCATTCTTTAACTGCAATGTACTTAACAGTATTTTAATTTTTAAAGATTTGTCCCTTGATTTTATGTGTGCGTGTTTCGGCTGTATGTGTTATGTACGTGTACCACAAAGATGCCCGATGCCCTCTGAGTTCAGAAGAGAGCATCAGATGCCCTAGATCTGGAGTCAAACATGGTTGTAATCCACCATGTGGATTCTGGGAATCAAACCCAAGTCCTCTGAAAGAGCAACAAATACTTTCTGGCCGTCTGTCCAGGCCCTCAGTATTTTCACCTCCAGTTCTGGTCCCTTTTCTGTTGTTTAGATTTGGTTTTCTAGCATTTATTGTGCATCTTACTTAGTTGATGGGCTTTTATTTTTAGGGTTTACATTTCATCTTTAAATTAGAAAAAGCCCCTGAGCTAATTGAATTTCTCCATTGTGTTAATGAGAAAACTGAGGTTTGCAGAGCAATAATAATAATAATAATAATAATAATAATAATATGCTTTCTCTAAATGCCACAAGGCTAATGGTTTAAAACAATATAAACTTTTAATCTTATAGTTACAGAGGTCTGAAGTTTGAAATGGGTCTCTCTGGCTGAAGTCTTGTGAAGGTAGAACTGTTCTTTTTGAGGGAGATGGGCATATCTGATGCCTACTTCTGGCCTCCAAGTCCATACATGGTACATATGTGCGCAGTCACGTACACACTCACACACACATACTCACATACACACACACAGGCCCTTTATAAACACAAGATAAAAATAAATTTTTTTTTTTTTTAAAGAGCATTCACTTTCACAGGCAAGCACATGATAAAACTTCCTCATCTTTTCTAGGTTTTAGAGGTCACTTGTATTCCTTGGCTCAAGGTCCCTTCCATCTTCAAGGCCACAACAACAGCTCTTCTCACATAGCCCCACTCTGACCTTACTTCTGTTGTCACAGCTCCTTCTCTAACTCCAGTGTCTTATCCCACACCACCCTCTTTTGAGACGGCGTCTTTCTATCAGCCCAAGCTGGTCTCAAGCTTTCATTACTCTTGCTTTAGATTCCCGGGTTCTAGTTTTATAGTGTATGCCGCCAGACCTGAGCTCCACTCACTGTCGAGGGCTGTGAGGTGCTGTCGAGTCACGGTCTGTGACTGTGTTGGGTCTAGGAGATAATCAGGAACAATCGCCCTTCCTTAAGGTAGCTGATCAGCTACACAGATCACTCACAGATGCCAGAGTGTCTTTGGGGGCTATCATTCTGCACATTAGAGAAGGTAATTTGTTCCAGGGTCACACAGTGAGTCAGCAGCAGAGGCAGGCATCTTAGTTTGCTTCCAGTACACATACACAGTTTGCTTCCAGTAAATGTACACATATACGTGTGTGTGTGTGTGTGTGTGTGTGTGTGTGTGTGTGTGTGTGAAAGGATTTCATGTGTCCTAAGCTGGCCCCCAACTTGACAGGACTTGATGACCTTGAACAACTTCTCCTTCTTCTTCTTCTCCTTCTCCTTCTCCTTCTCCTTCTCCTTCTCCTTCTTCTTCTTCTTCTTCTTGGAGACAGGGTTTCTCTGTATAGCCTTGACTGTTCTGGACTCGCTTTGAGGATCAGGCTAGCCCAGAACTTACAGAGATCCTCCTGCTTCTGCCTCTCTGAGTGCTGGTTTTATACCAGTTTTATGCAGTGCTGGGGATCAAAATGCAGGGTTTCTTAGATACCAACCACATGCTCTACCGATTGAACTACATACACAATCTATTCTATTTTATTTTCTCAAGTTTACTTATTTATTTACATACATGCGTGTTTTGCTTACATGTATATCTCTATCTTATGCGTGTGTGCCTGGTGTAGAGGCCAGAAGCGGGCGCCAGATTCTCTGGGATTACACAGTTATGATCTGGGAATTGACATCAAGTTCTCTGGAAGAACAGCCAGGGCTCTTAACAGCTGAGTCATCTTTCAAGCCCCATGTTATTTGATTTTTTTTTTTTTTTGAGACTCAGTCTTACTCTTTAGCCTAGACTGACCTGGGTTGTTTATATGGCCTAAAAAGAAAACTTGTAGCAATCCTCCTGCCTCTGCCTTGAGGCAAACCACCATGCCCAGATAGCCCATAATTTTAAAAATCCCTATTCTGTGCTTCTTGTATGTATGACTAAGGAATGAGGTTGAGATAATTTATTATGGCTTACACAAGACACCCCTCTTCTTTCCCTCTACCCTTAATTTCACAAGCAATCATGAAATTCTCTATTACAATTTGGCTTCCCTCAATATGCTGCTGAGTTTAGAGTCTGGGGCCAATTGGCTTGGGGTCAGACCCCAGCTAAACTGTTCATTTGTGGTTTGGTTTTGGGAAAAAAAACATGTCTTAATATTATATATATATATGTAATGTGTACATATTAAGACAGGATCTCCCTATGTAGCTCTGGCTGGCCTGGAACTCTCTACATAGAAGAGATTGGCCCCATGATCCTTCTGACTCTGCCTCCTGAGAGATGAGGCTAAAGGTGTGTGTCACCACACTTGCCTTGGGTAAAGATCTTGCCTTACTAAAGATCTCTGTGCCTCTGTTTCAATAGCTGTAATGTGAGGAAAATAATGGTATATTGTAAGAATAAAAAGTCATTATAATTGCAATGCACAACCATCATCGTTTTGTATTTTCCTGAAGACCATGTGCTCTTGAACTCGCTCTCCCTCTTTCTTCCCTTCTTTTTTATTTTTCCTCCCTTTCCCTCTCTGATCCTTCCTGCTTTATTCCCATTTCCTTCTTTATTTTTAGAGCCAGGGTCTCGTTGTGTATCCTTGCTTACCCCAGAACTTGCTGGGCCCATGCTGGACTGGAACTTGGGATGATTCTCTAGCCTCTGCTTCTCGTGTGCTGGGATTACAGGTATGACCCATCATGTCCAGCCCAAATTGCCATTTTTTTTCTTTTTGGGTTTGGTTCTTGGTATATGTGTGTGTGTGTGTGTGTGTGTGTGTGTGTGTGTGTGTGTGTGTGTTGCCCCAAAATTCAGGTTTCCACAACTCCACTATCTGTAGAGCTCAGGCTGGACCCTTCCAGAGGTGGGCCAGTTACAGGCAAAGGGAACACAATTTACAAAAGTGATCCTTAGATCTTAGGCGATGGTGACTCTGTAAAAGAGCAGCTTCTCAATCAGGCCCCATTCAGGTCCCCATAGACCATTCTGAAGATCATGTTCCCAGTTTCACACTGTGAGCAAGTGTACAGCGAAACCACCAAACTAGACCACTCCATGAGCAGAAGAAAAAGTTTATTTGGAGGATAACCCTGCTGGGTCCATAGGAGATAGGAAGCATATTCCTATAATCTCAGCCCTAAGGAGGCTAAGACAGGAGGAGTGGGGCAAGTTGGAAATCAGCCTGGCCTGAAGAGTGAGTTCCAGGCCAACTAGAGCTACATGGTGAGACCTTGTCCAAGAACAAAAACAAAAACAAAAAAACAAAAAGGGCTGGTCTGTGACTCAGCTAGAAGTCATCTAGCACATGCAAAGCTCTGGTTTTGACTCCCAACACACACACTTCACTGTGGTGGTACATGCCTATAACCCAGCACGTGGTGTGACAGACCCCCAGACCTTAGCGCAACTGACTCCATGGTGGAAATACCATTCAGGCCTTGGAACCCAGCATGTAGACAGCACCACCTGCCAAAACAGGAACAAATACCTATCCCATCAAAGCCCATGATTCTGGGAAAGTCCATAAATATACTAACCTTGCCTTTTGGCTTCTGTAGTTCAGCTTCTGGCTTGCTGGTTGTTTTTTGTTTTTTTCTTTTTGTTTGTTTGTTTTGGTTTTGGTTGTCCTGGACTCAATTTGTAGACCAGGCTGACCTCAAACTCATAGAAATCTGCCTGCCTCTCCGTCCTGGAGTTCTAGGATTAAAGTCTTGTGCCACCACAGCTGCCTAAGCACATGCTTATTGTTTTTGTTTGTTTGTTTAGTTTTTGTTGTTTGTTTGTTTTGTTTTCGAGACAGGGTATGGCTTACCATTCTTGTTAACCACACTGAGAAATGCTCAGGTTTGCGCTCAGGTCCCGAACACCCAGTGTCGTCACTGGCTGGGTAATGAAGATTTTCTCTTGGCTGTCTGAGTGGTCTTCTCTGGTGGATGCCTTTTCGAGGTGGAGACAGAGGGATTGGAAGTTCAAGGTCATCCTTGACAGTATAAAAAAAATCTGGGGCCAGCCTGACTCACGGTATACCCTGTCCTCAAAACAAATAATGGGCCAAGCCAAAAAAAAAAAAAATTACTTCTTCCACTTCCACACTGGAAAGACCCATTGTTCCCTCCCAAGTTCCACCTCCTTGGCTGTGGTAACAAGAGGCCACACTGAAGATGCCGCACTGGTGGGGAAAAAACTATTCTCATGGTTCTAGACTTAAATGGAATCCTTTCAAGCCCACCCCTCCAAAAAACAAAACCAGATTCTTGTAAGTTTGAAATGTTTGTATGTTTACTTATTGATATTTTCAACTTTCCACCATTTCTTTTCCTTCCTTCCTTCCTTCCTTCCTTCCTTCCTTCCTTCCTTCCTTCCTTCCTATCTATCTTTCTTTCTTTTTTCAAGACAGAGTTTCTCTATGTAACAACCCTGGCTGTCCTGGAACTCTCTTTGTAGCTCATGCTGTCAAACTCAGAGATATCTGCCTGCCTCTGTCCCCCACCCTTCCCCCCATGTGCTGGGATTAAAGAGCTGTGCCCTCACAACTGCTCCACCATTTCTTTTACAATTGAACTTGCATGGGTGTGTTTCCTGCACGTGTGTCTGCGTTCCTTATGTGCACCTGGTATCTGTGGAGCCAGAAGAGGTGTCCAGTTCTCTGAACTGGAGTTATAGACTGTTGTTCCTTGCCATGCAGGTGCTGTGTCCTCTGGAAGCTTAGTCAGTCCTCTTAACTGCCGAGCCATCCATCCCGCTAGCCCCTTCAACTGATTTTTTTTTTAAAGATTTATTTTTAATTATGTGCGGGTGGGTGCATTTGTGAGTGCAGGTGCTCATGGAGTCTCGAATGGGGTGCCAGATGCCCTGAGCTGGAGTTATAGTCAGTTGTGAGCCGTTCAACGCGGCTACCGGGAACCAGACTCCGTAAGTGGAATACAAGCTCTTAGCCACTGAGCAATCTCTCCAACCTCCTGAGTCATTATAGTTTAAAAATATCTGCTTTTATGTGTGTGTACGCACCGTGTGCATTTACGTGCACCGGCGCAGGCAGGTATCACCTCAGAGGTTGGAAGAGGGTAACCCTGGAACTGGTGCTTGGGAGCTCCTAAGGTGGGTGCTGGGAACTGAACCTGTGTCCTCTGTAAGAACGGTCAGTGTTCTTTTTCTTTTCTTTTTTTTTCGAGACAGGGTTTCTTTGTGTAGCCTCGGCTGTCCTGGACTCGCTTAGCTGACCAGGCTGGACTCGAACTTACAGAGATCCCCAGTCCTGCCAGCCCCTCTATTATTTCTTGTTCCCTTGTCATTAGCTAACGTTTTTCTGTTCAGATCCTTTGGTTTTCCGTTCCTCAGGCTGACGAGAAGCTCTTCACCGATGACGCGTGAGTAAATGTCAGCGACTGGAACCCCCGGCCTTCTTGGCCGCCAGTTAGGCTGCTGCCGGTTCAGCTTGCCTGTTCTGCCTTGGCTATGGCAGGAGCAATCTTCACTGAAGGTATAATTTAGCCCTCTCACCAAACTTTTAGGATAAAAGCCCTCTGGCTCCCAGAGTCCCCACAGATGAGGCACAGCCTGGCCCCCCTCACACACGATTAAAGAGATGAGCCGTGGCAAAAGGCACCGAAAGGAAGTTGAGTTAGTTGTATCCACGCTGGGAAGAGCAGATAAAGAGACTCGGTGACCTCATGTCTGTTCTCAAGGGATGGTCAGGAACTTGGCGCGTTTTTCAGGCAAGGCAAGCAAAGGAGGGGGTGGGATGCGCACAGGGCATGACCACAGGGCAGGCGATCTGCGCGTCCTCACACTTCTGGTTCAGAAAGGAATGTTGATGAAGTCAGGGCTGTAGGCTCCGGGGAGAGCGATGAGCTCATGAGAGGCTGCAGCCTGGCTCTCATGGGCAACTGTCCTCACGGAGCAGGCGAGAATCTGTCCTGCGGGGCTCACTGATGTTCGGGGAACGTTTTTTGGGTCCCTTGTCATAAACACTTTCATCCGTGAGTTCTGTTACTCACGGAATCCAGGGTAACTGCAGCAGAGAGCGGCTCAGTGTCTTAAATTGCTTTTCTTGTTGCTGTGACAACACTCCTCACAGAAGCAACTCAAGGAAGGAAGGATTCATCTTGTCTCATAGTTTGGGGGTTTGTCCACCATGGAGGGGATGGCATGATGCATCTGGTCGCATTGCGTCCACAGTCAGGAGACAATGATAGGTGGATGCCGGGGCTTATCTTCCCTAGATGCTGTCAAGTTGGCAATTATTATCCACCGTCAGGAGGAAAACGTGAGGCCAAAGCAGAGCTAGAGGTGCTAGGTGACATGGCTGTAGTTTCAGCATTTGGAGGGCAGAGAATCACTTTAAGTTCAAGGCCAGCCCAGTCTATAAAGCTAGTAATTGGGTATAAAACTAGGCATTAAAAATAGGGAAAGAAATTGGCCTTTACTAGGGGGAAATTAAGTTTCTCTGAATGCTGGGCTATGGTTATTAGTGAGCTTAACTGTTTCTGCTTTTTTCTCCTTCAGTTCTTCTTTAAGACGATCTCTCCAGGAGGCTGCTCTGCTCCACCAAAACCCTTCCCAAGCTTGCAGATCCTCAGCTTTACCCCTAAAGTCTTTGTCTTCTCCTCCCTCTCTATGTATGGAAATGGTCATAGGGGCATCTCCCTCCATGGTGTGGCCCTACCTGTCAGTTTTAAAAGCAGACACATCCAAAGAAATGTGCAACCCATGTGAACCAGGAAATAAGTGACAAATATAGCAACTTATCTCGCCGTTGCCTCAGCCTAGAAATACTGTGTGTCCCATAGGAAAAAGGATATATAAATTACAGGATGTCCATAAAATAATGTATTGTACAATGGCAACAGCAAATACACCCCTGAGGGTAGACCTTGAATGTTCTGTATGAGTTAAAGAAGACTGAACCACCCACACCCAAAGTAGGCAACATCTTTCTAAAGTAAGGAAATAGATGAGCAGAGAAGGGTGGAGAGGGAGGCAGTTCTGACCAGCAGGGGAACCTATAGGCCTACTGATAGGTGGCCAATGGTTTGGATGTATGTTCTAGTCACGTGGGTGTTTACACTATAATACATTTGTTATTTATATTTTGTTCCTGGTTTATGTACTTTGTGCTATTTTTTTACAACACAGAAAAGGTGCATTAAATAAGTTCAGGACAGCTAGTGAGAGTCTGTCTCAAAAAACAAAGCAAGCGTGAGGTATGCAGACCTTTAATCCCAACACTGGGGAGGCAGAGGCAGGAGGATCTCTGAGTTCAAGGCTAGCCCGGTCTACAGAGTAAGTTCCAGGACAGCCAGGGCTACACAGAGAAACCCTGTCTGGAAAAAACAAGAAAAATGCACATATGCGCGCGCGCGCGCGCACACACACACACACACACACACAATCTTTTAGTCATTTTAGGATGTTTAGTAAATTTTAAATTGTTATTTCTCAATACATTATTTTTCTGTTACTGTGATAAATACCATCTCCACAGCTACATCTGGAAGGAAGAGTTTATTTGAGCTTATGGTTCCATAGCAGGTAGGGAGGTATAATGGTTGGAACAGGAAGCTGAAAGGCCACATGTCAACCACCAGCACAGAGCAGAGAGCGCAAGCCAGAAGTGAGGGTGCTTGTGCCCAACCCCAGTGACATACTTCCTCCAGCAAGGCTGGACCCACTAACCCTCCCTATACACCACCACCAACTGCTCAGATACCACAGCCTATGTGTGGGGGACATTTCTCATTTAGACTGCTACACCTAGTTAGTAGTAAGTAGCTTTTTCATATTTGTTTTCATCAACTTGGATTTTCTCCCTTCTGAAATGTCTCTTCAGCTACTTTGTCCATTTCTTTATTGGGTTACCTGTCACTGTGGTGGTTTATGTTTGAAGAAGAGTGGTCCCTGTCTGTTTCTGTCTCTGTCTTTCTTAGTGAATACACAAAAAGTAAGTTTTATTATGATGCCTTTTTGTGAGATAGGATCTCAGGAAGTGTAGGCTACCCTCAAACCTGGTATATAGCCACAGATAATGGTAAACTTCTGGTCCTTCTGCTTCCACCTCCCTGGTGATGGGATGGCGGGGGTGTGCCACCATGCCTGGCCTGTGAGATAGTGTAGAGAATCTAATCCAGGGCTTTTGCTTTCAAGGCCAACACTCTACCAACTGAGCTTCATTCCCAGCCCCTCATTATGACACCGCACACAGGCATAATTCTATTCAGAATTGCTTTAAATACCTGGAGTCTTTCTTGGGTCCATTTGAATTTTAGATTTTTTTTTTTTTTTTCTTTTCAATGAATCGCTTTAGTTTGCCATTGGACTTTTATTATTTTTATTTGTTTCTCTTTCTTTTTTTCTTTCTTTTTTTTTGGGGGGGGGTCTTTTTTCAAGACAGGACTTCTGTGTAATAGCCCTGGCTGTCCTGGACTCACTTTGTAGACCAGAATGGCATGGTACTCACAAGAGATCCGCCTGCCTCTGTCTCCCAGAGTGCTGGGATTAAAGGCGTGCAACACCACGGCTGGCTGTCTCTCTCTCTTTTTCTTAATTATGTTTTTAGACAGAGTCTCATGTAGCCCAAGATGGATGTGATCTCCCCATGTAGCCAAGGATAACTTTAAGCTCTTGGTCCTCCTGACTCTATCCCATGAGTGCTGGGGTTGCAGGCATGTACCATCAAGCCCAGAGTATGTAGTTTTGGAGACTAAGCCCAGGACTGTGTGCATTTCAGACAAGTGCTCTGTGACCCTGTCCTTAGCTCTGTCCTTAGCTCCTCCTATATCCCTTCTGATGATGCAGCAACTCCCACAATATCCATTATGCTTATTCATAAATAAA
Organism: Psammomys obesus; assembly: GCF_907164565.1. Lineage (NCBI taxonomy): Eukaryota > Metazoa > Chordata > Mammalia > Rodentia > Muridae > Psammomys > Psammomys obesus. The sequence continues at coordinate 9,081,864 of NW_026596120.1, forward strand.
CACAGATATTTCCATCTTTTAGCGTCTTGTTTGATATCTTTCATCAACTATTTAAAGTTTTCATTTAAAGCTATTCATCTCCTTAGATATGCTCATTCCCAGGTTATTTCTTCTTGAGGTTCTCGTGATGACTTTTTCTGATTTTTTTTTTTTTTTTTTTTGAGACAGTGTCTCTCTGTGTAGCTCCAAATGTCTTGGAACTCTCTAGGTAAACAGAGATCCTCCTGCCCCAGTATTTCTAGGATTAACGGTGTGCACTACAATACCAGGCTTGCACTCGTATTTTTTACTGTGGCCTTTTCTTTGTTGCGTTTAGGATCCCTTCAAATGTTTTCTGCAAAGCTGGCTGAGTGATAGCAAATCGCTTTAGTTTGTGGTTATCTTGGGTGGTTTTTCTTTGCTCATGAATTTTACAACTTACTTTTCGCCAGATATAACAATATTGTGGGGTCAGTTATTTAGTTTCGGGGCATGAAATATATCATTCCATGCCTTCCTCGGCTTTTAGGATTTTTGGGGGAGAAGTCTAAGGTTATTCCTCAGAGTTTGCCCCTGTAAGTTTATTGGCCTTTTAAAAGATAGTAGAGGTATTTTGAAGTCATTACTTTTAAGTGTAAAATGATTTTTAACTATAGTTATATGTAGAGTTCATTTCTATTTGTATCTATTTGGGACACTTCTGTCTCTTGTGTTTGAACGCCCATGTCTTTCTCCAACTCTGAACAATTTTCGGCTGTAATTTCTCTAATTATCTGTGCCTATGGTTTGTATCCCAGCAATTCTTGTATCCCATGGGTTCTTAGGTTTGGTCTTTTGACCACGTCACCAGGGTTTTGAAAGACGTGCTTAGAGTCTTGTACTTTTTCCCCACCGTTTGTCTCAATACAATATTTTCTCAGTTTTATTCTCCATCTCTTCTAATCTGTGTTCCTCTGTTTCGTCTAACCCACTAGAGATGTTTGCCACTTTGTTTTTATTTGATGAGGGTTTTCTCTTCCCAAACATATCCTTTTCAAAATATAAATTTTCTTGCAACATTTTGCTCATGTTGCTGAAATTCTCATTCATGTTGCTGACTTCATCATCTAATTTATTAATTGACTTCCTTACTTCACTTTAATATTTTTTTTATTTTATTGCAATGGTGTTTTGTCTGTATGTATGTCTGTGTGAGGGTGTCAGATCTTGGAGTTACAGACAATTGTGAGATGCCATGTGGGTGCTGGGAATTGAACCTGGGTTCTCTGGAAGTGCTCTTAACCTCTGAGCCATCTCTCCAGCTCGACTTCCTTACTTCATTTCTTTGTTTGTTTGTTTGCTTGCTTTTGACACAGGTTCTTATGCAGCCTAAGCTGGTCTTGGACTCATTTTATAGTCAAGGGTGACCCTGAATTTATGATTCTTCTGCTGTCACCCTCTCAGTCCTCGATTATAGTCTTATAGCACCTTACATGCTTTTTTCAATGATTTATTTTTATTTTATGCACATTAATGTTTTAGATAGGCAAAGCAAGCCCTCTCTAGATTCTTTTTTTTTTTTTATTAATTTACTTTTTAAAATTTTATGTTCCTTGGTGTTTTGCCTGTGTGTCTGTGAGAGAGTGTCAGATTCCCTGGAGCTGGAGTTACAGACGGTTCTGAGCTGCAGTGTAAGGGCTGAGACTTGAACCCAGGTCCTCTTAGCCAGGACGCTTAACTGTGGAGCCATCCTTCCAGCCCCACCCATACGTGCTTTTACATTGGCTGAGGGGTGAAGGCTAGAGCTTAGTGCGTGCTAGGCGAGCATTTAGACAACTGAGTCTATGCCATCAACTGGGTGTTCTAGTCTATTGAGGCCATCCACCATTTTGAAAACTGGTTGTTTTTGTTGTGGTTGTGGGTATTTTGAGGTAAGATCTCACCATGTAGCTGGCTTTGAGTTTGTAGCAATCCCGCTTTAGCCCCTCGAGTGCCGGCTTTATACAAGTAGACCGCTGAGGTTTTTGTACAGCGCGTCTACAATTTCATTACCTTTGAATTCATGCTGTGGCAGATTTCAGCACCAACACGCTGCTTTCCACTAGAAACAGAACTAAAGCATGAGTCACCCGTCAAATCAAAACTGCATCCCCGCAGTGGGATGGCAGGAAGGTGTAATCAAACTGTCCTGGTGTGTGTTGAGTTGCATGAGGCTTGTGGGGGGTGTGGGGGGGAATCACAGGCTTTGATACCAATAGCTAGAGCTCAACACAAAATGTTTTCTTTGTTTTTTTGTTTTGTTTTTTTTTTTAATTGTTGTTTTGGATGCGATGTAATTTTTTTTTTTTTGTACCAGATAAGAACATGGCCGTTAAAAGAAAAATAAAAACCACAATATGCAGAGACAAAATGCAGCTGAGTTTAATGGCCCCCAGCACTGAACTTTGTTCTTCTCCTGGGTCCTGGCGGGTGGGGGGGACTGAAGCAAAGGCAGCAGCAGTTGCTTTTCTTAGCAAATTTGTTTGAGACGGGTTCATAGATAGCCCAGGCTGTCCTTAAACTTAATTTGTGGCCAAGGATAACCTTTAACTCCTGATCCTCTTGTCTCCACCTCTAGAGTACTGGGATGACCTGCGTTTGCTTAGCTTGTTAAATGCAGATTTTTTTTTTTTTTAGTGTGAGAGAGAGCATGCATGATGGTGTGTGTGTATGTGTGTGTGTGCGTGCACGTGCGCGCGCGCCTGATTGTGTGCATGTGTGCCCTTGTGTAAGGGCCAGCAGACAAGCTCGGTTGCCACCCTCCGCCTCCCTTGAGACGGGCTCTCTCATTGCCCCGGAGTTCACCAATTAGGTTAGACTGGCTGGCTAGTGAGCCCAGGGAACCTGCTGTCTCCGTCTCCACTGACTGACGGCTAATTTCAGTTGTAAGCTTGACTACATCTAGAACCAATAAAACCCACAATGCTGGGAACACCATGAGGGACTTTCTTCGTTTTTTTTTTCCCCTCTTGTGAGCTTGAGGCAGCATCTCACTGTGCATAGTCCTTAGCTGTCCTGGAACTCATGCGCCGGGCACATCAAGCCGCCTAAGGGCTAAATGCCTCCTCTTTCAGGATAATGGGATCCAGAGAGAGGCAACGGAGTCCAAGTCAGACACAGCCTCCACTCCAGTCCTTAGGGGACCCACTTGAGGACCAAGTTAGCCCGTCAGCTTCCTGTGTGCAGGGAACCTAATGAGGCGTTTTGTTAATCGTGTTATTTGAAGTAGGAAAAGCCATCCTAAATCTGAGCCGCCTCTTCTAGTGGCAGCCCACACACAGGGAGGACGTGGGGGAAAGAAACGTGCTTTCGGCGCGCTTGCCCTCACTTTCTCTGGCAAGTTCATCTATCCTGTTCCTGTGGCCGGTATAAAATCCAGCTTCTTTGGGATTCCAATGCAGACGGAAAACCTGCAACTCTCTGGGAATCCTCCAGGACTTTAGTGTTGACTGGGGAAACCGAGACGTCCAGCTTTGTGGACCAAACAACTGGAATATTATGCCTTTCCATAGGCAGGCAGCCATTGCTAGGCTACTCGGACCACAGCCTGTGAGACAGGCTAATAAATCCTGTATGTGTGTGTATGTATGAATATATATGTATTTATTTATTTATTTATTGATCCAGTCAGTTCCATTCCTTTAGCTAATACACTGACTGACATTTCTGTGTGAGTTCTTGGGGCTTGAACACAGGTCCTCCTGAATGCAAAGCAAAAGCTTTCACTAACTGAACCATCTCCACAGCCCTAATTATTTTCACGAATGTTTTGATGCAAGTATGGCACTGTACGTCTGTGATCCCCGACCTGGGGAGGCAGAGGTTGGTGGGTCAAGAATTTAGGGGCGTCTTGGGGTACGAGGAGTCTTCGTCACACACAAAAGTTTTGGTAGGGACTGGGGATAGGATAGTTGGTATTATACAAGTACTTGCTCTGGCATGGATGATGTCATGGACTGGATGCCACCACCACCCCCGGCCATGGGGGGAGAGGGGCTTGAAAAATGTAGTATTTTGAGCTGACTAAAGGCATCAAAATAAATGATATTAGAGGAAACAAATGTTAAAGGCTCTTCATGTGTCCCCTTGTCATCACGTATGCAGGTCCTTCCTTGTCTTCTACCCTGAGTTCCTCTTTCCTGGTGTTGGAACTTGTGTCTGCCTCATGTCTGCCCAGTTTTTCTTGGAACTATGTCAGTTCTTTATAAAGTATTAAAGGGTGGGGGTGGTAATGTGTGGAAGCCCCGAGTTTCAGCCCTTCCTAGGCTACTGCTGAGCAGCTCCCAAAGCTCAAGGCGGCGTCTGGGTCAGTGCTGTCCTGCAGAACTTGGGGTGATGACGGACACAGTCGGTAGCTGCATCACTCACAGCAATAGCCACTGGCTACTGGTGACTGTCGAGTACCTGGCATGTGGCCAGAGTAGCCAAGTGAATTCTCTTTTTTTAAATTAGCATAGAAAGTAATAGGTTTTTATTATAGCATTTTTACACATAAATACCATTATATCTTTTCTTTTTCTGGTTGTCCCATTTCCTGTGTACCCCCTCTCCCCACTGATTCCCTTCCTTCCCCAGGTGCCCCCTCCTCATCTGCTTTCTTCTGACTCTTCTTCATTTTTGTCTTTGTCCTCTTTTTCTTCTTCTTCTTCTCCTCCTCTGCCATCGTTTCTGTTTGGTTTTGAGACAAGGTCTCATTATGTAACCCTGACTGGCCTAGGACTCACTATGTAAACCAGGCTGGCCTCAAACTCACAGGGACCCACTTGCCTCTACCACTTGAATCCTGGATCAAATCACGCGCTACCACACCTGGCTGTGATTCTTCTTCTTCTTCTTCCTCCTCCCTCTTCTTCTGTTGGTTTTTGTTTGTTTGTTTGTTTTTGCTTGAGACAGGGTTTCTCTTTGTGTAGTCCTGTTGTCCTGGAACTCACTTTGTAGACCAGGCTGGCCTTGAACTCACAGAGATCCACATGACTCTGCTTCCCAAGTGCTGGGATAAAAGGCATGCGCCACCACATCAGGCTTATGATCCTGCCTTTTAAGTTTCTGTATAAATTGTTTAAAGCTGCACTGGTTGAATTCTTTATAAGGAATCTTTCGCTCCATTTATGTCTTCCACAGGCAGAGGGCAGTTCATTTGAGCCGTATAAATTTAGTTTAAAAAACACTCAATAGGGCTATGAAAGAATTTTTAAAAATTGGTACAGAAATGATTAAAAACAAAACAAAACAACAACAACAAAAAACAAAACAAAACAAAAAAAAAAACGAACAAGCAAACACCCTGACGTCTAATTGCATAGATTCCACTTGAAAGTCACAGTGGTTGAGTATGAAAATGGGAGCAGTGGGCAATGAAAAGAAGCCACTTAGCACGAAGCAGTGATGGTTCACCCCAGCCAAACTGAGGCAATACAAAGGTGTGCTGAGGGTCACTCCATTCGGGTTTGGGCTCTCACAGTGCTCTGCAGGGTTCAGCACATCTGTGAACTCTTCGGGGGGCTTCTTGGTGGAGGAGTAATTCATTTCTACTGTTCACTTGTCTGCATAGAAGCCGAGCGATTCCTGGCTGCTCCCGCTACTGCTCTTCAGAAATCCCAAGTGTGTGACCAAGAGCATCACGGAAGTGCTCTCTCTGTAAAGGTCTTTTCTCCTATGAGCAGACACAAGAACCAAGCCTTGTTTCAGCTCCCGAGTACCCACAAGATTTGCAAAGATCAGCAGGGAAACAGACGACGCTGGAGCACTGACCATGCTGCCTGTTTATGAGTTTGCCTCTTGGGGAGCTCCACTCTGGCGCGGAGCTCCCCCTCCCCCACACTGGTGCTGAGCTGACAGGTGGGTGAAGCACTGAGCTTGAAACTCAGCCTGAAGATGCCCCCAGCCTGGTGTAGTCTGGGGTTTTTGCAGTAAAGCTATTCTCTTCATGTATGACAGGGCCATTGTGAAGCCGAGTGGCTGTAGTCACCTACAGAATCTCTTGGTTGGAAGTCATGGTGATGAAATCCATAAACAAGCGATGAGAGCCGGGTCTACGGCAGTGGCAGTGGGGGTGGTTGACCCATCAGAAGACTTTCACCTGAGACTCCAGCTGTGCCTGTCTCCTGCCCTACTGTGCCCTCATACTGGAGCAGAGGAAGTGGCAGGTTACTAGGGAGTTAGGATCACATCACTGGCAGTTTTGCAGTCACCCTGGTCCTGCAAATAACAACAGTAAACTCTTAGGCTCACCAAGCTGAGCTTGGACAGACTCGTTTGGTCTGTTGGCACGCTACCTCAGGTAAATGGATATTTCCTTACTTTTCCCCCAGGAAAGGTAACATAACAGGTGTAAACAAGCTTGCCATTTTTTTTTTCTTTTTGTCATCATGGTATTCATTGAATAAAACAAAGTCAGATTTAGAAACACTATTCAGTAGTTATGTGACACTAGTTGATGTTTTCAGGAAGAAAAATGTTTGTTATTGTCTTTTCCAACTGACTATGTCATTATGAACCTGCTTTAATGTAGAGGCAACCTATTAGCACAGGAGAAAAAATATGTAGACATGTTCATTTGTAGAAACTCACAGAAACAGCAGATTAGATTTTATGGGGTGTACTGCAGGTTACTGTTCTGCAATGTTCTTGACTTGGGTCTCTATAATATTTTTTATTTAAATTTAAAACATTTTTTATATCATTTAAAAAATGAATTATGGGCCAGCAAGAGTGCTCTGTGGGAGCTGGCTACCAAGCCTGACAACCTAAATCCAATCCTCAGAATCCACATAACAGAGGAGAGAAGCAACTCTGGAAAGCTGTTTTCTGACCTCCCTAGATACATTGTGGCATCCAAACTATGTACACAAGTATAATATAAATAAAATATTTAAAACTGTCACTTTTAAGATTCCATATGATGGTTATTTCCCCGACCACTGGAACTTTACAGTTTCAGGTAACAAAAGATAAAAATAAAAACATCGAAGACTAAATCTACTGATATGTACATACTGAACACGTTTAATGACCACAGCCATTAGCAAGCCCTGATGTCACCTCTTTGGTTCAGAACCTCACTCTCTGGGACTTCCCAGTTGTCCACAACGAGCGTATGGATGATGCCTTCTCTGCTCTTCCCACTGCTGACAGCCTTTATGTAACAGTTATGGCTCCCAACACTGAAGTGTGTTTCAGTCCTGTCTTCTACAAACACACCCTAGGACAGCAGAGAAGGAGGCCATCAGCACTGCAGAAACCTCTCTGTCTGAGTGGTGATGTCTTTTAAAAGTGCGTTATAATGAAGTAACGTGTTGGTAAAACGTTAAGCGCCATGTACTCAGAGTTTAAAGCTTGCGTTTGCATGCTTTTATGCTTCTGTTAGAAATTCAAAGTTTCTTTCCTCATATTCATTAATTGTTTTGATTTTTGAAGCAGGGTCTTATTCTGTAGCCAAGTTTAGGCTAAGACAGAACTCACTGTGTAGCCCAGGCTGACCTTAGTCTCCTGATCCTCTTGCCTCTACATCCTTAATCCTGTCTTTACAACAACCATGATACAAGTACTCTTATTATGCCCACTTTATAGAGGAGAAAACTGAGGCACATGAATTGAAAGTGCTACTCTGCGAGGACAGTGTTCCCAACCAGCTTAAAATCTGCTTCCTTTGGGGTATATATAATGTAATTTATAATAAAACGCACATGTAGTAACTAAAACTAGACACCACTAAATCTACCGAGTACTTGAAATGTGTCTCCTTAGAAATGAAATTCATACCCTCTGTTTAAAACATATAACTGATCTGAAACCTATGGTGAACCTATGAAGGTACAGAACTCACTAATAACTTCCTTTGTTGATTACTTATTAAATTATAAGTCTTTCCTTTTGCTTTCAGCAATAGGGTCTTATACCCAGGGGTAGGGTGCACACCTGTAATCCCAGTACAATCAGAGGCAGGAGGATCTCTGTAAATTCAGCGCCAGCCTGGTCTACAAAGCAAGTCCAGGACAGCCGGGGCTACAGCGAGAAACCCTGTCTCAAAAAACAAACAAACAAACGAAAGAAAGAAAGAAATAGGGTCTTATTCTGTAGCCCAGGCTGACCCATTATTATATGTAATTGTTATTAACTATGCAATCCAGGCTGGCCTGGAACCCATGGTAATCCTCCTTGCCTCAGTGCTCCAGTGTTCTCCCAACCAAATGTTGGGATTATAGATAGGAGTCTCTGTCCTTGGCTTAACAATCTTGATAAATTGATTTTAATTAAACATATTACAATTAATTAACTTTATTGTTTAAATTAAGTCTCATTTTAACTTTTTTTTTAGCATATTTGCTAAATACTCATGGAGACTTAATGCTCATGGCTTACATTATATTTCCGCTGAACAGCACTAATCTCCAGAAAGAAGAGGGGAACAAAACATCAAAGAGCCTTAGAGGAAGAGAGCCTTAGAGAAGAGTTTCTCAACCTGTGGGTTGCGACCCTCAGTCTGGGTTGCATGCTTTTCACAGTGGTGGCCTAAGACTATCGGAAAACATAGACGTTTACATTGTGATACATACCAGTAGTAAAATTACAGTTATGAAGGAGCAACAAACATAATAATATGGTTGGGGGGGGTCACCACAACCTGAGGAACTGTATTAAAGGGTCGCAGCATTAGGAAGGTTGAGAGGGCTTTAGACGATGGTAGAAAAAAAAAACATGCCAGCAAACAAGGAAACCACAACCAGTGTCTTAACGCTCATCTATGGACAGGCCAGGGTGCTCACTTAGCATGTATAACACATTGGAATTGATTTTTGAAAACTCAAACAAAATACACACACACCCCAACCCCCATCCATCCCCTTACTGGGAGCGTCACAGAGGCCAAACAGACAGAGCTCTTGAAGGAGAAGGGAGATGGACTGAACACTGGCCCAGACATATCTTTGGGTGCAGAGATCCCCGCCCCCTCTTTAATGAGCCTTTGGAGGGCAGAGCAAGGGTTAGTCACACAATCCTTGTAAATTGCTTCTTGGCTATTTGACGAGCATAATTTTGGTGATACCCCTTAGGGGTAAAAATGCAAATGAGAAGCCCACAGGGGGCCGGAGCACTTTACTGTAGGTGTCTCCAGACTGGGGCAGGTTGCTGCCATCGCCATGCTAGCCACACTGCTTAGCAACTAGGCTATAGTTGGGGGGGGGGGGGGAGAGAGAGAGAGAGAGAGAGAGAGATTCTAAAGAGCAGTTTTCCATGCTGGTTTTCTGCCAGTTACCAAGGAACAAAGGCACAGCAGATGAACACAATTTTTACCTTATTTAAAACCACTTTCTCCTCAGTGGTTGATATGGAACCCAGAAGCCTACACATGTTAGGTGTGCGCTCTGCTCAAGCACTGAACAACACTGTTAGCCCTCAAAAGCACATCCTCAATACCGATATACAACGTTCTTTTCCTTTACACCACAGAATTCCTTGAGACTTGGAGGGAACGTGGTGGCAGTTCTGACTCTCTGTCTAGAGGCTTGGGGGGTGGACATGGAGGAGAAGGACGACTAGGCCTGGTGCTAGGCCTACAGTGGGTACCTGACCCCATGCATGATAATGACTGATCTTCTGTAGGGGCCACATGGGCCTGGAGAGTTCTCTGGAATTACCAAAGCTTTACCAAAGCTTCTGTGAGCAGGTTTATTCCAGGGAAGGACTTAAGTTCTGGAGATAAAACCTGAGTGACTAGGTTACATCCGCCAGGCTTAAGAAATGAAAACGTTTTTATAATCCCAGCACCAGGGACGTAGAGGTGGGCAGATCTTTGGGAGTTCAAGGTTAGCCTGGTCTACAGAGCGAGTTCCAGGACAGTCAGAGCTGTTACACAGAGAAACCCTGCCTCTAAAACAAACAAACATCAAAAACAATAATAAAATAAAAATAAAAACAAAACACCTCACTTTTAGGTTAAAATCCATGTGCTTTGAGTATGTAAAACCTTCCTGCCCAAGTGTAATCTGTGGTCAGCAGCAATGGCAGCACAGAGGGGTGAAGGCTCATACTTGTAAATCATCAGTTCTCAGGGGCCTGCTCCACATGATTTCTAGAGGAACAAACAAAAAGGACCCCAGCTCTTGGGGGAGGAGCTTTTTAAACACGAGTACTTCTCAGGATGAAAGCCTAGCCAGGAAGAGGCCTGGTGGAATGTGTGGCTGTGCCAGCTCAGACTACAGATTGTTTCCAAACTCTCACTGCCCCCAAGGACTGTCTGGCAAAGATTTTAGAGCATAGAGTAAAGCATCATTGCTATGCCTTTTGGTTTTGCTAAGATAACTTTGGTTAGTTACAATAATCACCAGAATTAGAACTTGGCCGTGATGGCTCAGCACTTGCAAACCCAAGGCGGAGTAGGCTGAGGCAAGAGGGTTGAGATTGAGGTTAGCCCACGATACACAGGAGAAAAGAAGGACTAGGAAATGCAGCAACCTCTGGTCACGCATACACATGCGCAGGAATGGCTAACTTACCACGGTCTCTATTATTTTTCCATTGCACCATACGTCCATAGTATTTTTTTCTGTAAAAATAACAACATTTAAATGTTATAATTCTATATTCGGAGTTAACATCTTATATTTATTTTCATTTGTATGTGTACAGGTGTTTTGCTCGCATCTATGTCCATGTACCACATGTGTGCCAGGGGTCCACAGAGGCCAGAAGACGGTGCCAGATCCCCCCGGAGCTCTCTACCTCAAAGACAGAAAGAAAAACCTGGGAATGATGGCACACAGCTATGGCCTGAGCACTCAGGAGGTAGAAGCCGGAGGATGGCTTGGAACGCTGATCCTCTTGTCTGCACCTCTCTGGGCTTACAGCCATGCACCATAATAAACCCATTTGTTTGTGCTGTGGTAGAAGTAAAGGCGTCCTGAATGCTAGGCAAGCACTCCATCGAATGAACTGCAATCCCAGGGCATTCTATTCTCCCTCTCCTGTCCCCCTTCTTCTAAAACAGGGTCTTACTGTGTTGTACAGGCTGTCCTGGAGCTTATTGTGTACATCAAGCTGACCTCACACTTGGCAACCGACACTTCCACTTCCTCCTCTAGAGTAGAATGATTATAGGCAATGAGCTACCACTCCTGGATCAATAAGCCTTTTTCATTAAAAAAAAAAAAAGTTGTGCCAGAGTGGTGGTGCATACCTTTAAACCCAGCAGTTAGGAGGCAGAGACATGTGGATCTCTGTGAGTTCAAGGTCAGCCTGGTCTACAAAAGGAGTCTAGGTCAGCCAGGGCTATTACACAGAGAAAAACCTATGTCAACCCCCCCCCCCCAAAAAAAAAAAAAAAAACAAAAAACAAAAACTGCATTGCTATGCCTTTAATCTTTACGGTAATGTACCTGGGAGTGAGAGGCAGGAGGATTTCTGTGAGTTTGAAGTCAGCCAGGATGACACAGTGGGACCCTGTCTCAAAGGGGTGGAGGTCACTGAAGAGATGGCCCAGCAGTAAAGAACAGTTGCTATTGGAGAGGACCCAGGTTTATTCCCCAGCACCCAGATGGTGGATTTTAACTCTAGTTCTAGAAGATCTGGTGCCCTCTTCTGGTCTCAGCAGGCACCAGGCATGCAAGGAACACACATACATACATGTAGACATACAAACACATAAAAAGTAAAAATGGATAAATAAACCTTTTAAAAAGACTCTCAGTTTAACATCACTGCCACAGTGATATCTAATACTTTGTATGTTAATGTATGAGTTTTTAAGAATAAAAAAAAGCTATTTGCTATCATTCAGTTTAACAGTAGACTAGAAATGTCTGGATGTTTATATATTCTGTGTCTGATACACTAACTGCTATTTTTTGAGATAGTTAATAAGTATTATCTAAATAAATGAATCAGAGAATTAACATGATCATAATGAATTCACTTTAGTGATGGAAGTAGTAAGGCTAACCAGAAGCAAGGAGGCTAGCCAAAAACTATCAACTGGCTGAGTGCAGTGGTGCACACTCAGGGAGGCAGAGACAGGCCCATCTCTGTGAGTTTGAGGCCAGCCTGGTCTACAAAGTGAGCCCAGGACAGCCAAAGCTACAGAGAGAAACAAAAAACAAACAAAACAAAACAAAAACCCATGAGAAACAAAACTATTGGATAGGAGAGGTGGATCTGTGGGTAAAAAAAAAAATCACTATGGAAGCATGGGAACTTGAGTTGGAGTCCCTGGAACCCATGTAAAGTTCAGATAGGTCTGTAGTCTCAGTCCTGCTATGGTGAGACGGTAGACAGAGCCAGGAAAATCCCCTAAAGCTTGTGGACTAGCTAGCCTGCTGTATCAGTAGCAACCAATAGATGCTGTCTCAAACAAGGTAGGAAGCAAGAACCAACAGCTGATGCTGTCCTCTGACCTCTAGCCTAGGCACCACAGAGTGCTCACACTCAAGAGCACGCATTTTTACATTTATGCATACTTTATACACACAAGATAGACAATGCATCTACATGCGTCCTAGTTAACTTCAGCTGTCAAGTTGACACAACCTATAGTCATCTGCGGGAGCCTCAGTTAAAGAATTTCCTAGATCAGACTGGCCTGTGGCCAGGTCTGGGACAGGTTGTCTTGTTTATGGTCAGTGCAGAAGAAAAGAGGGCTGAGGGAGCAAGCCTGCAAGCAGTGCTCCTCATGATTCCTGCCTCCAGGTTCCTGCCTCCAGGTTCCTGCCTCCAGATTCCTGCCTCCAGGTTCCTGCCTCCAGATTCCTGCCTTGAGTTCTTGCCATCACTTTTCTCAAGATGGACTGTAACCTGTAAGCTAAAAGAAACCCTTTCTTCCTCCTGTTGTTTTGGGGTCACAGTTTTGATCACAACCAAAAAAAAATGAGGACAACATTAAAAAAAAAAAAAACACAAAACTTCGATCTCTGGAATTGATGGTTTTTATCTAATGAAGCCATATACTTATTACCTACAAAACAAAAATCTTACCTTATTAATAAACCTTAAGTTTCTAAATTTTTTTCTTTTCTTTTTTTTTTTTGAGACAGGTCCTGGCTGTTCTAGAACTCTCTATATAGACCAAGCTGGCCTCAAACTCACAGAGCTCTCCTGCCTGTCTCCTAAGTGCTGGAATTCAGGAATGGCTGGGTTTTGCATATGTTTTTTGGTATGTATGTCCACATACTTAGTGCCCTAGGAAGTTGAGGATGGCAAATCCCTGGAGATAGAGGTAAGGTGGTTGTGAGCGACCAGGTGCGGGTGCTGGAATCTAAGCTCTGAGAGAGCAGTGTGTGCTCCTCAGTGATGAGCCATTTCTCCAGCCCCGGTTCCTGCTCTTCTGTGTTCCTGCCGCCTCCACCTTGCAGCTTTGAGATGGTTCACAATTTTACAATAGTGATAGTACTGAAACTAGCTCTTGTCCATAGAAATGCAAATGAATGAATCTCATTTGGAAGTGGACTAAGTCTCTGCTGAGATAGTTTTCCATCTGTGTGCAAATCCAAGTCAGCATTTCTGAGCACCCAAGTATATATGTACAAATAAAATTACATGTGCACACATGTATGCCTGTGTGTCTATGTTGGGGTTGGGGTTGGGGTTGTTCTGTTTTTCATTTGTTTGTTTGTTGGTTGGTATGTTTTTGCCTTTGCTTTCGTCTTGGTACTGGGGAGCAAAACCAGGGCTTTGCACGTGCCTGGCAGGTGCTGTACCACTGGCCTAGATCTTCAGCTCTGTGTTTGTTCTGAAAAAGCCAGGTGTGGTGGTGCATGTCTTTAATCCCAGCACTTGGGAGGCAGAGGCAGGGGAATCTCTGAGGCCAGCCTGGTCTACAGAGTGAGCTCCAGGAGAGCAAGGATTACACCCTATCTCAAAAAAAAAAAAAAAAAAAATCCTCTTTCCTTGTTAAATCATGAGTGAGATAAAAGATTTTCTCACATGTTTATGTACAAATAAGTTGTTCTCCTGCCAAACAAAACCCTTTGAGGGTTGAATGATGACCTGCTCACATGGATGCATAAGAAAGAAAAGACTCTTGCATTCTCTCTCTCACTCAGATCTCCCACTTAACTCGATAGAGGGAATAATTAAATAGCCACTACAACAATCTAGTACTGCAAAAGGAAACAAAAAAAGAAAAAGCGAAAAAATCTAATATGGCCTGCATAGTGTTACAGAGGGGCAAGTGGAACACAGTCTTCCACCTAACCAAGAAGTGACCTCCAACTGACAGTTACTTGCAAAGAAAAAAAAATCAGTTTCACTGATTTTTCAGCAGTAGAGGACCAATTCAAACATACTCAGTGATGGTTTTGAAGATTTTTTCTTCTCATACTGCTTTGTCTGGGCCCTTCCTTCCTTCCTTCCTTCCTTCCTTCCTTCCTTCCTTCCTTCTTTCTTCTTTCTTTTTTCTTTCTTTTCTTTTTCTTTCTTTCTTTCTTTCTTCCTTTCTTTCCTTCTAACTGTCCTTTTGCTTGTATAGTACAGTTCCCAATTTTGTGGTTTTTTTTTTTTTTTTTTATTGATTTTGTTTGTGTGTTTCTCTCTGTGTGTGTTTCTTGTGACTTTTTCCAATTTTTAAATTCTGGTTTGTTTGTTTATTTACCTGTTTGCTTTCTTTCTTTTTTTTTTTTAACCTGTTTGTTTTCTAAGGAGATAAAGCATGGAGTTAGATGGGTGGGGAGGATCTGAATCATCTGGGAGAAGATGATGAGAGAGGGGAAGTTATGTTCAGAATATATTTTATAAATTTTCTTTCTTTCTTTCTTTTTTTTTTTTTTTTTTTGACATGGTTTCTCCGTGTAGCCTTGGCTGTTTCTGGACCCACTTTGTAGACCAGGCTGGCCTTTGAATGCACAGAGATCCACCTGTCTCTGCCTCCCCGAGTCCTGGGATTACAGGCGTACACCACCGTGCCTGGCTTATTTTATTAATTTTCAATTAAAAAATATAATTCATTTCACAGAAACAGCTCCTACTTACCCAAAACAATCCTAAAGTGCTCACCATCCAAGTGCAATATCCAGGTATTGGTCATTTTTGATCTGTTCTCTATATACTTCTTGAAGCTTTTCCCTTCAATGTCTAGAGTATATTTAAAAACATAACCTTTGCCAGAGAGTATATGTATGGTAGCTTTGGTTTTTGAAGGTCCAACACAGAAGGTTTCCTTCCCCACTAACTGGAACATCCACTCTTTTCTTATCTCTTCCTAGATGATAAAATAAAACAGGTTAAAATGTACAAATGGAGGGAATTTTAATATTTAACATTTAAGAAATAAAAACTTTAAGGTGATTATGTTGTTAAATAAGAATGGCACTCATAGGCTCATATGTTTGAAAGTTTAGTTACCAGAAAGTGGAACTATTTGAAAAAAATTATGAGGATTAGGAGGCGTGGCCTTGTTGGAGGAAGTGCATCATTGGGGGCGGGTTTTGAGGTTTTAAAAGCCCCTGCCAGTCCCAATAACTCTCTCTCTCTCTCTCCCTCTCTCTCTCTCTCTCTCACTCTCACTGCTGCCTGTCTTCTTTACATATGAAAAAGCTACATAGATAAAACCAAGCTTCAGGGCTGAAGAGATGGCTCAGTGGTTATGAGCACTAGGTGCTCTTCCAGAGGAATCAGGTTCAATTCCCAGCACCCATATGGCTGTTTCAGCTGGCTGTAACTGCAGGCTCAGAGGTTCTCATGCCCTATTCTGTCTTCAGAGGCACATGTGTGGCACACCCACATGCATACAGGCAAAAACATCTTTACTTACATATAAAAAAATAAATAATAAAAGCCTAAGAAAGCAAGCTTCAACGGGTGTGGTGGCATACACTTTTAACCCCAAGCCCTGGGAAAGCAGAGGCAGGAGGATCTCTGTGAGTTTGAGGCCAGATCTATCTACATAGCAAATCACAGAACAGCCAGGGCTACATAGACTGACCCTGTCTCAGAGAGACAAAGGAAAGAAACAGAGAGGGAGCATCTCTGTGTCATAGTTTACAAAGTCATAGTATGTTTTCCTACCTTCCTATCCACATATACAATGCGTTTTCCTGATGTGGTCCCATGTTCAAATTCAATCTTGTGGACTCCATCACTTAATGCAACGTCCCAGATAGCTACAACATCTTTCATTTTCCACGGCCTATAAAGGGAACAAAGAGAATTAAAAAAAAAAAAAAAAAAAGGAACCATTAAAATGGGCTAAGACAGTAATAGAATAGCTATTAATCTTCCCAAGATGAAAATAAGGGTACTATGTATTCCAGGATGGCTTCAACTTACTACGCAAACCTGATGGTCTAGGTTTGATCCTTGGAACCCATGTAAGTGTGAAAGGAGAGAAAGGGCTCCATGAGGTTGTTTTCTGGCCCCCACATGTGCTTCATAATATACGCCCGAATACATAGTCACATATCACGTGTGAATTTGTGATGGGTGTGTTCTTTATTTATTCACAGCCATGTTCTTTCGTGATAAATGTCAGCCTTTAGCTTCTCAAGTCATTGCCTATGTAAACCTACTTTTGAAGGTGCTTTTCCTAGGCAGGCATGGTGGCACATATCTGCAATTCCAGCATCTGGGGAGGCAGAGGCAGGAGGACATCAGGAGTTCAAGGTTGTCTTCTGCTGCATTGAGGCCACATGAGACCCTGTCTGAATCAAACCAAGCCAAACCAAACCGAAAAGAACTGAACCAAACCAAGCCAAACCAAACCGAAAAGAACTGAACCAAACCAAGCCAAACCAAACCCAAACCAAACCAAACCGGCTAATGGCTTCCCTGGCGAGTAGCAGTGGTTTTTGGTGACAACTGATATAGCGGGTAGTGGCCCTGCCTTCTCGGCAAGGGAGACCTAACATCACTGTGCTGCGTGACATCCTGAGACTGTTGCTGGTCACCTGGTATAGCCTTCCTACCACATGTGAGAGGGATGAGTGCTCCACGCTCAGCCCCAGTGTCCCGGCCCCCGCTGGGTGGGATCTGCAAACCCCAAGAGTGCGAGGTTGGCAAAGTGTTCCCTGTCCAGTGCAGATCTGGGCGTTCTGTCTGTTTCCTCTGCATTCAGATACATTTGGAGATGTTGGGGGGAAGGGGAGAACGCCCCTGAGTTTGGATATTTGCTACTCTGGAATGAACTGCTAAGGGGACCGTGGGAACCTACCTGACCCACAGGCCACGGAGTTCATTGAGACCACAAGTGGCTTCCGGTACAGGACGGAAAGAACCAGTTTTAATGGCAGGAATGAAAAAGAGACTCCAGCTGTAACCCACCACCCTTTCACCTGGCAGGCACCCATAACAGACGATAAGAAAGACCTTTCTGTTGTCAGTTCTTTAAAAACAAACAAACAAAACTTTCTAATTCCCTTCCCTTTTAAATGCAGTAGCTTTAAGTGTATTTCTTTAAAACCATATAATAATTGAAACAAACAATCAGCTAGGGCCTTGTGCATGCCAGGCAGGTACTCTACCACTAAGGTATGTTTCCAGCCCATTTTGGGGTGTTTGTTTGAGATGGGGGGGGAGTGTCTCACTCACTTTCAAAGATTTTTAGACCAGCCTTACTCTACGGTCCAGACTGGACTCAGCTTCCTCGGTGCTGGATTACAGATGGAAGCCACTTTCCTGGCTTTGTTTTTTCAGCCTTTTATGTTTTCATCTTATTATTTCTCTTGCTTTCTTTCTGTTTGTTTTTTTTTTTTTAATCTTTTATTTATTTATGTGTGTGTGAGTGCATGTGCAAAAGTGTGTCTGTGGGGGGGGAGAGTTGCTTGTCAAGTGTTTTCTGTGACTCTCTATTTCTTTGAGACAGGGTCTCTCCCTGAACTTGGGTCTTGTGTTTTCTTATCTATGTTGGGAGCCAGCAAACCCTAGATACCTTCCTGTTTCTGCTAGGCTCAGAGATTGGGTTAAAGGCATGTGACAGATGCCTGGCTTGTAACCTGGGTTTAGGGATCTGAACTCTGGTTCTCATGGCTATGCAAGTGCTCTCCAGTCCTATTGTTATAAAGGTGACAGATAGGCATGGATATAATAGAGTGAGGGACTTCAGCACACAACTCTCATCAGCAGGGAGATCATCCAGACTATAAAGCATGACACTTCAGAGTTAAAATGCATCATGGATAAAACGGACTCCAGAGACGCTTATAAATGATTTCGTTCAACATCTGTGGAGTACATTTTCTTCTCAGTAGCCCACAGACTTTCTTTAAAAAAAAACATTTTTTAAGAAACACATCTTAACTAATACAACAAAATTAAGTAGCTGCTTTTTATTATATCATATGCCAGTGGAGTAAACTAGAAATAAGAGGCAAGGCAAATAGGAATACATAAAGGATGATCAATATACTCTTGTTAATATTATTTTTGGAGACAAAGTCTTACCATCTGCAGCCCAGGTTGTCCTAGAACTTACCACATAGCATTCCTCCTGACTCAAACTCCCCTGGGACTACCAGGCATGAGCTACCATATCTGGCTAACGGGTGCAGTCTTGAATATGTATGTAATGGGTCATTGGTGAGCTAAAGAAGAAAGACATATGTCAAGTATGCCTAGACACCACCACTCGGAAGGCAGTTAAGAGCATCTGCTGCTTTTGTACAGGACCCAGATTTGGTTCCCAGCCCCCACGTGGTGGCTCACACCCCGCTGATGTCCTGACTTCTGTGGTCATCAGGCATGCACATAAATACACAGATATACATGCAGGCAAAAGACACATGCACATAAGATAAAATGAAGAGATCTAAACAAAAATTGTAAAAAAGAATTGACAGATGGGATTTGTGATATTCAAAAGCTCTGCATTGGAAATGATGCATCAGGGAAAGAGGTAACATACAGACTAGAGGGGAATATTTATCAGAACTTCACCCAACAGAGGAGTAATATACAGAATATATTAAGTTTTCAATAAAAGAGAGCGAGAGGAAGGAAGGAAGGAAAGGAAAATAATAATGATTGGCAATTGACCCTATTGTTGGGGGGGATGGGGAGATGGCTCAAAGGTTAAGATCACTGTCTGCTCTTCCAGAGGTTCTGAGTTCAATTCCTAGCAACTACTTGGCAGCTCACAACCATCTATAACTGGATCTGATGCTCTCTTCTGTCATGCAGGCATACATGCAAACAGAGTGTTCATATGTATAGATAAATACATCTTTATAAAAAAAAAAAAGAACCTGTTTTTGGGAATGTAAGATAATGCAGACAACTATGGAAATCAGTATGGAGGTACTTAAGTAAACTAAAAATAAAATTACCATATGGCATGATTAATCAATTACATACTTGAAGAAATCTAATTCAGCATAAGCTAGACATACCTATACACCCATGTTTGTTTGGACACCTTGTGCAATAGTCAAGATAGGAAATAAGCCTAAGTGGCGACAAACATGTAAATGGGTAAAGAAAACAAAGGCCATATAAACACAATGGAATATTATCTGTCCATGAAGAACGCAATCATGCTTTTTACTGGACAATGGATAGAACTGAAAATAAACATGCTGAGGCAACGAAATCACACCTGGAAAGACATACGTTACATCTTTTCTTTCATGTTGAATCTAAATTTAAAAAAAAAAGCAAAATAAACACAACAACAACAAAACAAGGCACAGAAGTAGGAACTATTTGGGAAAAGGAACCAGACCAGCAGACACTAATGGATGGGCGTGCACGGGGGTGGGCTGGGGGTGGCTGTCGTGGGGAATGGACGGTCAAAGCATTAATATCCACTGCTAGAGTCTTTAGGGTAGCATAACTCGTTAAAACCACAGGGAAGCAAGTTGCCTGGTCAGATGCTACTGAGGTCCGGCCATGGCCGCCACAGATGGGTGGCTTCAGGCTGACCCCTGCTCCCCAACCTGGGCTGTGGCCTCACTTGTGCTATAGTGGCCTATGGACCACCTTTGCAAAGCAGCGTGTTGGATCTGATTCCTTAGACTGCAAGGCCTTGCTCCTGCAGCAAGCTTGGGGACCGGAAGCTCTGGAGCATGCGCATGGGAACAGTACAGGTTACCATCTACCGCCCTCAGTTCATTACCCTACCGGAGTAGCTGTCTAACCTGATGCTTAGTTCTCTGCACAAGCCTTCCTCAGCCTGTACCCCAAACATCAAACAAGTCCTGCCCTTTGAGCAACGCCCAACAACAAACGTTGCTAAGAGCCATCCTCACAGAGTGCCTGGCTCCGTTGTTGGGGTGGACTTGGTGGGCAAAAACTCAGGACCCGTGCTGCCCTGAAGCCTAAGGAAGGTAAACCTGCTCATGACATTGGTTCTCTAAACCCACATTCTGGTGTCCCTTCCTTTTTCTCTGCCTTGTGATACTAGAGATGTCTCGTAAATTTCCCAGAGTGGCTTTGAGCTTACACTGTAACCCAGACAGACCTCAAACTTGCAATTCTCTAGAACCCAATCCTTTACTTCCTTAAAGACCCAAACTCCTTAAAGTGTTTGTCCTAAGTGTGTCTGCCTCGGGGAGGCAGACGTAAAATTTTCTCTCCCATCTTTACACAGCCGCCTCTAGAATCATCCCTCTTGACAAAACTCATTTCAGTGATGGGCATATCTAGAGCCAGGCAGAACAGGATTTTGTTCCAAAACATCCACCCGGTGGGAGAGGCAGATGGACCCAGTCACACTCTTATAAAAACACTGATCCCATTCTTGAAGGCAGAACCCCCAACGACCTCCTTACCTCCTAAAGGCCCACCTCTTAACACTTGTGTTGGAAGCCAGGTTCCAACACAGAAATTTTGAAAGGACACGAGCATTCAGACCACCTTGACCCTCAGAACTTCTATGCCCTCAGAAGCCCTCAGTCCCTTCACCTGTGTCTGCCCTGTTGTTGGACCTACTCCCTGGGGACACCTCATTGCTTTGGTAAGGTGGCTGGCTGGTTAATTAGAAAAAAAATTAACAGACACACAAAAAAACAGCCCAAACAACTTCAGAAACATCTTCAGAATGTCCTAGACTCCTATACCAATATTTTGGGGGTGTATTTTAGCAAACAAAATGATACAAACAACCGACTTACAAGATACTGATTTTTGGCTCAGGATTCCAGAGGTGCCAGTCTCCTGTGGCAGGGTTGACATGGTGGATGGGAGCACTTCTCACCATGGTCCCCAGAAAGCAGAGCAGGCAGTTCATGAACATCATGACAGACCTAGAGGCAGAGGGAAGAGGGTACAGGAAGAGGCCAGAGCAAGACAGCATCCAAGGACATGCTCCCAGTAACCTACTTCCTCTAACTAGCTCCATTTCTTACTTTTCACCCCCTGCTGATAAAGCCATAATATACCGTGAATCATCAAGGGATTATACCATTTATTAGGTCAGAGTCCTCTTGATCTACTCTGGAAGCACCATCACACTGAGAATTGCTGCATTAATTCTCTAGGCATTTCTCATTCCAGTCAAGCTGACAGTGAAGATTAACCAACACAGAGAAGACGGGGCTTAGGAATATTTAAGGACAGGGCAGGGGAGAAAAGTGATTAAGGGTTAGGAAGTAATTGGTGGTTTAAGTGTTCATGATCAAACTTTAACAATTACAGTGAGCCAAATGTCAGCTCTGAAATTGGTGATTTTAAAAATCAGTTAAAAGCAAGCAACTAGGAGTACATGAAGTATGTTAAGTCTAGAGAGTTTAGTCTGGAATTAAGAACAGGCAGGACAGGTTAAGACGAAGAATTTGTTCAGTTTTCCTTGGTTTCCTAGGATGCAGGAAGAGGGTGCCATCTTGGATAGGCAAAACAAGCACTCTCTAGATTTTTTAATTATTAATTTTTAATTTTATGTCCATTGCAGTTTTGCCTGTTAGGTCTGTGTGAGGCTGTCAGGTTCCCTGGAACTGGAGTTACAGACAGTTGTGAGAGGTGTTGGGAATTGAACCCATATCCTCTGGAAGAGCAGACAGTGCTCTTAACCACTGAGCCACCTCTACACCCCCCTCTCTAGATTCTTAATCTTCAGGCACCTTAATCTTGGGCTTCTCAGGCAGAACAAAAAACAACAAATTTATGTGGTTTAGAGATTATGTAGTCAGAAGTATTGTGTTATAGAAGCCTGAATGGACTCCACCTTCCAGTTTATTTCTGTAGCTTTATGATAGTGTAAGGTTGTTCCAAGTTTGGGATGGGTATAGTGGATAGCGTTTCTAGGTGCTAAGCAAGCACAGTCTGGAGAGAAGACAGACCTGACAAGAGGAAACAACCTATTGATTAGGTTAAGAGATCTTGGAAGTGCTGAATCCCTAAGCAAACTACACTACAGCCATTCTGCTGAGAGAGCTCTGCTTTGTGCCCAACCTTGAATCGAAAGAATCCCCAAGAGGAAGACTTCATAGCAGCTTTCTCTTTGGTATTTGTTTTTATTTGTAAGATTAAGGTAAATGATTGTTGAAAGAATGAAGAGGGTTTGTGGTGTACAGAGTGGAAGTTTCCAGAGATGGGACAAGGTTGGCTGATCCCAAATCCTTTCTGAATTCCTTTGTAGCAAGTCCTTAATTTTGAGAAACAACTCTAAGTTAGGAGAACCAGGAAACCCTAGTGGGGTCATGGCTCACAGCTTAGAGAAGGATAATATTTTCTCATAAAATTCCTGGAATCTAGCTATCTTTTCTGAGACTAATATGACATAATCTATGAAGCTCTTGCTATGTGATTCTAATTCTCAACAGCACAGTGATTATAGAAATTCTATTTTACACAGGGACCTATAAGCCCTTCAGAAGTTGTAAGCTTTATGTTTGGACTGAGGCACATGGGATTTGAAATGCTTTTGTTAAGAGAGTATATTATTAGAAAAATATTGTGCTTGAAGCAAAATTTGGGCTTAATGTTTGGGGCTCATCCGGAGACAGACTGAAATCTGCACTGAACTGGATGAGGTGACCTGTTAGTTGGCTGTTTCCTCTCTCTATAGTTTCTGGTATACTAGACTTGAACAACAGTTTGGGCTGCATTTTGTATCTGTTCCACAGAGGCAGGACAGCTGTGGGAAGAAGTGTCATTTGTTACCTGACAGGACTATATGGCAGAAAATCATGTCTGAACAAAGCGCCATGAAAGATCTTGAACTTTTAAACATGAAACATTCTTGTTCAGGCTGATGGGGCTTTCGACAAGTCTCAGGTTGCTCCCTGTTTTTTCAGGAAGTACCCAAAGGCTGTTCAGCTTTATATGCTGCCTCTCACCAACTTTCTCAGAGATACCACTGCTTAAAGAGAGAAGATGAAAATGCTTCCATCACAAAACAAAACACAGGATATGTTTTGTTTTGGGTTTCCTTTTGAAATGAATTGGCTGATTTTCCAAATTTAGTTTCTATATGCCTGCCTGCCTACCTACCTACCTACCTACCTACCTACCTACCTACCTATCATCTATCTATTTTTTTGAGGCAGGGTTTCTTTGTGTAGACCTGGCTGTCCTGGAAATTACTCTGTAGTTCTGGCTGGCCAGAACTCCCACCTGCCTCTGTCTCCTCCGTGCTGGGATTAAAGGTGTGTGCCACTGATGCCTGGCCATTTTTTTTTTTTCAACAAGAATGAAGACTGAGATAAAAGGAAAATAAGTACATCCAAAACCCAGGATTTAAAAATTTAAAGTTTCCCTCCCAGTATTGGCTTTGTAATAATGGAAGAAGCATCAGCACTTTGGAAACCACTTATAATTATGGTACCCCCCCCCCTTCTTTTCCTCTGGACTCAGGCTTAAGCCACCTCTTCATCTCCCAATTACGGATCAGGAGGCAAGGTGTATCTACAGATCTACCTTGCTCAATAAAACAAACAAAAAACCAAAATAAAACTAGAGGCATTTCTATGGGAAAAGAAAGTATATGGTCCTGGTTGCTTCTTGGAGGAAGCTGGAAACTCGATATGAATTTATGATGTTTTCAACAGCACAGATTATATAGCAACTGAGCCCTATGAAATAGGTTGACCCACTGAATTAGCCAAACTCAAAGTCTGCCTCCTGGGCTTTCTGTTATATGGCCTAATCCATTACTTTATTGGTTTAAGACAGTTTGAGTTAGTTGTTTTTATTACTAGCCTCAAAAATAATCCTAACTCAGGGATGTTCGGCCTGTGGATGCAATTAGAGCAGCTGGTCTCAGAAGAATGGGAAACTCCCCCCGTTGTTCTGGAAAAGGCAAGCAGTTAAGATTGTGTTCGGGAGTCGAAAATGAAAATCTGCCAGGGCCCATTAGTGTGAATACCCAGATATGGAAAGGGATGGGACAGGGAGTAGAGGGGACAGGAGGAGCCTGGGACATGTTTGCAGGGAACACGTACAGTTCAGGCTCAGAGCGGTTCCACCTGCCTGAACATGGGCTTGAGAGCAGCACCCCTGGAACTCCCGAGGACAGTCAATTAAGTTGATGTTTTAGGTCCGAGGGGGCCCTGATGGAACTTGCACTTTCCTAGACCTTCTGGAAAGGCTTGTTGTCAGTAGCGACACCAGGTGGTTATAAGCTGCAAAAACCGATGGTGGATCCCTGAAACTTGAGGTCTCCCTTCTAGTTTGTGGAAGGTGATTTTCCCTTAAATGTTTTTGATTTCTTAACCCTCTATTAGTTTCTGAAAACAGTGGAAAGGGACCCTAGGTTGTTTGTTTGTTTTTTTTTTTTTCCCTTCAGACAGGGCCTCAAGTAGCCTTGACTTTTGCGATGAAGCCAGGAACGACCTTGAATGATCTCCTGTCTTCTATGTCCTAAATTCTGGAACTGCAGGCACGTGCCCCCACGCTTTAGGAGGTGCTGAGAAATCAAACCCACGGCCTTTGTGCACACTAGGCATTCTTCCAACTGAACCACATCCCCAGTCCCTCTTCCCCACCAGGTTTAGAATCAGTCTTATCTCTCAGCGTGCAGTTTGCCCTCCTGGCTGTACATTAGAAACACTTGGGTGGACCTCATAAACTTTGGACACGTGGGCCCCACTCCAGAGATTCTGATACAATTAACCTGGAGGCTCGAAGATCAAGTTTTCAAAGCTTCTCAGCTGATTCAAACTTGAAGGAAGGTTGGGCCTCCCCTGGCCTCCTCCTTCATCTCTGTAACCGGGAACCCTTCTTACTAGCCAGGCTTATCAGTGTCTAACAGGGCTCCACCTCCCTAACTAGACTGAGCATCGTCAGCCAGGCATCTCAGTACTTCATAGACGTTTGGAAATGTTCAAGGAGAAGGGGAAATGTTATCAAGTGCCAGCCTATACTGGCATTTCAGCGAGGTCTGGAGAGTCGAGAGCGGACAGACGGCTCCCGGTAAAGGCGCGCAGCCCTGGCGTGAGAGAGCCAGCCGTAGCGAGTGCAAGCATCCAGTGATGGCGAGGCAGCCGGGCCTCACTTTTACTCGCGACCGCAAACGCGTACTCCTCGCTTCCCTCGGATCCATCAGTCTCCACGCCGGGGACAAAGCGTCTCCGGCGCCTACTACGACCCAGGGGCCCCAAGTCCGTGTAGGCGGGAAGTCCCGCCCCCATGCGCGGAGCCAATAAGAGAGCGCGGCGCGGACCCCGCCTCCCAGGCGCGCCAGGTGGCCTCCCGCCCGGCTGGGCGGCCCATCGACTGCTTCGGTTCGATTGGTCAGCCTGGCCGCGCTAACGGTCGCGGAGGCGGGGCCGAGGCCGCGGGGTAGGCGCACTGCCGGCTGCAGGCAGTGGCTGAGGTGAGTGGACCCGGCGGCCGCCGAGGGCGTCACGGGGGGCCCCTTTCGGATGCGCGCCCGGACGTGGCCTCTTCGGAGCCCCGAGCGTCCCACTGGCCAGCCAGGGCCCCCCAGGGCGGAGTCGCCCCGGCTGCTAAGGGCCAGCTGGGAATGGCGGGGTCGGGGGCTCCGCGCGCGTGCCGGCGTGGGCGTGGACCGCCCTGCGGGGGCCCGCCCGGCGTTTTGTGCAGCTTGCTCCCCACGCAGCCCCCCTCTCCTCCCTCCCCTCCCGGACCCCGGCTTCCACCCCGAGTGGTTAAGGAGAGCGACCAGGTAGAGGAGGCGGGAACGGGAGCTTAGATCGTTCGTGGGACCGGCTGGGTTGCTCGCTTTGCCGCGCTGTCAGGTGATCGCGGAGGAAAAGGTAGACGAGTACCCCTCCCTCCTCCGGTCAGGCTCAGTACAAATGCAAGGGGAGTTCCGTCTTTATGTGGGGGTCCGCGTTGATTAATGTGAAAAACAGCACAAAGCCTAATCAAGGTTCCCCTTACCGGCAAGTAGTAATTGTTTGTGTTGACGTCACAATGCGGGCGAAGAGAAAGAGGACAACCAAGGTGTCTTTGCCTTCCACCTTGAGACAAGGTCTTTCGTTTTTCTGCATCCTACCCGGAGCGAGCCGGGGAGAGCTGCATTGTCCGCGCTGGGATCGCCGAATTGTACCTTTCATTGGGTTCTGAGGATTGCATCTCAGGCTTTCTTGCGGCTAGAGCCTTTACCCGCTGAGCTCTCCCTCTCTCTCTAGCCTGCCGCTTTATTTGTAACCGTATCAGCGCTACAGGCATTGGTTTCAGCCTTTTGTATTGCATGTATTTTTGTTTTTACTCTGTTGTCAGACAGACCTGCCTCCTCTAACTTCCCTTAGGAAAGGAATTTTGTGAGACTTCGTGCTGCTTCCTGTATTGATCAGGCAGGGGTAGGAAGGAGTTTTACTGGCAGTTTTTTGCCTCTCAGCCCAGGACTGGCCAGTTCTGGCCTTTCTTGTCATCTCCTGGGATGATGGAATGATCTGACTGAGATGATCTCCAGCCCTAACTCTCCCTTTAATTTCAGAACAGTTAACAGCAAGTTGCAATCAATATTGTTGGAATATAATTGTTTGTTTTTAGGCAAGCCCAGTCTGAGGATGAACTCGAACTACCTCTGAAATGCTGGGATTACTGCCAACACCACCACACCAGACAGGGTTTCTCTGTGTAGCTCTGACTGTCCTGGAACTAGCTCTCTAGACCAGGCTGGCCTAGAACTCACAGATCCTCCTGCCTCTGCCTCCCATGGGATTAAAGGGGTGTTATCACCACTGCCCAGCTATATACTTTTATTAATTTTAATAACTTTCACTTTTTACTCTTGGCTCTATTTGCCCTGTAAACTACTTCTGTTCTCTACCTGTTACTCCAGCAGTGTTCCGTGTTACTGACACTCTATATTAAAGTCTGCCTTAGGGTGAGTTTTTCTTCCTGTGACTTTCAAGGTTCCAACCTGTGTCCTGTTAATAGCGCAATCCCCAGATGCCTATAGAGCAATTAAAGAACTATTGGCAAACATAGACTGTGCCAAAATACTTCTTTCCACGGTGGCTCACACTTGTCATCCCGGTACTCAGGAGGCTGAGGGGTGGATTGCTGAGTGCAGAACTAGCCTGGGCTACTTAGTGAGTTCCAGGTCGGGCAGGGCTGAATAGTCTCAGGGCTGTCTCAGAACACAAGCACACACCCCCATTTTTTTTGTTTTCTTTTTTTGGTCTTTTCTTTATCTGTATTCTTTATCTCTCTTTTCTTCCTCCCTTTTTTTTTCTTTTCTCTCTCTTCATTTTCCCTTCCCTACTTTTCTTTTTCTTTCTTTCTTGAGACAAGGTCTCACCATGTAACCCTGGCTGTGTTGGAACTAACTGTGTATACCGGTTTGGCCTCAAACTCGGAGAAATCCACCAGGATCTGCCTCCTGGGTGCTAGGATTAAAGGCCTGCACCACCATCTTCCACTAAACTTTTTTTTTTTTTTTTTACCATTTTGAATTATGTATGTATGCATGGGTGCGGGTGCCCACAGAAGGCCAGAGGAGTTGGAGCTCCTGGAGCTGGAGTTACGGGTGGTTGTGAGCCACCTGGTGTGGGTGCAGGGAATTGAACTTTGGTCCTTTGGAGAAAGAGTACATGCTCTTAGCCACTGAGCTATTTCTCTGGCCCTCCTCTTTTCTTTTTTTCTTTCTTTTTTTTTGAGACAAGGTCTCTATGTAGCTCTGTTTGTCCTGAAACTCACTGTGTAGACCAGGCTGGTATTAATATTGAAGGTGTCTGTGCCACCATGTTTGGCTTTCTTTTCTTTGAGATTGGGTCTTACTGTGTAGCCTAGGCTGTCTGGAACCCATGATCCTCCTTCCTGAGACCCCAAAACTGGGGATTATGGGCATATAATCCCTCCTGCCCCCTTTTTGCTCTATTTGCCATGTACTAAACTACTTCTGCCATGTGCTACCCTCTACTTCAGCAGTCCTACATGTTAATGACACTGCAAAGCTTCTGCGTTGGTCCTAGGATGAGTTTGTTTTCTTCCTGTGACTTCCAAGGTTCCAACCTGTGTCCTGTGGGGGATAAGACTACTACAGATGATTGACACATTTGCATTACTACTACTTTGAAGGCTTTGTGTTAATTTGTTGCAGTAATTCAATGTGCTCTTGAGAAAGCTCACAGATCTTCACTATGGCTCTTTCAAGAGCAGTTAGATGGCTCAGAATACCTCTGTGGGTTGGGAGGGCGAGGAGCTTGATCACAGGTGTAAATGCATTCTGTGCTTCCTGCTTTCACTTGTGTAAACTACACTTGCAAACAAGGATATCTACCCTGAAGCCATATACGAGAATGATAGATTTGGATATCCAGCACATGTTTCAGTAAAGCAATGGGAGGAAGGATAAGGGACAAAGAAAGGAGGAGGCATTTGATGATGAGCTTTGGGCCATTCTTGTTGCTACAGTTTTTCAGACTGTAGTTCCATGGTTACCTGTACCATGGATGCCTGCCTGCCTTGTGAATAACTTAAGACCATTTTGGTGACAGGTGAACATTTCATGGCTTTGCCTTGTATCTTTTTAAACAGATCAAGATCCAGTTTCAGACATGAGACTCATTGGGTGATCATTTTGTTGAGATCAACTTGAATGACCAGGTGTGAACTGCAAGAGGAGTTGCTATGACTGAGGTATGTCCAGTACAACGAACGAGTTAGGAGAGATCGCAAACAAAATGCACTGCATATTATGCTAGGTGATAAGTTACATGGCCTTTCTCCTTTTGACTACCTGATAATTCTGTCAAGTAATATTAATAGTTGAAATGTGGTGAGAATACTGAAGTCCAACGAAGTTAAGTAGATGGCAGCTGTGACCTGTTGTGAGGCGGGCGCTACGTTATGCTCGCTGTGTAGTGAGTCTCCTAATCTCTGCAGTACTTCTGTGAGATAAGTACTTGTATTCTTTTGTTTGTTTTTTGATGAAAAAATCAAAGCACGGAGGGATTTGTAGCCCCTCGTTGTGTGGCAGAAGCCCCAGGAGTCTGGTTAGAGTGTATGCTAGCTTTTATTTTTTATTCTTGGTTTGTTTTGCTGTTACGATTTGGCAAATGTCCCAAGTGGCTAGCTGAGAGCTCCTTTGCTTATATAGAAATCTTGAATAGACAAGCAGCAGTTCCCTTACTGTTTAACCCTGGACTCTAAGCTTTGGGGACTAGAGGCTTAGGGCTCCAAGCTTTCAAAGCCTTCGTGTGCCAACACGAGTGGTTACAGTTAAGCTCTTGAGCCCTGGCTTTTTAACCTGTGATCTTGAATACTCCTCCTAGTGCCTGGGGCTCCTGGTCCTCATAGTCTCAGCTCCTGCCTTCAGTTCTTCATAGACCCTCAACTTTGACATTCTTGCTTTTACAGTACATCTCATCCTGTGGTTTTAGCATCTTGTTCTTTCTGCTCTTGGTTGTTCTCTGGAATTCTCAGCTGCTTCCTAGTGTAATAGTTCTGGGTATAATGTTCTTGGATTTCAGTGGCCCAGTGGAATTTTTCACTGACTCCTATTGTCTTAGCTCTTGGTGGATTTCAGAAACCTTTTGGCTGTCTCTGCCATGGCTAGAAGTTTGGGGTTTTTGTCTCATTTTTGTGCAGCCAGTTTAATTAGGTCTTCCTGGGATTAAAGTCTACAAGTAGGCAAGAGACCATTTGGGAGAAGACTTTATTCAGCCTAATATTGCAACATGGGGTTGGGGGCTTATGTTATCTCACAGGAGAGAAGCCTCCTGACTCACCTGGAAATGGTGAAAATGGCATGCTTATGTAGCTATAAGAGGGGCCTGGCTTGCTTGGGTATAGGCTGTAATTTTAACAATTTTGATGGTTAGTGTTGTTAACTTGGCAGAATCTAGAATCGCCTGGGAGACTGGCTTCTTGGCATGCCTGTGGGGAATAATCTTCTTAATTACATTAAATGAGGCCAAGAGCTGGGTGGCACCACTCCCTGCTAGAATGCTGCATAATCGCGTGGAGAAGGGAGCTGAGTAGCATGTCTGCATTCATTCCTGTTTTCTGATCATGGCTTTGATGGGACCAGCTGCTTTAAACTTCTGGCTTCTTTTGACTTCAGTGGATGACACCTTGAACTATGGGTTAAAATAAACCCCCATCTCTCTCTTGTTATTTATTTTTTTGAGAAAGAGTCACTGTGTATCTTTATCTGGTCTGGAACTTGCTAAGTAGAGGAGGCCAGCTTCAAACTCAGAGAGATCTGTCTGCCTAAGCCTCCCAAATTTTGGGATGAAAGGTGTGCACCATCACACCCATTGATAAATTGTTCTTCAGAGGCCCTCTGTGGATAGGGTCCTGTCTTATTTCCTGTTTTCACCTTCCGATGTCTATCTCATTTGTCTTTCTGAATGAGGATTGAGCATCTTACCCAGGATCTTCCTTGCTTAGCTTCTTTAGGTGTACAGATTTTAGTATGTTTATCCTATATTATGTGACTAATATCCACTTATAAGTGAGTATGTACCATGTGTTCTTTCTGCTTCTGGGATACCTCACTCAGGATGATCTTTTTTAGTTCCCATCATTTGCCTGCAAATTTCATGATTTCCTTGTTTTTAATTGCTTAGCATTCCACTGTGTACCACAATTTCTATATCCATTCCTCCGTTGAGGGACATCTGGGTTGTTTCCAGATTCTGGCTATTACAAATAAAGCTGCTATGAACATGGTTGAGCAAATGTCCTTGTTGTATACTTGAGCATATTTTGGATATATGCCTAGGAGTGGTATAGCTGGGATCTGGAGGTAGCACTATTCCTAATTGTCTGAGAAAGTACCAGACTGATTTCCAAAATGGTTGTACAAGTTTCCATTTACACACCCAGCAGAGTATTAAAGCAGATGCTGAAACTCATAGCCAAACTTTGGGCAGAGTGCAGGGAATCTTATGAAAGAAGGGGAGATTGAAAGACCTGTAAGGGTCTGGAGCTCCACAAGGAGAACAATAGAGACAAAAAATCTGGGCCCAGGAGTCTTTTCTGAGACTGATACTCCAACCTAGGGCCATTCATAGAGATAACCTAGAACCCCTGCACAGATGTAGCCCATGGCAGCTCAGTCTGCAAGTAGGTGTCCTAGTAAGGGGAACAGGGACTGTCTCTGACATGAACTCAGTGGCTGGCTCTTTGATCACCTCCCACTAGGGGAGAGGCAGCTTTATCAGGCCGCAGAAGAAGACAATGCAGACAGTTCTGATGTGAGACCTGATAGGCTAGGGTCAGATGGAAGGGAAGGAGGACCTCCGCCATCAGTGGACTAGGAAAGGCCATGGGAGGAGATGAGGGAGGTAGGGAGGGCGGGATTAGGAGAGGACGAGGGTGGGGGCTACAGCTGGGATACAAAGTGAATAAACTGTAATAAATAAAAAATTAGATTAAAATATTACTTTTAAAAGCATATCACAGGTGTTGCACATCTTTAATCCTGGGACTCAGGAGGCAAAGGCAGGCCAGGGTTATATAGTAAGACTCTTGTCTCAAAAAACACAAAACAAAAATTTAGAACACAGATAAAAATACATTTACATGTTTCTTGTATGTGTGTGCCAACATTCTTATGCTCCTGTGCATGTGGCAATCAGAGGACAACTTGACTGGATAAGTCGATTCTTTACCTTACATGTACATGGAGTCAGGTTGTGAAGCTTGGTCTCAAGTGCCTTAACTCACTGGCCCATCTTGTCAGCCCCTTAAATTGCTTTGGTCCAAGTATTTTATCACAGCAATAGGAAAAGAAACTAAGAGACCAATTATACCCACAGCTGCACAATTTCTAGTTCCGTTGATCACAAGCTTACATATGTACCAACCACATTCCTCGATTGGGAACCATTCATGAGCCATGTTACACCAAAACAACAGCTTCTTTTCATCTATGGGGAGGTGCTTTCTCTTCCATTCCGGGTGAAGATAGTTGTACCGTGATCAGAATCGCCTGGAGCCGGCCAAGCTCCTCGTGCCTGGAGTGCAGTCTCAACTAGCCTTCTGCCTCCAGAGGCAGGGTGGGTTGACACTTTGCCAGCACTTGTGGTTATGGTGTTGCCATGGTCTTTGCAACTGGAGAAGGCCTTCAGAGTGATGATGGAGTACTCACCATAGCATGACTGCCCTGAGACAGTGCAGGCGGTCATCAAAGAGCTGATTGGTTAGGAGTAACTCCCTACTCAAGGCAACTAGGCACAAAAGGTTTGACAGCTGTCAGGTGAGAGGTGGAGTGGTTTCTTGCTAACTAAAGGAAAATTTATTGAAGGATGCTTATAATAAAGACCTATCATAAGAGTTAACTTTTTTTCTTTTTGGCTTTTCAAGACACGGTTACTTTGTGTAGCCTTGGCTGTCCTATAACTTGCTTTGTAGACCAGGTTGGCCTTGAACTCACAGAAATCCACCTGCCTCTGACTCCCAAATGCTGGAATTAAAGGCATGCACCACCACCTCCAGGACATCTTTCTTCTTCTTTTTATTTCTTAAGTTCTTTTTGTTTTGTTTACAACACAAGTCCCTGATGCCCTTGAACTTACTACTTAGCTGAGACTGACCTTGAACTTCTGATCTTCCTGCTTCTACCTGGTGTGCTGGATTTACATGCATGTATATGTACACTTCATATGGGAAAGTCAAGATAGAACTTGATTTTTTTTTTTTTTAATTTTCACAGTAACTTCTTTTTTCCAGTAGTTCTTTTTGCAATATTAGGGCTCATATCCAGAACCTTGCACATTGTAGGTAGGCATTGTAGCTTTGTGCTACAGCCCCAGGCCTGGTTCTTGATCTTCTGAGGACATTTGTTGTTCTTTCAGTATGAAAAATGTTAGGATAGATGCAGACATATTTGCTGAGTTTTAGTTGATTACAGTGGTCATCATTGTTAAAGCTCAGATTGTTTTATATTGTAGCTAGTGGAAATCTATCTACTCAGTAAGCCTACCTTTGGCTGTCCTGGAGGGACAGAGTTACTTTGTGTAGCCCTGGCTGTCCTAGAACTTTTTTTGTAGACCAGGCTGGCCTCCAACTCAGAGATCCACCTGCCTCTGCCTTCCTTTCCTGGGTACCAGGATTAAAGGTGTGCTGCCACTGCTGGCAAGATTTTATTTTTAAAGTGTGTGTGTGTTTAGATAGGTAGGTATGCATAGAAATGAGAGTGCCAGAGGAGGCCAGAAAAGGACATTGGATCTCCTGAAACTGGAATTACAGGCAGCTCTGTGCTGTGAGATGAGGTTTCTGGAATCTGAATTTGGGTCCCTGGAAGACCAGTAAACACCTAACCACTGAGTTATCTCTCTAGGCAAAATCCCTTGGAGCTGGAGTTACAGGCAGTTGTGACTTGCCTAAGATGGGTGCTGTGAACCAAACTCAGGTCCTCTAGAACAAGTGCCCTTGACTGCTGAGCCATCTCTTTAGCCCCAGCAATGCACACTGAGGAATGGGCCAACCCTTGCATAAATATCTATAGGCTTCTTGAATAAAATCTCCAAGGTTCCTTTGTTTGAAGGAACTATTTGCTGAAACAGTGACTCCACTAATCTCTTGGCTTGTTGTAGGTAATAACTTTTTCTCTCCATTTTTGTCTTGGCTGTGCTTTGCACTCAAGATATGGATCCATTGCATTTGGTTACAGAGAGACTTTAAAATATTCATTAGAAGGAAATGGTACTTTTGACCTTTTGGCAAGGATGCTTATTAATTTAATGATTTAAGTTTGAAAGTAATCTATGTTTTTAAGAGGCAGAAAACAAGTACCCAAGCTAGTGTTTTGTCATCTTTCCTAATTTATCTTCAACCTTTGGAGTTCTCCATTTCTCATTTTCCTTTTCTCTATTTTTTCATTAAAATTCCTGAAAGCCAACACTATTTGTGATGGTTAATATTGTCAACTCAGCAGGAACTAGAAGCAAGTAGGAGACAAGCCTTTGGGTTTAGTGTGGGGATTACCTCAATTAGATTACTTATAAAGAGAAAGATGTGCTTTTACTGCGGTCAGTACCGTCCTGTGGGCTGGGATCCTGAATGGAATAACAGAACACCCATAAGCAGAGCAGGGGCTTTTGCTGCTGACTGCAACTGACTGGTCAGCACCGCTAGACCTCAAGCTTCGGCAGCTGTGCTCATTGTGGTCTTGTACCCTCAAACGGTGAGCCGAAATAAACCTTTCCATCCTTAAGTTTCATTTGTTAGGTATTTTGTCATAGTAATAAGACAAGCACCTACTATGTCATTTATCACCTAATTTTTTAGACTTGGAACACTCTGTGTGTGTGTGCACGCTTGTGTATATGTGTGTATGAAGATCAAACTCAGGATTCATGAATGCTAAGCAAGCACTCTACCACTGACTATACCTCCATCCACAAAGAAAACAAAATTTAAATAAGTTTTAAGTTAGCCAGGCATGGTGGCGCACACCTTTAATCCCAGCACTCTGAGAGGCAGGGACAGGCAGATCTCTGTGAGTTCGAGGCCAGCCTGGTCTATAAAGAGTCCAGGACAGCCAATGCTACACAGAAAAACCCTGTCTCTCTCTCTCTCACACACACATATGTTTTAAGTCACAAATGTACTCAATTCTCAGGTGTAATTGAGAGTATTTTGCATCTCTCTGGTTGATTCTCATGAGGAAATATCCAGTATAAAGTAAATTACTAAATGGCACTTACCTGTTATCCCAGTTCTAAGGAGGATGAAGCAGGATTGCCAATATATCTATCTGTTTATCTGTCTATCCATCTATCCTCCATCCATATATATATATAGAGAGAGAGAGAGAGTCTGTCTCAAAGAAAAATGTTTAAACATTGAACATTGTAGACATAGTTGTTTTTATTCTATATGCTTAATAATTACTGCATCAGAATCTATGTGTAGATTACTTTTGTTTCTGTTATCTTTTTGTCTTTTAATGCAGCCTTTTGTTGCCTTTTTTTTTTTTTTTTTTTTTTTTTATTCTGTAGTCCAGGCTGTTTCTGGAACTCATGTAGCTGTCCTGGGGTTTGGATTTTACTGTTGTTTGTAAAAAGAACTTTTATTCGCCTGGTTTAATTGTTGTCTTGGAGGCTTACTGCCTCTGTCTGCTAACCGACGCCTAGTCCTGGAAGCTTCTAGGTCCATACAATCTAACCTAGGCCTAGAATGTTTTCAGCCTCTGAGAATTACTGCTGAATAAGCTCACTCTTCCTTGTTCAGCCAGGTCTGGGCTGGCTGGACTCAACTCAGCTGTTTCGTCTCAAACTCTTCTCCCAGCTGACTTATTCAACCTATCTTTTCTCTTGGCCTCTGAATTGCTCTGCTTGACCTCAAACTAACTCCAGCAATCTGCTCCAGTCTTCTGGCTCCTTCTCATTTTCTGGCTTGTTCTGTCTTTACCTGTGTCTAGCTTATTCTCTTTCTGCAACCTGTCTCTCTATTACTGTCCCAGTAAAACTGCCTACTTGGTCTATATAGCAAATTCCAGACAGCCAGGGTATGCTATCTAGGAAGTAACAATATTTACATGAAGGTATCCTAATTTTCTCTGTAGAATTTCCCTGTAAGAATAGTGAATTCTTTTTTTGTTGGTTTGTTGTTTTATTTTTTTCTCTGTGTAACAACTCTAGCTGTCCTGGCACTTGCTCAGCAGACCAGCTCACAAAAGATCTACCTGCCTCTGCCTCCCAAGTACTGGGACTAAAGGTATGCGCCATCACCACCTCATCAAATAGTGGATTCTTTTAAATATAATTTTTGGGGCAAATTATTAAAAGACATTTTAAATACAGATTTTTGGGGTTTTTTTGTTTTTTTTTGTTTTTTTTTTGAGGCAAGATCCATACATAGCCCAGCAGGCCTTGAACTCAGAGACCAACCTGCTTCTGCCTCCTAAGTACTAGGATTAAATATAGATTGAAAGCATGAGGATTAAGAAGGAAAGAGGCACTCAGGAAGGAAGACATACTTGAGAACATGGTGCGTGTTTGTCTAAGAGAGTGTGGTCCTACATACAATTTCCTTTATCTTTGTATCTAGGAATGACTTTGCAGTTCGCTTTTCCTGCCTCCACTCCTGAGTCCTTGGATTATAGGCTTGATGCAGATTTGGAGAATGAGCCCAGCACTGTACGTGTGATAGACAAACATTCTACCAGCTGAGCTACAGCCCCAGACCTCTTGTAACTTATATTGCACTTTTTTTTTTTTTTCATTTAGGGAACTCAAATTTCATTATTGCCCGTCTCTACTTTGGATTCTACAGAAGAAACGATGTCTCAAACACTACCTACATCTCAGGATTCTAGCCAGTTATTATACAGGCTCATGGTTGAAAAACAGGTAAACTTAAAATATTCTAGGTTTCTACTTCTCAAAGTAAACACCAAAAGAGTACTAGGTGTACAAGCATGAAAATTCTGACTTGAATTTTTTGCATTTATTTTTTTTATTTTTAATTTTAAAAAATTATACAGTACTCTGCCTGCATGTGTGCCTGCATACCAGAAGACGACACCAGATCTTACTATAGATGGTTATGAGCCACCATGTGGTTGCTGGGAATTGAACTCAGGACAGCCAGCGTTCTTTGGAAGAACAGTGTGTGTGTGTGTGTGTGTGTGTGTGTATACACATATATAAAACTCCTTCCTTCCTTCCTTCCTTCCTTCCTTCCTTCCTTCCTTCCTTCCT